>NW_026047150.1:0-347869 GCF_023864275.1 Schistocerca cancellata | reverse complement strand
TTTGGTGCCTTGGACCAGACCGAGGACCTTAAGATTTTGCATGAACCGAGGACTGGCAGCCAGGTAACACGAGAAATTGTGTAAAGTGTTAATATGTAGTAAAAACCTAAGAAAATCTCCCGTTTCCGTCATTTACTATCGAATCGACATAACGCCAGATCGTCACATTGGTCGCTTTTCTCTCTGAAACGGTTACATTTATCGTCTGCAAGCCCTTGTCGCGTGATGCGGTATGCAGACACAGTACAAGCAGCACACTAGAACACAGAATAAGAATCTACGTTGATGCAATCGGCCAGTAAGAAGAGCTACATTTCAAGTTTTAGTTATCGATTAATGAATTATTGGGCGGTTTGGTGCCTTGGACCAGACCGAGGACCTTAAGATTTTGCATGAACCGAGGACTGGCAGCCAGGTAACACGAGAAATTGTGTAAAATGTTAATATGTAGTAAAAACCTAAGAAAATCTCCCGTTTCTGTCATTTACTATCGAATCGACATAACGCCAGATCGTCACAGTGGTCGCTTTTCTCTCTGAAACGGTTACATTTATCGTCTGCAAGCCCATGTCGCGTGATGCGGTATGCAGACACAGTACAAGCAGCACACTAGAACACAGAATAAGAATCTACGTTGATGCAATCGGCCAGGAAGAAGAGATACATTTCAAGTTTTAGTTATCGATTAATGAATTATTGGGTGGTTTGGTGCCTCGGACCAGACCGAGGACCTTAAGATTTTGCATGAACCGAGGACTGGCAGCCAGGTAACACGAGAAATTGTGTAAAGTGTTAATATGTAGTAAAAACCTAAGAAAATCTCCCGTTTCCGTCATTTACTATCGAATCGACATAACGCCAGATCGTCACAGTGGCGCTTTTCTCTCTGAAACGGTTACATTTACCGTCTGCAAGCCCTTGTCGCGTGATGCGGTATGCAGACACAATACAAGCAGCACACTAGAACACCGAATAAGAATCTACGTTGATGCAATCGGCCAGGAAGAAGAGCTACATTTCAAGTTTTAGTTATCGATTAATGAAATATTGGGCGGTTTGGAGCCTTGGACCAGACCGAGGACCTTAAGATTTTGCATGAACCGAGGACTGGCAGCCAGGTAACACGAGAAATTGTGTAAAATGTTAATATGTAGTAAAAACCTAAGAAAATCTCCCGTTTCCGTCATTTACTATCGAATCGACATAACGCCAGATCGTCACAGTGGTCGCTTTTCTCTCTGAAACGGTTACATTTATCGTCTGCAAGCCCTTGTCGCGTGATGCGGTATGCAGACACAGTACAAGCAGCACACTGTTGTTGTTGTTGTTGTGGTCTTGAGTCCTGAGACTGGTTTGATGCAGCTCTCCATGCTACTCTATCCTGTGCAAGCTTCTTCATCTCCCAGCAGCACACTAGAACACAGAATAAGAATCTACGTTGATGCAACCGGCCAGGAAGAAGAGATACATTTCAAGTTTTAGTTATCGATTAATGAATTATTGGGCGGTTTGGTGCCTTGGACCAGACCGAGGACCTTAAGATTTTGCATGAACCGAGGACTGGCAGCCTGGTAACACGAGAAATTGTGTAAAGTGTTAATATGTAGTAAAAACCTAAGAAAATCTCCCGTTTCCGTCATTTACTATCGAATCGACATAACGCCAGATCGTCACATTGGTCGCTTTTCTCTCTGAAACGGTTACATTTATCGTCTGCAAGCCCTTGTCGCGTGACGCGGTTTGCAGACACAGTACAAGCAGCACACTAGAACACAGAATAAGAATCTACGTTGATGCAATCGGCCAGTAAGAAGAGCTACATTTCAAGTTTTAGTTATCGATTAATGAATTATTGGGCGGTTTGGTGCCTTGGACCAGACCGAGGACCTTAAGATTTTGCATGAACCGAGGACTGGCAGCCAGGTAACACGAGAAATTGTGTAAAATGTTAATATGTAGTAAAAACCTAAGAAAATCTCCCGTTTCCGTCATTTACTATCGAATCGACATAACGCCAGATCGTCACAGTGGTCGCTTTTCTCTCTGAAACGGTTACATATATCGTCTGCAAGCCCATGTCGCGTGATGCGGTATGCAGACACAGTACAAGCAGCACACTAGAACACAGAATAAGAATCTACGTTGATGCAATCGGCCAGGAAGAAGAGATACATTTCAAGTTTTAGTTATCGATTAATGAATTATTGGGCGGTTTGGTGCCTTGGACCAGACCGAGGACCTTAAGATTTTGCATGAACCGAGGACTGGCAGCCAGGTAACACGAGAAATTGTGTAAAGTGTTAATATGTAGTAAAAACCTAAGAAAATCTCCCGTTTCCGTCATTTACTATCGAATCGACATAACGCCAGATCGTCACAGTGGTCGCTTTTCTCTCTGAAACGGTTACATTTATCATCTGCAAGCCCTTGTCGCGTGATGCGGTATGCAGACACAGTACAAGCAGCACACTAGAACACAGAATAAGAATCTACGTTGATGCAATCGGCCAGTAAGAAGAGCTACATTTCAAGTTTTAGTTATCGATTAATGAATTATTGGGCGGTTTGGTGCCTTGGACCAGACCGAGGACCTTAAGATTTTGCATGAACCGAGGACTGGCAGCCAGGTAACACGAGAAATTGTGTAAAGTGTTAATATGTAGTAAAAACCTAAGAAAATCTCCCGTTTCCGTCATTTACTATCGAATCGACATAACGCCAGATCGTCACAGTGGTCGCTTTTCTCTCTGAAACGGTTACATTTATCGTCTGCAAGCCCTTGTCGCGTGATGCGGTATGCAGACACAGTACAAGCAGCACACTAGAACACAGAATAAGAATCTACGTTGATGCAATCAGCCAGTAAGAAGAGCTACATTTCAAGTTTTAGTTATCGATTAATGAATTATTGGGCGGTTTGGTGCCTTGGACCAGACCGAGGACCTTAAGATTTTGCATGAACCGAGGACTGGCAGCCAGGTAACACGAGAAATTGTGTAAAGTATTTATATGGAGTAAAAACCTAAGAAAATCTCCCGTTTCCGTCATTTACTATCGAATCGACATAACGCCAGATCGTCACAGTGGTCGCTTTTCTCTCTGAAACGGTTACATTTATCGTCTGCAAGCCCTTGTCGCGTGATGCGGTATGCAGAGTCACTACAAGCGGCATAGTAGAACACTGAGGAAGCATCTAAGTTTATGCAATCTGCCAGTAAGAAGAGTTACATTTCAAGTTTTAGTTATCGATTACTGAATTATTGGGCGGTTTGGTGCCTTGGACCAGACCGAGGACCTTAAGATTTTGCATGAACTGAGGACTGGCAGCCAGGTGACACGAGAAATTGTGTAAAGAGTTAATATGTAGTAAAAACCTAAGAAAATCTCCCGTTTCCGTCATTTACTATCGAATCGACATAACGCCAGATCGTCACAGTGGTCGTTTTTCTCTCTGAAACGGTTACATTTATCTTCTGCAAGCCCTTGTCGCGTGATTCGGTATGCAGAGTCACTACAAGCAGCATAGTAGAACACTGAAGAAGCATCTAAGTTTATGCAATCGCCCAGTAAGGAGAGCTACATTTCAAATTTTAGTTATCGATTAATGAATTATTGGGCGGTTTGGTGCCTTGGAGCAGACCGAGGACCTTAAGATTTTGCATGAACCGAGGACTGGCAGCCAGGTAACACGAGAAATTGTGTAAAGTGTTAATATGTAGTAAAAACCTAAGAAAATCTCCCGTTTCCGTCATTTACTATCGAATCGACATAACGCCAGATCGTCACAGTGGTCGCTTTTCTCTCTGAAACGGTTACATTTATCGTCTGCAAGCCCTTGTCGCGTGATGCGGTATGCAGACACAGTACAAGCAGCACACTAGAACACAGATTAAGAATCTACGTTGATGCAATCGGCCAGGAAGAAGAACTACATTTCAAGTTTTAGTTATCGATTAATGAATTATTGGGCGGTTTGGTGCCTTGGACCAGACCGAGGACCTTAAGATTTTGCATGAACCGAGGACTGGCAGCCAGGTAACACGAGAAATTGTGTAAAGTGTTAATATGTAGTAAAAACCTAAGAAAATCTCCCGTTTCCGTCATTTACTATCGAATCGACATAACGCCAGATCGTCACAGTGGTCGTTTTTCTCTCTGAAACGGTTACATTTATCGTCTGCAAGCCCTTGTCGCGTGATGCGGTATGCAGAGTCACTACAAGCGGCATAGTAGAACACTGAAGAAGCATCTAAGTTTATGCAATCGCCCAGTAAGAAGAGCTACATTTCAAGTTTTAGTTATCGATTAATGAATTATTGGGCGGTTTGGTGCCTTGGACCAGACCGAGGACCTTAAGATTTTGCATGAACCGAGGACTGGCAGCCAGGTAACACGAGAAATTGTGTAAAGTGTTAATATGGAGTAAAAACCTAAGAAAATCCTCCGTTTCCGTCATTTACTATCGAATCGACATAACGCCAGATCGTCACAGTGGTCGCTTTTCTCTCTGAAACGGTTACATTTATCGTCTGCAAGCCCTTGTCGCGTGATGCGGTATGCAGACACAGTACAAGCAGCACACTAGAACACAGAATAAGATTCTACGTTGATGCAATCGGCCAGTAAGAAGAGCTACATTTCAAGTTTTAGTTATCGATTAATGAATTATTGGGCGGTATGGTGCCTTGGACCAGACCGAGGACCTTAAGATTTTGCATGAACCGAGGACTGGCAGCCAGGTAAAACGAGAAATTGTGTAAAGTGTTAATATGTAGTAAAAACCAAAGAAAATCTCCCGTTTCCGTCATTTACTATTGAATCGACATAACGCCAGATCGTCACAGTGGTCGCTTTTCTCTCTGAAACGGTTACATTTATCGTCTGCAAGCCCTTGTCGCGTGATGCGGTATTCAGAGTCACTACAAGCGGCATAGTAGAACACTGAAGAAGCATCTAAGTTTATGCAATCGGCCAGTAAGAAGAGCTAAATTTCAAGTTTTAGTTATCGATTAATGAATTATTGGGCGGTTTGGTGCCTTGGACCAGACCGAGGACCTTAAGATTTAGCATGAACCGAGGACTGGCAGCCAGGTAACACGAGAAATTGTGTAAAGTGTTAATATGTAGTAAAAACCTAAGAAAATCTCCCGTTTCCGTCATTTACTATCGAATCGACATAACGCCAGATCGTCACAGTGGTCGCTTTTCTCTCTGAAACGGTTACATTTATCGTCTGCAAGCCCTTGTCGCGTGATGCGGTATGCAGAGTCACTACAAGCGGCATAGTAGAACACTGAAGAAGCATCTAAGTTTATGCAATCGCCCAGTAAGAAGAGCTACATTTCAAGTTTTAGTTATCGATTAATGAATTATTGGGCGGTTTGGTGCCTTGGACCAGACCGAGGACCTTAAGATTTTGCATGAACCGAGGACTGGCAGCCAGGTAACACGAGAAATTGTGTTGTAAAGTGTTAATATGTAGTAAAAACCTAATAAAAACTCCCGTTTCCGTCATTTACTATCGAATCGACATAACGCCAGATCGTCACATTGGTCGTTTTTCTCTCTGAAACGATTACATTTATCGTCTGCAAGCCCTTGTCGCGTGATGCGGTATGCAGACACAGTACAAGCAGCACACTAGAACACAGAATAAGAATCTACGTTGATGCAATCGGCCAGTAAGAAGAGCTACATTTCAAGTTTTAGTTATCGATTAATGAATTATTGGGCGGTTTGGTGCCTTGGACCAGACCGAGGACCTTAAGATTTTGCATGAACCGAGGACTGGCAGCCAGGTAACACGAGAAATTGTGTAAAGTGTTAATATGTAGTAAAAACCTAAGAAAATCTCCCGTTTCCGTCATTTACTATCGAATCGACATAACGCCAGATCGTCACAGTGGTCGCTTTTCTCTCTGAAACGGTTACATTTATCGTCTGCAAGCCCTTGTCGCGTGATGCGGTATGCACACACAGTACAAGCAGCACACTAGAACACAGAATAAGAATCTACGTTGATGCAATCGGCCAGTAAGAAGAGCTACATTTCAAGTTTTAGTTATCGATTAATGAATTATTGGGCGGTTTGGTGCCTTGGACCAGACCGAGGACCTTAAGATTTTGCATGAACCGAGGACAGGCAGCCAGGTAACACGAGAAATTGTGTAAAGTGTTAATATGTAGTAAAAACCTAAGAAAATCTCCCGTTTCCGTCATTTACTATCGAATCGACATAACGCCAGATCGTCACACTGGTCGCTTTTCTCTCTGAAACGGTTACATTTATCATCTGCAAGCCCTTGTCGCGTGATGCGGTATGCAGACACAGTACAAGCAGCACACTAGAACACAGAATAAGAATCTACGTTGATGCAATCGGCCAGTAAGAAGAGCTACATTTCAAGTTTTAGTTATCGATTAATGAATTATTGGGCGGTTTGGTGCTTTGGACCAGACCGAGGACCTTAAGATTTTGCATGAACCGAGGACTGGCAGCCAGGTAACACGAGAAATTGTGTAAAGTGTTAATATGTAGTAAAAACCTAAGAAAATCTCCCGTTTCCGTCATTTACTATCGAATCGACATAACGCCAGATCGTCACAGTGGTCGTTTTTCTCTCTGAAACGGTTACATTTATCGTCTGCAAGCCCTTGTCGCGTGATGCGGTATGCAGAGTCACTACAAGCGGCATAGTAGAACACAGAATAAGAATCTAAGTTTATGCAATCGCCCAGTAAGAAGAGCTACATTTCAAGTTTTAGTTATCGATTAATGAATAATTGGGCGGTTTGGTGCCTTGGACCAGACCGAGGACCTTAAGATTTTGCATGAACCGAGGACTGGCAGCCAGGTAACACGAGAAATTGTGTAAAGTGTTAATATGTAGTAAAAACCTAAGAAAATCTCCCGTTTCCGTCATTTACTATCGAATCGACATAACGCCAGATCGTCACAGTGGTCGTTTTTCTCTCTGAAACGATTACATTTATCGTCTGCAAGCCCTTGTCGCGTGATGCGGTATGCAGACACAGTACAAGCAGCACACTAGAACACAGAATAAGAATCTACGTTGATGCAATCGGCCAGGAAGAAGAGCTACATTTCAAGTTTTAGTTATCGATTAATGAATTATTGGGCGGTTTGGTGCCTTGGACCAGACCGAGGACCTTAAGATTTTGCATGAACCGAGGACTGGCAGCCAGGTAACACGAGAAATTGTGTAAAGTGTTAATATGTAGTAAAAACCTAAGAAAATCTCCCGTTTCCGTCATTTACTATCGAATCGACATAACGCCAGATCGTCACAGTGGTCGCTTTTCTCTCTGAAACGGTTACATTTATCGTCTGCAAGCCCTTGTCGCGTGATGCGGTATGCAGACACAGTACAAGCAGCACACTAGAACACAGAATAAGAATCTACGTTGATGCAATCGGCCAGTAAGAAGAGCTACATTTCAAGTTTTAGTTATCGATTAATGAATTATTGGGCGGTTTGGTGCCTTGGACCAGACCGAGGACCTTAAGATTTTGCATGAACCGAGGACTGGCAGCCAGGTAACACGAGAAATTGTGTAAAGTGTAAATATGTAGTAAAAACCTAAGAAAATCTCCCGTTTCCGTCATTTACTATCGAATCGACATAACGCCAGATCGTCACAGTGGTCGCTTTTCTCTCTGAAACGGTTACATTTATCGTCTGCAAGCCCTTGTCGCGTGATGCGGTATGCAGACACAGTACAAGCAGCACACTAGAACACAGAATAAGAATCTACGTTGATGCAATCGGCCAGTAAGAAGAGCTACATTTCAAGTTTTAGTTATCGATTAATGTATTATTGGGCGGTTTGGTGCCTTGGACCAGACCGAGGACCTTAAGATTTTGCATGAACCGAGGACTGGCAGCCAGGTAACACGAGAAATTGTGTAAAGTGTTAATATGTAGTAAAAACCTAAGAAAATCTCCCGTTTCCGTCATTTACTATCGAATCGACATAACGCCAGATCGTCACAGTGGTCGCTTTTCTCTCTGAAACGGTTACATTTATCGTCTGCAAGCCCTTGTCGCGTGATGCGGTATGCAGAGTCACTACAAGCGGCATAGTAGAACACTGAAGAAGCATCTAAGTTTATGCAATCGCCCAGTAAGAAGAGCTACATTTCAAGTTTTTGTTATCGATTAGTGAATTATTGGGCGGTTTGGTGCCTTGGACCAGACCGAGGACCTTAAGATTTTGCATGAACCGAGGACTGGCAGCCAGGTAACACGAGAAATTGTGTTGTAAAGTGTTAATATGTAGTAAAAACCTAAGAAAATCTCCCGTTTCTGTCATTTACTATCGAATCGACATAACGCCAGATCGTCACATTGGTCGTTTTTCTCTCTGAAACGATTACATTTATCGTCTGCAAGCCCTTGTCGCGTGATGCGGTATGCAGACACAGTACAAGCAACACACTAGAACAAAGAATAAGAATCTACGTTGATGCAATCGGCCAGTAAGAAGAGCTACATTTCAAGTTTTAGTTATCGATTAATGAATTATTGGGCGGTTTGGTGCCTTGGACCAGACCGAGGACCTTAAGATTTTGCATGAACCGAGGACTGGCAGCCAGGTAACACGAGAAATTGTGTTGTAAAGTGTTAATATGTAGTAAAAAACCTAAGAAAATCTCCCGTTTCCGTCATTTACTATCGAATCGACATAACGCCAGATCGTCACAGTGGTCGTTTTTCTCTCTGAAACGGTTCCATATATCGTCTGCAAGCCCTTGTCGCGTGATGCGGTATGCAGACACAGTACAAGCAGCACACTAGAACACAGAATAAGAATCTACGTTGATGCAATCGGCCAGTAAGAAGAGCTACATTTCAAGTTTTAGTTATCGATTAATGAATTATTGGGCGGTTTGGTGCCTTGGACCAGACCGAGGACCTTAAGATTTTGCATGAACCGAGGACTGGCAGCCAGGTAACACGAGAAATTGTGTAAAGTGTTAATATGTAGTAAAAACCTAAGAAAATCTCCCGTTTCCGTCATTTACTATCGAATCGACATAACGCCAGATCGTCACAGTGGTCGCTTTTCTCTCTGAAACGGTTACATTTATCGTCTGCACGCCCTTGTCGCGTGATGCGGTATGCAGACACAGTACAAGCAGCACACTAGAACACAGAATAAGAATCTACGTTGATGCAATCGGCCAGTAAGAAGAGCTACATTTCAAGTTTTAGTTATCGATTAATGAATTATTGGGCGGTTTGGTGCCTTGGACCAGACCGAGGACCTTAAGATTTTGCATGAACCGAGGACAGGCAGCCAGGTAACACGAGAAATTGTGTAAAGTGTTAATATGGAGTAAAAACATAAGAAAATCCTCCGTTTCCGTCATTTACTATCGAATCGACATAACGCCAGATCGTCACAGTGGTCGCTTTTCTCTCTGAAACGGTTACATTTATCGTCTGCAAGCCCTTGTCGCGTGATGCGGTATGCAGACACAGTACAAGCAGCACACTAGAACACAGAATAAGAATCTACGTTGATGCAATCGGCCAGTAAGAAGAGCTACATTTCAAGTTTTAGTTATCGATTAATGAATTATTGGGCGGTATGGTGCCTTGGACCAGACCGAGGACCTTAAGATTTTGCATGAACCGAGGACTGGCAGCCAGGTAACACGAGAAATTGTGTAAAGTGTTAATATGTAGTAAAAACCTAAGAAAATCTCCCGTTTCCGTCATTTACTATCGAATCGACATAACGCCAGATCGTCACAGTGGTCGTTTTTCTCTCTGAAACGATTACATTTATCGTCTGCAAGCCCTTGTCGCGTGATGCGGTATGCAGACACAGTACAAGCGGCATAGTAGAACACTGAAGAAGCATCTAAGTTGATGCAATCGGCCAGTAAGAAGAGCTAAATTTCAAGTATTAGTTATCGATTAATGAATTATTGGGCGGTTTGGTGCCTTGGACCAGACCGAGGACCTTAAGATTTTGCATGAACCGAGGACTGGCAGCCAGGTAACACGAGAAATTGTGTAAAGTGTTAATATGTAGTAAAAACCTAAGAAAATCTCCCGTTTCCGTCATTTACTATCGAATCGACATAACGCCAGATCGTCACAGTGGTCGCTTTTCTCTCTGAAACGGTTACATTTATCGTCTGCAAGCCCTTGTCGCGTGATGCGGTATGCAGAGTCACTACAAGCGGCGTAGTGGAACACTGAAGAAGCATCTAAGTTTATGCAATCGCCCAGTAAGAAGAGCTACATTTCAAGTTTTAGTTATCGATTAATGAATTATTGGACGGTTTGGTGCCTTGGACCAGACCAAGGACCTTAAGATTTTGCATGAACCGAGGACTGGCAGCCAGGTAACACGAGAAATTGTGTAAAGTGTTAATATGTAGTAAAAACCTAAGAAAATCTCCCGTTTCCGTCATTTACTATCGAATCGACATAACGCCAGATCGTCACAGTGGTCGCTTTTCTCTCTGAAACGGTTACATTTATCGTCTGCAAGCCCTTGTCGCGTGATGCGGTATGCAGACACAGTACAAGCAGCACACTAGAACACAGAATAAGAATCTACGTTGATGCAATCGGCCAGTAAGAAGAGCTACATTTCAAGTTTTAGTTATCGATTAATGAATTATTGGGCGGTTTGGTGCCTTGGACCAGACCGAGGACCTTAAGATTTTGCATGAACCGAGGACTGGCAGCCAGGTAACACGAGAAATTGTGTAAAGTGTTAATATGTAGTAAAAACCTAAGAAAATCTCCCGTTTCCGTCATTTACTATCGAATCGACATAACGCCAGATCGTCACAGTGGTCGCTTTTCTCTCTGAAACGGTTACATTTATCGTCTGCAAGCCCTTGTCGCGTGATGCGGTATGCAGACACAGTACAAGCGGCACACTAGAACACAGAATAAGAATCTACGTTGATGCAATCGGCCAGTAAGAAGAGCTACATTTCAAGTTTTAGTTATCGATTAATGAATTATTGGGCGGTTTGGTGCCTTGGACCAGACCGAGGAACTTAAGATTTTGCATGAACCTAGGACTGGCAGCCAGGTAACACGAGAAATTGTGTAATGTGTTAATATGTAGTAAAAACCTAAGAAAATCTCCCGTTTCCGTCATTTACTATCGAATCGACATAACGCCAGATCGTCACAGTGGTCGTTTTTCTCTCTGAAACGGTTCCATATATCGTCTGCAAGCCCTTGTCGCGTGACGCGGTATGCAGACACAGTACAAGCAGCACACTAGAACACAGAATAAGAATCTACGTTGATGCAATCGGCCAGTAAGAAGAGCTACATTTCAAGTTTTAGTTATCGATTAATGAATTATTGGGCGGTTTGGTGCCTTGGACCAGACCGAGGACCTTAAGATTTTGCATGAACCGAGGACTGGCAGCCAGGTAACACGAGAAATTGTGTAAAGTGTTAATATGTAGTAAAAACCTAAGAAAATCTCCCGTTTCCGTCATTTACTATCGAATCGACATAACGCCAGATCGTCACAGTGGTCGCTTTTCTCTCTGAAACGGTTACATTTATCGTCTGCACGCCCTTGTCGCGTGATGCGGTATGCAGACACAGTACAAGCAGCACACTAGAACACAGAATAAGAATCTACGTTGATGCAATCGGCCAGTAAGAAGAGCTACATTTCAAGTTTTAGTTATCGATTAATGAATTATTGGGCGGTTTGGTGCCTTGGACCAGACCGAGGACCTTAAGATTTTGCATGAACCGAGGACAGGCAGCCAGGTAACACGAGAAATTGTGTAAAGTGTTAATATGGAGTAAAAACATAAAAAAATCCTCCGTTTCCGTCATTTACTATCGAATCGACATAACGCCAGATCGTCACAGTGGTCGCTTTTCTCTCTGAAACGGTTACATTTATCGTCTGCATGCCCTTGTCGCGTGATGCGGTATGCAGACACAGTACAAGCAGCACACTAGAACACAGAATAAGAATCTACGTTGATGCAATCAGCCAGTAAGAAGAGCTACATTTCAAGTTTTAGTTATCGATTAATGAATTATTGGGCGGTATGGTGCCTTGGACCAGACCGAGGACCTTAAGATTTTGCATGAACCGAGGACTGGCAGCCAGGTAACACGAGAAATTGTGTAAAGTGTTAATATGTAGTAAAAACCTAAGAAAATCTCCCGTTTCCGTCATTTACTATCGAATCGACATAACGCCAGATCGTCACAGTGGTCGTTTTTCTCTCTGAAACGATTACATTTATCGTCTGCAAGCCCTTGTCGCGTGATGCGGTATGCAGACACAGTACAAGCGGCATAGTAGAACACTGAAGAAGCATCTAAGTTTATGCAATCGGCCAGTAAGAAGAGCTAAATTTCAAGTTTTAGTTATCGATTAATGAATTATTGGGCGGTTTGGTGCCTTGGACCAGACCGAGGACCTTAAGATTTTGCATGAACCGAGGACTGGCAGCCAGGTAACACGAGAAATTGTGTAAAGTGTTAATATGTAGTAAAAACCTAAGAAAATCTCCCGTTTCCGTCATTTACTATCGAATCGACATAACGCCAGATCGTCACAGTGGTCGCTTTTCTCTCTGAAACGGTTACATTTATCGTCTGCAAGCCCTTGTCGCGTGATGCGGTATGCAGAGTCACTACAAGCGACGTAGTAGAACACTGAAGAAGCATCTAAGTTTATGCAATCGCCCAGTAAGAAGAGCTACATTT
This sequence comes from Schistocerca cancellata, assembly GCF_023864275.1. NCBI lineage: Eukaryota > Metazoa > Arthropoda > Insecta > Orthoptera > Acrididae > Schistocerca > Schistocerca cancellata. The sequence goes on along the minus strand of NW_026047150.1, from coordinate 335,123 downwards.
CAAGTTTTAGTTATCGATTAATGAATTATTGGACGGTTTGGTGCCTTGGACCAGACCAAGGACCTTAAGATTTTGCATGAACCGAGGACTGGCAGCCAGGTAACACGAGAAATTGTGTAAAGTGTTAATATGTAGTAAAAACCTAAGAAAATCTCCCGTTTCCGTCATTTACTATCGAATCGACATAACGCCAGATCGTCACAGTGGTCGCTTTTCTCTCTGAAACGGTTACATTTATCGTCTGCAAGCCCTTGTCGCGTGATGCGGTATGCAGACACAGTACAAGCAGCACACTAGAACACAGAATAAGAATCTACGTTGATGCAATCGGCCAGTAAGAAGAGCTACATTTCAAGTTTTAGTTATCGATTAATGAATTATTGGGCGGTTTGGTGCCTTGGACCAGACCGAGGACCTTAAGATTTTGCATGAACCGAGGACTGGCAGCCAGGTAACACGAGAAATTGTGTAAAGTGTTAATATGTAGTAAAAACCTAAGAAAATCTCCCGTTTCCGTCATTTACTATCGAATCGACATAACGCCAGATCGTCACAGTGGTCGCTTTTCTCTCTGAAACAGTTACATTTATCGTCTGCAAGCCCTTGTCGCGTGATGCGGTATGCAGACACAGTACAAGCAGCACACTAGAACACAGAATAAGAATCTACGTTGATGCAATCGGCCAGTAAGAAGAGCTACATTTCAAGTTTTAGTTATCGATTAATGAATTATTGGGCGGTTTGGTGCCTTGGACCAGACCGAGGACCTTAAGATTTTGCATGAACCGAGGACAGGCAGCCAGGTAACACGAGAAATTGTGTAAAGTGTTAATATGGAGTAAAAACATAAGAAAATCCTCCGTTTCCGTCATTTACTATCGAATCGACATAACGCCAGATCGTCACAGTGGTCGCTTTTCTCTCTGAAACGGTTACATTTATCGTCTGCAAGCCCTTGTCGCGTGATGCGGTATGCAGACACAGTACAAGCAGCACACTAGAACACAGAATAAGAATCTACGTTGATGCAATCGGCCAGTAAGAAGAGCTACATTTCAAGTTTTAGTTATCGATTAATGAATTATTGGGCGGTATGGTGCCTTGGACCAGACCGAGGACCTTAAGATTTTGCATGAACCGAGGACTGGCAGCCAGGTAACACGAGAAATTGTGTAAAGTGTTAATATGTAGTAAAAACCTAAGAAAATCTCCCGTTTCCGTCATTTACTATCGAATCGACATAACGCCAGATCGTCACAGTGGTCGTTTTTCTCTCTGAAACGATTACATTTATCGTCTGCAAGCCCTTGTCGCGTGATGCGGTATGCAGACACAGTACAAGTGGCATAGTAGAACACTGAAGAAGCATCTAAGTTTATGCAATCGGCCAGTAAGAAGAGCTAAATTTCAAGTTTTAGTTATCGATTAATGAATTATTGGGCGGTTTGGTGCCTTGGACCAGACCGAGGACCTTAAGATTTTGCATGAACCGAGGACTGGCAGCCAGGTAACACGAGAAATTGTGTAATGTGTTAATATGTAGTAAAAACCTAAGAAAATCTCCCGTTTCCGTCATTTACTATCGAATCGACATAACGCCAGATCGTCACAGTGGTCGCTTTTCTCTCTGAAACGGTTACATTTATCGTCTGCAAGCCCTTGTCGCGTGATGCGGTATGCAGACACAGTACAAGCAGCACACTAGAACACAGAATAAGAATCTACGTTGATGCAATCGGCCAGTAAGAAGAGCTACATTTCAAGTTTTAGTTATCGATTAATGAATTATTGGGCGGTTTGGTGCCTTGGACCAGACCGAGGACCTTAAGATTTTGCATGAACTGAGGACTGGCAGCCAGGTAACACGAGAAATTGTGTAAAGTGTTAATATGTAGTAAAAACCTAAGAAAATCTCCCGTTTCCGTCATTTACTATCGAATCGACATAACGCCAGATCGTCACAGTGGTCGCTTTTCTCTCTGAAACGGTTACATTTATCGTCTGCAAGCCCTTGTCGCGTGATTCGGTATGCAGAGTCACTACAAGCGGCATAGTAGAACACTGAAGAAGCATCTAAGTTTATGCAATCACCCAGTAAGAAGAGCTACATTTCAAGTTTTAGTTATCGATTAATGAATTATTGGGCGGTTTGGTGCCTTGGACCAGACCGAGGAACTTAAGATTTTGCATGAACCGAGGACTGGCAGCCAGGTAACACGAGAAATTGTGTAATGTGTTAATATGTAGTAAAAACCTAAGAAAATCTCCCGTTTCCGTCATTTACTATCGAATCGACATAACGCCAGATCGTCACAGTGGTCGTTTTTCTCTCTGAAACGGTTACATTTATCGTCTGCAAGCCCTTGTCGCGTGATGCGGTATGCAGAGTCACTACAAGCGGCATAGTAGTACACAGAATAAGAATCTAAGTTTATGCAATCGGCCAGTAAGAAGAGCTACATTTCAAGTTTTAGTTATAGATTAATGAATTATTGGGCGGTTGGTGCCTTGGACCAGACCGAGGACCTTAAGATTTTGCATGAACCGAGGACTGGCAGCCACGTAACACGAGAAATTGTGTAAAGTGTTAATATGTAGTAAAAACCTAAGAAAATCTCCCGTTTCCGTCATTTACTATCGAATCGACATAACGCCAGATCGTCTCATTGGTCGCTTTTCTCTCTGAAACGGTTACATTTATCGTCTGCAAGCCCGTGTCGCGTGATGCGGTATGCAGAGTCACTACAAGCGGCATAGTAGAACACTGAAGATGCATCTAAGTTTATGCAATCGCCCAGTAAGTAGAGCTACATTTCAAGTTTTAGTTATCGATTAATGAATTATTGGGCGGTTTGGTGCCTTGGACCAGACCGAGGACCTTAAGATTTTGCATGAACCGAGGACTGGCAGCCAGGTAACACGAGAAATTGTGTAAAGTGTTAATATGTAGTAAAAACCTAAGAAAATCTCCCGTTTCCGTCATTTACTATCGAATCGACATAACGCCAGATCGTCACAGTGGTCGCTTTTCTCTCTGAAACGGTTACATTTATCGTCTGCAAGCCCTTGTCGCGTGATGCGGTATGCAGACACAGTACAAGCAGCACACTAGAACACAGAATAAGAATCTACGTTGATGCAATCGGCCAGTAAGAAGAGCTACATTTCAAGTTTTAGTTATCGATTAATGAATTATTGGGCGGTTTGGTGCCTTGGACCAGACCGAGGACCTTAAGATTTTGCATGAACCGAGGACAGGCAGCCAGGTAACACGAGAAATTGTGTAAAGTGTTAATATGTAGTAAAAACCTAAGAAAATCTCCCGTTTCCGTCATTTACTATCGAATCGACATAACGCCAGATCGTCACAGTGGTCGCTTTTCTCTCTGAAACGGTTACATTTATCGTCTGCAAGCCCTTGTCGCGTGATGCGGTATGCAGACACAGTACAAGCAGCACACTAGAACACAGAATAAGAATCTACGTTGATGCAATCGGCCAGTAAGAAGAGCTACATTTCAAGTTTTAGTTATCGATTAATGAATTATTGGGCGGTTTGGTGCCTTGGACCAGACCGAGGACCTTAAGATTTTGCATGAACCGAGGACTGGCAGCCAGGTAACACGAGAAATTGTGTAAAGTGTTAATATGTAGTAAAAACCTAAGAAAATCTCCCGTTTCCGTCATTTACTATCGAATCGACATAACGCCAGATCGTCACAGTGGTCGTTTTTCTCTCTGAAACGATTACATTTATCGTCTGCAAGCCCTTGTCGCGTGATGCGGTATGCAGACACAGTACAAGTGGCATAGTAGAACACTGAAGAAGCATCTAAGTTTATGCAATCGGCCAGTAAGAAGAGCTAAATTTCAAGTTTTAGTTATCGATTAATGAATTATTGCTCGGTTTGGTGCCTTGGACCAGACCGAGGACCTTAAGATTTTGCATGAACCGAGGACTGGCAGCCAGGTAACACGAGAAATTGTGTAAAGTGTTAATATGTAGTAAAAACCTAAGAAAATCTCCCGTTTCCGTCATTTACTATCGAATCGACATAACGCCAGATCGTCACAGTGGTCGCTTTTCTCTCTGAAACGGTTACATTTATCGTCTGCAAGCCCTTGTCGCGTGATGCGGTATGCAGACACAGTTCAAGCAGCACACTAGAACACAGAATAAGAATCTACGTTGATGCAATCGGCCAGTAAGAAGAGCTACATTTCAAGTTTTAGTTATCGATTAATGAATTATTGGGCGGTTTGGTGCCTTGGACCAGACCGAGGACCTTAAGATTTTGCATGAACTGAGGACTGGCAGCCAGGTAACACGAGAAATTGTGTAAAGTGTTAATATGTAGTAAAAACCTAAGAAAATCTCCCGTTTCCGTCATTTACTATCGAATCGACATAACGCCAGATCGTCACAGTGGTCGCTTTTCTCTCTGAAACGGTTACATTTATCGTCTGCAAGCCCTTGTCGCGTGATTCGGTATGCAGAGTCACTACAAGCGGCATAGTAGAACACTGAAGAAGCATCTAAGTTTATGCAATCGCCCAGTAAGAAGAGCTACATTTCAAGTTTTAGTTATCGATTAATGAATTATTGGGCGGTTTGGTGCCTTGGACCAGACCGAGGAACTTAAGATTTTGCATGAACCGAGGACTGGCAGCCAGGTAACACGAGAAATTGTGTAATGTGTTAATATGTAGTAAAAACCTAAGAAAATCTCCCGTTTCCGTCATTTACTATCGAATCGACATAACGCCAGATCGTCACAGTGGTCGTTTTTCTCTCTGAAACGGTTACATTTATCGTCTGCAAGCCCTTGTCGCGTGATGCGGTATGCAGAGTCACTACAAGCGGCATAGTAGTACACAGAATAAGAATCTAAGTTTATGCAATCGGCCAGTAAGAAGAGCTACATTTCAAGTTTTAGTTATAGATTAATGAATTATTGGGCGGTTGGTGCCTTGGACCAGACCGAGGACCTTAAGATTTTGCATGAACCGAGGACTGGCAGCCACGTAACACGAGAAATTGTGTAAAGTGTTAATATGTAGTAAAAACCTAAGAAAATCTCCCGTTTCCGTCATTTACTATCGAATCGACATAACGCCAGATCGTCTCATTGGTCGCTTTTCTCTCTGAAACGGTTACATTTATCGTCTGCAAGCCCGTGTCGCGTGATGCGGTATGCAGAGTCACTACAAGCGGCATAGTAGAACACTGAAGATGCATCTAAGTTTATGCAATCGCCCAGTAAGTAGAGCTACATTTCAAGTTTTAGTAATCGATTAATGAATTATTGGGCGGTTTGGTGCCTTGGACCAGACCGAGGACCTTAAGATTTTGCATGAACCGAGGACTGGCAGCCAGGTAACACGAGAAATTGTGTTGTAAAGTGTTAATATGTAGTAAAAACCTAAGAAAATCTCCCGTTTCCGTCATTTACTATCGAATCGACATAACGCCAGATCGTCACAGTGGTAGTTTTTCTCTCTGAAACGATTACATTTATCGTCTGCAAGCCCTTGTCGCGTGATGCGGTATGCAGACACAGTACAAGCAGCACACTAGAACACAGAATAAGAATCTACGTTGATGCAATCGGCCAGTAAGAAGAGCTACATTTCAAGTTTTAGTTATCGATTAATGAATTACTGGGCGGTTTGGTGCCTTGGACCAGACCGAGGACCCTAAGATTTTGCATGAACCGAGGACTGGCAGCCAGGTAACACGAGAAATTGTGTAAAGTGTTAAAATGTAGTAAAAACCTAAGAAAATCTCCCGTTTCCGTCATTTACTATCGAATCGACATAACGCCAGATCGTCACAGTGGTCGCTTTTCTCTCTGAAACGGTTACATTTATCGTCTGCAAGCCCTTGTCGCGTGATGCGGTATGCAGACACAGTACAAGCAGCACACTAGAACACAGAATAAGAATCTACGTTGATGCAATCGGCCAGTAAGAAGAGCTACATTTCAAGTTTTAGTTATCGATTAATGAATTATTGGGCGGTTTGGTGCCTTGGACCAGACCGAGGACCTTAAGATTTTGCATGAACCGAGGACTGGCAGCCAGGTAACACGAGAAATTGTGTAAAGTGTTAATATGTAGTAAAAACCTAAGAAAATCTCCCGTTTCCGTCATTTACTATCGAATCGACATAACGCCAGATCGTCACAGTGGTCGCTTTTCTCTCTGAAACGGTTACATTTATCGTCTGCAAGCCCTTGTCGCGTGATGCGGTATGCAGACACAGTACAAGCAGCACACTAGAACACAGAATAAGAATCTACGTTGATGCAATCGGCCAGTAAGAAGAGCTACATTTCAAGTTTTAGTTATCGATTAATGAATTATTGGGCGGTTTGGTGCCTTGGACCAGACCGAGGACCTTAAGATTTTGCATGAACCGAGGACTGGCAGCCAGGTAACACGAGAAATTGTGTAAAGTGTTAATATGTAGTAAAAACCTAAGAAAATCTCCCGTTTCCGTCATTTACTATCGAATCGACATAACGCCAGATCGTCACATTGGTCGCTTTTCTCTCTGAAACGGTTACATTTATCGTCTGCAAGCCCTTGTCGCGTGATGCGGTATGCAGACACAGTACAAGCAGCACACTAGAACACAGAATAAGAATCTACGTTGATGCAATCGGCCAGTAAGAAGAGCTACATTTCAAGTTTTAGTTATCGATTAATGTATTATTGGGCGGTTTGGTGCCTTGGACCAGACCGAGGACCTTAAGATTTTGCATGAACCGAGGACTGGCAGCCAGGTAACACGAGAAATTGTGTAAAGTGTTAATATGTAGTAAAAACCTAAGAAAATCTCCCGTTTCCGTCATTTACTATCGAATCGACATAACGCCAGATCGTCACAGTGGTCGCTTTTCTCTCTGAAACGGTTACATTTATCGTCTGCAAGCCCTTGTCGCGTGATGCGGTATGCAGAGTCACTACAAGCGGCATAGTAGAACACTGAAGAAGCATCTAAGTTTATGCAATCGCCCAGTAAGAAGAGCTACATTTCAAGTTTTAGTTATCGATTAATGAATTATTGGGCGGTTTGGTGCCTTGGACCAGACCGAGGACCTTAAGATTTTGCATGAACCGAGGACTGGCAGCCAGGTAACACGAGAAATTGTGTAAAGTGTTAATATGTAGTAAAAACCTAAGAAAATCTCCCGTTTCCGTCATTTACTAACGAATCGACATAACGCCAGATCGTCACAGTGGTCGCTTTTCTCTCTGAAACGGTTACATTTATCGTCTGCAAGCCCTTGTCGCGTGATGCGGTATGCAGACACAGTACAAGCAGCACACTAGAACACAGAATAAGAATCTACGTTGATGCAATCGGCCAGTAAGAAGAGCTACATTTCAAGTTTTAGTTATCGATTAATGAATTATTGGGCGGTTTGGTGCCTTGGACCAGACCGAGGACCTTAAGATTTTGCATGAACCGAGGACTGGCAGCCAGGTAACACGAGAAATTGTGTAAAGTGTTAATATGTAGTAAAAACCTAAGAAAATCTCCCGTTTCCGTCATTGACTATCGAATCGACATAACGCCAGATCGTCACAGTGGTCGCTTTTCTCTCTGAAACGGTTACATTTATCGTCTGCAAGCCCTTGTCGCGTGATGCGGTATGCAGACACAGTACAAGCAGCACACTTGAACACAGAATAAGAATCTACGTTGATGCAATCGGCCAGTAAGAAGAGATACATTTCTAGTTTTAGTTATCGATTAATGAATTATTGGGCAGTTTGGTGCCTTGGACCAGACCGAGGACCTTAAGATTTTGCATGAACCGAGGACAGGCAGCCAGGTAACACGAGAAATTGTGTAAACTGTTAATATGTAGTAAAAACCTAAGAAAATCTCCCGTTTCCGTCATTTACTATCGAATCGACATAACGCCAGATCGTCACAGTGGTCGCTTTTCTCTCTGAAACGGTTACATTTATCGTCTGCAAGCCCTTGTCGCGTGATGCGGTATGCAGACACAGTACAAGCAGCACACTAGAACACAGAATAAGAATCTACGTTGATGCAATCGGCCAGTAAGAAGAGCTACATTTCAAGTTTTAGTTATCGATTAATGAATTATTGGGCGGTTTGGTGCCTTGGACCAGACCGAGGACCTTAAGATTTTGCATGAACCGAGGACTGGCAGCCAGGTAACACGAGAAATTGTGTAAAGTGTTAATATGTAGTAAAAACCTAAGAAAATCTCCCGTTTCCGTCATTTACTATCGAATCGACATAACGCCAGATCGTCACAGTGGTCGCTTTTCTCTCTGAAACGGTTACATTTATCGTCTGCAAGCCCGTGTCGCGTGATGAGGTATGCAGACACAGTACAAGCAGCACACTAGAACACAGAATAAGAATCTACGTTGATGCAATCGGCCAGTAAGAAGAGCTACATTTCAAGTTTTAGTTATCGATTAATGAATTATTGGGCGGTTTGGTGCCTTGGACCAGACCGAGGACCTTAAGATTTTGCATGAACCGAGGACTGGCAGCCAGGTAACACGAGAAATTGTGTAAAGTGTTAATATGTAGTAAAAACCTAAGAAAATCTCCCGTTTCCGTCATTTACTATCGAATCGACATAACGCCAGATCGCCACAGTGGTCGCTTTTCTCTCTGAAACGGTTACATTTATCGTCTGCAAGCCCTTGTCGCGTGATGCGGTATGCAGAGTCACTACAAGCGGCATAGTAGAACACTGAAGAAGCATCTAAGTTTATGCAATCGCCCAGTAAGAAGAGCTACATTTCAAGTTTTAGTTATCGATTAATGAATTATTGGGCGGTTTGGTGCCTTGGACCAGACCGAGGACCTTAAGATTTTGCATGAACCGAGGACTGGCAGCCAGGTAACACGAGAAATTGTGTAAAGTGTTAATATGTAGTAAAAACCTAAGAAAATCTCCCGTTTCCGTCATTTACTATCGAATCGACATAACGCCAGATCGTCACAGTGGTCGCTTTTCTCTCTGAAACGGTTACATTTGTCGTCTGCAAGCCCTTGTCGCGTGATGCGGTATGCAGACACAGTACAAGCAACACACTAGAACAAAGAATAAGAATCTACGTTGATGCAATCGGCCAGTAAGAAGAGCTACATTTCAAGTTTTAGTTATCGATTAATGAATTATTGGGCGGTTTGGTGCCTTGGACCAGACCGAGGACCTTAAGGTTTTGCATGAACCGAGGACTGGCAGCCAGGTAACACGAGAAATTGTGTAAAGTGTTAATATGTAGTAAAAACCTAAGAAAATCTCCCGTTTCCGTCATTTACTATCGAATCGACATAACGCCAGATCGTCACAGTGGTCGCTTTTCTCTCTGAAACGGTTGCATTTATCGTCTGCAAGCCCTTGTCGCGTGATGCGGTATGCAGACACAGTACAAGCAGCACACTAGAACACAGAATAAGAGTCTACGTTGATGCAATCGGCCAGTAAGAAGAGCTACATTTCAAGTTTTAGTTATCGATTAATGAATTATTGGGCGGTTTGGTGCCTTGGACCAGACCGAGGACCTTAAGATTTTGCATGAACCGAGGACTGGCAGCCAGGTAACACGAGAAATTGTGTAAAGTGTTAATATGTAGTAAAAACCTAAGAAAATCTCCCGTTTCCGTCATTTACTATCGAATCGACATAACGCCAGATCGTCACAGTGGTCGCTTTTCTCTCTGAAACGGTTACATTTATCGTCTGCAAGCCCTTGTCGCGTGATGCGGTATGCAGACACAGTACAAGCAGCACACTAGAACACAGAATAAGAATCTACGTTGATGCAATCGGCCAGTAAGAAGAGCTACATTTCAAGTTTTAGTTATCGATTAATGAGTTATTGGGCGGTTTGGTGCCTTGGACCAGACCGAGGACCTTAAGATTTTGCATGAACCGAGGACTGGCAGCCAGGTAACACGAGAAATTGTGTAAAGTGTTAATATGTAGTAAAAACCTAAGAAAATCTCCCGTTTCCGTCATTTACTTTCGAATCGACATAACGCCAGATCGTCACAGTGGTCGCTTTTCTCTCTGAAACGGTTACATTTATCGTCTGCAAGCCCTTGTCGCGTGATGCGGTATGCAGACACAGTACAAGCAGCACACTAGAACACAGAATAAGAATCTACGTTGATGCAATCGGTCAGTAAGAAGAGCTACATTTCAAGTTTTAGTTATCGATTAATGAATTATTGGGCGGTTAGGTGCCTTGGACCAGACCGAGGACCTTAAGATTTTGCATGAACCGAGGACTGGCAGCCAGGTAACACGAGAAATTGTGTAAAGTGTTAATATGTAGTAAAAACCTAAGAAAATCTCCCGTTTCCGTCATTTACTATCGAATCGACATAACGCCAGATCGTCACAGTGGTCGCTTTTCTCTCTGAAACGGTTACATTTATCGTCTGCAAGCCCTTGTCGCGTGATGCGGTATGCAGACACAGTACAAGCAGCACACTAGAACACAGAATAAGAATCTACGTTGATGCAATCGGCCAGTAAGAAGAGCTACATTTCAAGTTTTAGTTATCGATTAATGAATTATTGGGCGGTTTGGTGCCTTGGACCAGACCGAGGACCTTAAGATTTTGCATGAACCAAGGACTGGCAGCCAGGTAACACGAGAAATTGTGTAAAGTGTTAATATGTAGTAAAAACCTAAGAAAATCTCCCGTTTCCGTCATTGACTATCGAATCGACATAACGCCAGATCGTCACAGTGGTCGCTTTTCTCTCTGAAACGGTTACATTTATCGTCTGCAAGCCCTTGTCGCGTGATGCGGTATGCAGACACAGTACAAGCAGCACACTAGAACACAGAATAAGAATCTACGTTGATGCAATCGGCCAGTAAGAGGAGATACATTTCAAGTTTTAGTTATCGATTAATGAATTATTGGGCAGTTTGGTGCCTTGGACCAGACCGAGGACCTTAAGATTTTGCATGAACCGAGGACAGGCAGCCAGGTAACACGAGAAATTGTGTAAAGTGTTAATATGTAGTAAAAACCTAAGAAAATCTCCCGTTTCCGTCATTTACTATCGAATCGACATAACGCCAGATCGTCACAGTGGTCGCTTTTCTCTCTGAAACGGTTACATTTATCGTCTGCAAGCCCTTGTCGCGTGATGCGGTATGCAGACACAGTACAAGCAGCACACTAGAACACAGAATAAGAATCTACGTTGATGCAATCGGCCAGTAAGAAGAGCTACATTTCAAGTTTTAGTTATCGATTAATGAATTATTGGGCGGTTTGGTGCCTTGGACCAGACCGAGGACCTTAAGATTTTGCATGAACCGAGGACTGGCAGCCAGGTAACACGAGAAATTGTGTAAAGTGTTAATATGTAGTAAAAACCTAAGAAAATCTCCCGTTTCCGTCATTTACTATCGAATCGACATAACGCCAGATCGTCACAATGGTCGCTTTTCTCTCTGAAACGGTTACATTTATCGTCTGCAAGCGCGTGTCGCGTGATGAGGTATGCAGACACAGTACAAGCAGCACACTAGAACACAGAATAAGAATCTACGTTGATGCAATCGGCCAGTAAGAAGAGCTACATTTCAAGTTTTAGTTATCGATTAATGAATTATTGAGCGGTTTGGTGCCTTGGACCAGACCGAGGACCTTAAGATTTTGCATGAACCGAGGACTGGCAGCCAGGTAACACGAGAAATTGTGTAAAGTGTTAATATGTAGTAAAAACCTAAGAAAATCTCCCGTTTCCGTCATTTACTATCGAATCGACATAACGCCAGATCGTCACAGTGGTCGCTTTTCTCTCTGAAACGGTTACATTTATCGTCTGCAAGCCCTTGTCGCGTGATGCGGTATGCAGACACAGTACAAGCAGCACACTAGAACACAGAATAAGAATCTACGTTGATGCAATCGGCCAGTAAGAAGAGCTACATTTCAAGTTTTAGTTATCGATTAATGAGTTATTGGGCGGTTTGGTGCCTTGGACCAGACCGAGGACCTTAAGATTTTGCATGAACCGAGGACTGGCAGCCAGGTAACACGAGAAATTGTGTAAAGTGTTAATATGTAGTAAAAACCTAAGAAAATCTCCCGTTTCCGTCATTTACTATCGAATCGACATAACGCCAGATCGTCACAGTGGTCGCTTTTCTCTCTGAAACGGTTACGTTTATCGTCTGCAAGCCCTTGTCGCGTGATGCGGTATGCAGACACAGTACAAGCAGCACACTAGAACACAGAATAAGAATCTACGTTGATGCAATCGGTCAGTAAGAAGAGCTACATTTCAAGTTTTAGTTATCGATTAATGAATTATTGGGCGGTTAGGTGCCTTGGACCAGACCGAGGACCTTAAGATTTTGCATGAACCGAGGACTGGCAGCCAGGTAACACGAGAAATTGTGTAAAGTGTTAATATGTAGTAAAAACCTAAGAAAATCTCCCGTTTCCGTCATTTACTATCGAATCGACATAACGCCAGATCGTCACAGTGGTCGCTTTTCTCTCTGAAACGGTTACATTTATCGTCTGCAAGCCCTTGTCGCGTGATGCGGTATGCAGACACAGTACAAGCAGCACACTAGAACACAGAATAAGAATCTACGTTGATGCAATCGGCCAGTAAGAAGAGCTACATTTCAAGTTTTAGTTATCGATTAATGAATTATTGGCCGGTTTGGTGCCTTGGACCAGACCGAGGACCTTAAGGTTTTTGCATGAACCGAGGACTGGCAGCCAGGTAACACGAGAAATTGTGTAAAGTGTTAATATGTAGTAAAAACCTAAGAAAATCTCCCGTTTCCGTCATTTACTATCGAATCGACATAACGCCAGATCGTCACAGTGGTCGCTTTTCTCTCTGAAACGGTTACATTTATCGTCTGCAAGCCCTTGTCGCGTGATGCCGTATGCAGACACAGTACAAGCAGCACACTAGAACACAGAATAAGAATCTACGTTGATGCAATCGGCCAGTAAGAAGAGCTACATTTCAAGTTTTAGTTATCGATTAATGAATTATTGGGCGGTTTGGTGCCTTGGACCAGACCGAGGACCTTAAGATTTTGCATGAACCGAGGACTGGCAGCCAGGTAACACGAATAATTGTGTAAAGTGTTAATATGTAGTAAAAACCTAAGAAAATCTCCCGTTTCCGTCATTTACTATCGAATCGACATAACGCCAGATCGTCACAGTGGTCGCTTTTCTCTCTGAAACGGTTACATTTATCGTCTGCAAGCCCTTGTCGCGTGATGCGGTATGCAGACACAGTACAAGCAGCACACTAGAACACAGAATAAGAATCTACGTTGATGCAATCGGCCAGTAAGAAGAGCTACATTTCAAGTTTTAGTTATCGATTAATGAATTATTGGGCGGTTTGGTGCCTTGGACCAGACCGAGGACCTTAAGATTTTGCATGAACCGAGGACTGGCAGCCAGGTAACACGAGAAATTGTGTTGTAAAGTGTTAATATGTGTGTAAAAACCTAAGAAAATCTCCCGTTTCCGTCATTCACTATCGAATCGACATAACGCCAGATCGTCACAGTGGTCGTTTTTCTCTCTGAAACGGTTACATTTATCGTCTGCAAGCCCTTGTCGCGTGATGCGGTATGCAGACACAGTACAAGCAGCACACTAGAACACAGAATAAGAATCTACGTTGATGCAATCGGCCAGGAAGAAGAGCTACATTTCAAGTTTTAGTTATCGATTAATGAATTATTGGGCGGTTTGGTGCCTTGGACAAGACCGAGGACCTTAAGATTTTGCATGAACCGAGGACTGGCAGCCAGGTAACACGAGAAATTGTGTAAAGTGTTAATATGTAGTAAAAACCTAAGAAAATCTCCCGTTTCCGTCATTTACTATCGAATCGACATAACGCCAGATCGTCACAGTGGTCGCTTTCCTCTCTGAAACGGTTACATTTATCGTCTGCAAGCCCTTGTCGCGTGATGCGGTATGCAGACACAGTACAAGCAGCACACTAGAACACAGAGTAAGAATCTACGTTGATGCAATCGGCCAGTAAGAAGAGCTACATTTCAAGTTTTAGATATCGATTAATGAATTATTGGGCGGTTTGGTGCCTTGGACCAGACCGAGGACCTTAAGATTTTGCATGAACCGAGGACTGGCAGCCAGGTAACACGAGAAATTGTGTAAAGTGTTAATATGTAGTAAAAACCTAAGAAAATCTCCCGTTTCCGTCATTTACTATCGAATCGACATAACGCCAGATCGTCACAGTGGTCGCTTTTCTCTCTGAAACGGTTACATTTATCGTCTGCAAGCCCTTGTCGCGTGATGCGGCATGCAGACACAGTACAAGCAGCACACTAGAACACAGAATAAGAATCTACGTTGATGCAATCGGCCAGTAAGAAGAGCTACATTTCAAGTTTTAGTTATCGATTAATGAATTTGGGCGGTTTGGTGCCTTGGACCAGACCGAGGACCTTAAGATTTTGCATGAACCGAGGACTGGCAGCCAGGTAACACGAGAAATTGTGTAAAGTGTTAAGATGTAGTAAAAACCTAAGAAAATCTCCCGTTTCCGTCATTTACTATCGAATCGACATAACGCCAGATCGTCACAGTGGTCGCTTTCCTCTCTGAAACGGTTACATTTATCGTCTGCAAGCCCTTGTCGCGTGATGCGGTATGCAGACACAGTACAAGCAGCACACTAGAACACAGAGTAAGAATCTACGTTGATGCAATCGGCCAGTAAGAAGAGCTACATTTCAAGTTTTAGATATCGATTAATGAATTATTGGGCGGTTTGGTGCCTTGGACCAGACCGAGGACCTTAAGATTTTGCATGAACCGAGGACTGGCAGCCAGGTAACACGAGAAATTGTGTAAAGTGTTAATATGTAGTAAAAACCTAAGAAAATCTCCCGTTTCCGTCATTTACTATCGAATCGACATAACGCCAGATCGTCACAGTGGTCGCTTTTCTCTCTGAAACGGTTACATTTATCGTCTGCAAGCCCTTGTCGTGTGATGCGGTATGCAGACACAGTACAAGCAGCACACTAGAACACAGAATAAGAATCTACGTTGATGCAATCGGCCAGTAAGAAGAGCTACATTTCAAGTTTTAGTCATCGATTAATGAATTATTGGGCGGTTTGGTGCCTTGGACCAGACCGAGGACCTTAAGATTTTGCATGAGCCGAGGACTGGCAGCCAGGTAACACGAGAAATTGTGTAAAGTGTTAATATGTAATAAAATCCTAAGAAAATCTCCCGTTTCTGTCATTTACTATCGAATCGACATAACGCCAGATCGTCACTGTGGTCGCTTTTCTCTCTGAAACGGTTACATTTATCGTCTGCAAGCCCTTGTCGCGTGATGCGGTATGCAGACACAGTACAAGCAGCACACTATAACACAGAATAAGAATCTACGTTGATGCAATCGGCCAGTAAGAAGAGCTACATTTCAAGTTTTAGTTATCGATTAATGAATTATTGGGCGGTTTGGTGCCTTGGACCAGACCGAGGACCTTAAGATTTTGCATGAACCGAGGACTGGCAGCCAGGTAACACGAGAAATTGTGTTGTAAAGTGTTAATATGTAGTAAAAACCTAAGAAAATCTCCCGTTTCCGTCATTTACTATCGAATCGACATAACGCCAGATCGTCACAGTGGTCGTTTTTCTCTCTGAAACGGTTACATTTATCGTCTGCAAGCCCTTGTCGCGTGATGCGGTATGCAGACACAGTACAAGCAGCACACTAGAACACAGAATAAGAATCTACGTTGATGCAATCGGCCAGTAAGAAGAGCTACATTTCAAGTTTTAGTTATCGATTAATGAATTATTGGGCGGTTTGGTGCCTTGGACCAGACCGAGGACCTTAAGATTTTGCATGAACCGAGGACTGGCAGCCAGGTAACACGAGAAATTGTGTAAAGTGTAAATATGTAGTAAAAACCTAAGAAAATCTCTCGTTTCCGTCATTTACTATTGAATCGACATAACGCCAGATCGTCACAGTGGTCGCTTTTCTCTCTGAAACGGTTACATTTATCGTCTGCAAGCCCTTGTCGCGTGATGCGGTATGCAGACACAGTACAAGCAGCACACTAGAACACAGAATAAGAATCTACGTTGATGCAATCGGCCAGGAAGAAGAGCTACATTTCAAGTTTTAGTTATCGATTAATGAATTATTGGGCGGTTTGGTGCCTTGGACCAGACCGAGGACCTTAAGATTTTGCATGAACCGAGGACTGGCAGCCAGGTAACACGAGAAATTGTGTAAAGTGTTAATATGTAGTAAAAACCTAAGAAAATCTCCCGTTTCCGTCATTGACTATCGAATCGACATAACGCCAGGTCGTCACAGTGGTCGCTTTTCTCTCTGAAACGGTTACATTTATCGTCTGCAAGCCCTTGTCGCGTGATGCGGTATGCAGACACAGTACAAGCAGCACACTAGAACACAGAATAAGAATCTACGTTGATGCAATCGGCCAGTAAGAAGAGCTACATTTCAAGTTTTAGTTATCGATTAATGAATTATTGGGCGGTTTGGTGCCTTGGACCAGACCGAGGACCTTAAGATTTTGCATGAACCGAGGACTGGCAGCCAGGTAACACGAGAAATTGTGTAAAGTGTTAATATGTAGTAAAAACCTAAGAAAATCTCCCGTTTCCGTCATTTACTATCGAATCGACATAACGCCAGATCGTCACAGTGGTCGCTTTTCTCTCTGAAACGGTTACATTTATCGTCTGCAAGCCCTTGTCGCGTGATGCGGTATGCAGACACAGTACAAGCAGCACACTAGAACACAGAATAAGAAACTACGTTGATGCAATCGGCCAGTAAGAAGAGCTACATTTCAAGTTTTAGTTATCGATTAATGAATTATTGGGCGGTTTGGTGCCTTGGACCAGACCGAGGACCTTAAGATTTTGCATGAACCGAGGACTGGCAGCCAGGTAACACGAAAAATTGTGTAAAGTGTTAATATGTAGTAAAAACCTAAGAAAATCTCCCGTTTCCGTCATTTACTATCGAATCGACATAACGCCAGATCGTCACAGTGGTCGCTTTTCTCTCTGAAACGGTTACATTTATCGTCTGCAAGCACTTGTCGCGTGATGCGGTATGCAGACACAGTACAAGCAGCACACTAGAACACAGAATAAGAATCTACGTTGATGCAATCGGCCAGTAAGAAGAGCTACATTTCAAGTTTTAGTTATCGATTAATGAATTATTGGGCGGTTTGGTGCCTTGGACCAGACCGAGGACCTTAAGATTTTGCATGAACCGAGGACTGGCAGCCAGGTAACACGAGAAATTGTGTTGTAAAGTGTTAATATGTGTGTAAAAACCTAAGAAAATCTCCCGTTTCCGTCATTCACTATCGAATCGACATAACGCCAGATCGTCACAGTGGTCGTTTTTCTCTCTGAAACGGTTACATTTATCGTCTGCAAGCCCTTGTCGCGTGATGCGGTATGCAGACACAGTACAAGCAGCACACTAGAACACAAAATAAGAATCTACGTTGATGCAATCGGCCAGGAAGAAGAGCTACATTTCAAGTTTTAGTTATCGATTAATGAATTATTGGGCGGTTTGGTGCCTTGGACCAGACCGAGGACCTTAAGATTTTGCATGAACCGAGGACTGGCAGCCAGGTAACACGAAAAATTGTGTAAAGTGTTAATATGTAGTAAAAACCTAAGAAAATCTCCCGTTTCCGTCATTTACTATCGAATCGACATAACGCCAGATCGTCACAGTGGTCGCTTTCCTCTCTGAAACGGTTACATTTATCGTCTGCAAGCCCTTGTCGCGTGATGCGGTATGCAGAGTCACTACAAGCGGCATAGTAGAACACTGAAGAAGCATCTAAGTTTATGCAATCGGCCAGTAAGAAGAGCTACATTTCAAGTTTTAGTTATCGATTAATGAATTATTGGGCGGTTTGGTGCCTTGGACCAGACCGAGGACCTTAAGATTTTGCATGAACCGAGGACTGGCAGCCAGGTAACACGAGAAATTGTGTAAAGTGTTAATATGTAGTAAAAACCTAAGAAAATCTCCCGTTTCCGTCATTTACTATCGAATCGACATAACGCCAGATCGTCACAGTGGTCGCTTTTCTCTCTGAAACGGTTACATTTATCGTCTGCAAGCCCTTGTCGCGTGATGCGGTATGCAGACACAGTACAAGCAGCACACTAGAACACAGAATAAGAATCTACGTTGATGCAATCGGCCAGTAAGAAGAGCTACATTTCAAGTTTTAGTTATCGATTAATGAATTTGGGCGGTTTGGTGCCCTGGACCAGACCGAGGACCTTAAGATTTTGCATGAACCGAGGACTGGCAGCCAGGTAACACGAGAAATTGTGTAAAGTGTTAATATGTAGTAAAAACCTAAGAAAATCTCCCGTTTCCGTCATTTACTATCGAATCGACATAACGCCAGATCGTCACAGTGGTCGCTTTTCTCTCTGAAACGGTTACATTTATCATCTGCAAGCCCTTGTCGTGTGATGCGGTATGCAGACACAGTACAAGCAGCACACTAGAACACAGAATAAGAATCTACGTTGATGCAATCGGCCAGTAAGGAGAGCTACATTTCAAGTTTTAGTCATCGATTAATGAATTATTGGGCGGTTTGGTGCCTTGGACCAGACCGAGGACCTTAAGATTTTGCATGAACCGAGGACTGGCAGCCAGGTAACACGAGAAATTGTGTAAAGTGTTAATATGTAATAAAATCCTAAGAAAATCTCCCGTTTCTGTCATTTACTATCGAATCGACATAACGCCAGATCGTCACAGTGGTCGCTTTTCTCTCTGAAACGGTTACATTTATCGTCTGCAAGCCCTTGTCGCGTGGTGCGGTATGCAGACACAGTACAAGCAGCACACTATAACACAGAATAAGAATCTACGTTGATGCAATCGGCCAGTAAGAAGAGCTACATTTCAAGTTTTAGTTATCGATTAATGAATTATTGGGCGGTTTGGTGCCTTGGACCAGACCGAGGACCTTAAGATTTTGCATGAACCGAGGACTGGCAGCCAGGTAACACGAGAAATTGTGTTGTAAAGTGTTAATATGTAGTAAAAACCTAAGAAAATCTCCCGTTTCCGTCATTTACTATCGAATCGACATAACGCCAGATCGTCACAGTGGTCGTTTTTCTCTCTGAAACGGTTACATTTATCGTCTGCAAGCCCTTGTCGCGTGATGCGGTATGCAGACACAGTACAAGCAGCACACTAGAACACAGAATAAGAATCTACGTTGATGCAATCGGCCAGTAAGAAGAGCTACATTTCAAGTTTTAGTTATCGATTAATGAATTATTGGGCGGTTTGGTGCCTTGGACCAGACCGAGGACCTTAAGATTTTGCATGAACCGAGGACTGGCAGCCAGGTAACACGAGAAATTGTGTAAAGTGTAAATATGTAGTAAAAACCTAAGAAAATCTCTCGTTTCCGTCATTTACTATCGAATCGACATAACGCCAGATCGTCACAGTGGTCGCTTTTCTCTCTGAAACGGTTACATTTATCGTCTGCAAGCCCTTGTCGCGTGATGCGGTATGCAGACACAGTACAAGCAGCACACTAGAACACAGAATAAGAATCTACGTTGATGCAATCGGCCAGGAAGAAGAGCTACATTTCAAGTTTTAGTTATCGATTAATGAATTATTGGGCGGTTTGGTGCCTTGGACCAGACCGAGGACCTTAAGATTTTGCATGAACCGAGGACTGGCAGCCAGGTAACACGAGAAATTGTGTAAAGTGTTAATATGTAGTAAAAACCATAGAAAATCTCCCGTTTCCGTCATTGACTATCGAATCGACATAACGCCAGATCGTCACAGTGGTCGCTTTTCTCTCTGAAACGTTTAGATTTATCGTCTGCAAGCCCTTGTCGCGTGATGCGGTATGCAGACACAGTACAAGCAGCACACTAGAACACAGAATAAGAATCTACGTTGATGCAATCGGCCAGTAAGAAGAGCTACATTTCAAGTTTTAGTTATCGATTAATGAATTATTGGGCGGTTTGGTGCCTTGGACCAGACCGAGGACCTTAAGATTTTGCATGAACCGAGGACTGGCAGCCAGGTAACACGATAAATTGTGTAAAGTGTTAATATGTAGTAAAAACCTAAGAAAATCTCCCGTTTCCGTCATTTACTATCGAATCGACATAACGCCAGATCGTCACAGTGGTCGCTTTTCTCTCTGAAACGGTTACATTTATCGTCTGAAAGCCCTTGTCGCGTGATGCGGTATGCAGACACAGTACAAGCAGCACACTAGAACACAGAATAAGAAACTACGTTGATGCAATCGGCCAGTAAGAAGAGCTACATTTCAAGTTTTAGTTATCGATTAATGAATTATTGGGCGGTATGGTGCCTTGGACCAGACCGAGGACCTTAAGATTTTGCATGAACCGAAGACTGGAAGCCAGGTAACACGAGAAATTGTGTAAAGTGTTAATATGTAGTAAAAACCTAAGAAAATCTCCCGTTTCCGTCATTTACTATCGAATCGACATAACGCCAGATCGTCACAGTGGTCGTTTTTCTCTCTGAAACGGTTACATTTATCGTCTGCAAGCCCTTGTCGCGTGATGCGGTATGCAGACACAGTACAAGCAGCACACTAGAACACAGAATAAGAATCTACGTTGATGCAATCGGCCAGTAAGAAGAGCTAAATTTCAAGTTTTAGTTATCGATTAATGAATTATTGGGCGGTTTGGTGCCTTGGACCAGACCGAGGACCTTAAGATTTTGCATGAACCGAGGACTGGCAGCCAGGTAACACGAGAAATTGTGTAAAGTGTTAATATGTAGTAAAAACCTAAGAAAATCTCCCGTTTCCTTCATTTACTATCGAATCGACATAACGCCAGATCGCCACAGTGGTCGCTTTTCTCTCTGAAACTGTTACATTTATCGTCTGCAAGCCCTTGTCGCGTGATGCGGTATGCAGAGTCACTACAAGCGGCATAGTAGAACACTGAAGAAGCATCTAAGTTTATGCAATCGCCCAGTAAGAAGAGCTACATTTCAAGTTTTAGTTATCGATTAATGAATTATTGGGCGGTTTGGTGCCTTGGACCAGACCGAGGACCTTAAGATTTTGCATGAACCGAGGACTGGCAGCCAGGTAACACGAGAAATTGTGTAAAGTGTTAATATGTAGTAAAGACCTAAGAAAATCTCCCGTTTCCGTCATTTACTATCGAATCGACATAACGCCAGATCGTCACAGTGGTCGCTTTTCTCTCTGAAACGGTTACATTTATCGTCTGCAAGTCCTTGTCGCGTGATGCGGTATGCAGACACAGTACAAGCAGCACACTTGAACACAGAATAAGAATCTACGTTGATGCAATCGGCCCGTAAGAAGAGCTACATTTCAAGTTTCAGTTATCGATTAATGAATTATTGGGCGGTTTGGTGCCTTGGACCAGACCGAGGACCTTAAGATTTTGCATGAACCGAGGACTGGCAGCCAGGTAACACGAGAAATTGTGTAAAGTGTTAATATGTAGTAAAAACCTAAGAAAATCTCCCGTTTCCGTCATTTAGTATCGAATCGACATAACGCCAGATCGTCACAGTGGTCGCTTTTCTCTCTGAAACGGTTACATTTATCGTCTGCAAGCCCTTGTCGCGTGATGCGGTATGCAGACACAGTACAAGCAGCACACTAGAACACAGAATAAGAATCTACGTTGATGCAATCGGCCAGTAAGAATAGCTACATTTCAAGTTTTAGTTATCGATTAATGAATTATTGGGCGGTTTGGTGCCTTGGACCAGGCCGAGGACCTTAAGATTTTGCATGAACCGAGGACTGGCAGCCAGGTAACACGAGAAATTGTGTAAAGTGTTAATATGTAGTAAAAACCTAAGAAAATCTCCCGTTTCCGTCATTTACTATCGAATCGACATAACGCCAGATCGTCACAGTGGTCGCTTTTCTCTCTGAAACGGTTACATTTATCGTCTGCAAGCCCTTGTCGCGTGATGCGGTATGCAGACACAATACAAGCAGCACACTAGAACACAGAATAAGAATCTACGTTGATGTAATCGGCCAGTAAGAAGAGCTACATTTCAAGTTTTAGTTATCGATTAATGAATTATTGGGCGGTTTGGTGCCTTGGACCAGACCGAGGACCTTAAGATTTTGCATGAACCGAGGACTGGCAGCCAGGTAACACGAGAAATTGTGTAAAGTGTTAATATGTAGTAAAAACCTAAGAAAATCTCCCGTTTCCGTCATTTACTATCGAATCGACATAACGCCAGATCGTCACAGTGGTCGCTTTTCTCTCTGAAACGGTTACATTTATCGTCTGCAAGCCCTTGTCGCGTGATGCGGTATGCAGAGTCACTACAAGCGGCATAGTAGAACACTGAAGAAGCATCTAAGTTTATGCAATCGCCCAGTAAGAAGAGCTACATTTCAAGTTTTAGTTATCGATTAATGAATTATTGGGCGGTTTGGTGCCTTGGACCAGACCGAGGACCTTAAGATTTTGCATGAACCGAGGACTGGCAGCCAGGTAACACGAGAAATTGTGTTGTAAAGTGTTAATATGTAGTAAAAACCTAAGAAAATCTCCCGTTTCCGTCATTTACTATCGAATCGACATAACGCCAGATCGTCACAGTGGTCGTTTTTCTCTCTGAAACGGTTACCTTTATCGTCTGCAAGCCCTTGTCGCGTGATGCGGTATGCAGACACAGTACAAGCAGCACACTAGAACACAGAATAAGAATCTACGTTGATGCAATCGGCCAGGAAGAAGAGCTACATTTCAAGTTTTAGTTATCGATTAATGAATTATTGGGCGGTTTGGTGCCTTGGACCAGACCGAGGACCTTAAGATTTTGCATGAACCGAGGACTGGCAGCCAGGTAACACGAGAAATTGTGTAAAGTGTTAATATGTAGTAAAAACCTAAGAAAATCTCCCGTTTCCGTCATTTACTATCGAATCGACATAACGCCAGATCGTCACAGTGGTCGCTTTTCTCTCTGAAACGGTTACATTTATCGTCTGCAAGCCCTTGTCGCGTGATGCGGTATGCAGAGTCACTACAAGCGGCATAGTAGAACACTGAAGAAGCATCTAAGTTTATGCAATCGCCCAGTAAGAAGAGCTACATTTCAAGTTTTAGTTATCGATTAATGAATTATTGGGCGGTTTGGTGCCTTGGACCAGACCGAGGACCTTAAGATTTTGCATGAACCGAGGACTGGCAGCCAGGTAACACGAGAAATTGTGTAAAGTGTTAATATGTAGTAAAAACCTAAGAAAATCTCCCGTTTCCGTCATTTACTATCGAATCGACATAACGCCAGATCGTCACAGTGGTCGCTTTTCTCTCTGAAACGGTTACATTTATCGTCTGCAAGTCCTTGTCGCTTGATGCGGTATGCAGACACAGTACAAGCAGCACACTAGAACACAGAATAAGAATCTACGTTGATGCAATCGGCCAGTAAGAAGAGCTACATTTCAAGTTTTAGTTATCGATTAATGAATTATTGGGCGGTTTGGTGCCTTGGACCAGACCGAGGACCTTAAGATTTTGCATGAACCGAGGACTGGCAGCGAGGTAACACGAGAAATTGTGTAAAGTGTTAATATGTAGTAAAAACCTAAGAAAATCTCCCGTTTCCGTCATTTACTATCGAATCGACATAACGCCAGATCGTCACAGTGGTCGCTTTTCTCTCTGAAACGGTTACATTTATCGTCTGCAAGCCCTTGTCGCGTGATGCGGTATGCAGACACAGTACAAGCAGCACACTAGAACACAGAATAAGAATCTACGTTGATGCAATCGGCCAGTAAGAATAGTTACATTTCAAGTTTTAGT
The DNA here is from genome assembly GCF_023864275.1 of Schistocerca cancellata. Taxonomy (NCBI): domain Eukaryota; kingdom Metazoa; phylum Arthropoda; class Insecta; order Orthoptera; family Acrididae; genus Schistocerca; species Schistocerca cancellata. The sequence goes on along the minus strand of NW_026047150.1, from coordinate 311,161 downwards.
TATCGATTAATGAATTATTGGGCGGTTTGGTGCCTTGGACCAGGCCGAGGACCTTAAGATTTTGCATGAACCGAGGACTGGCAGCCAGGTAACACGAGAAATTGTGTAAAGTGTTAATATGTAGTAAAAACCTAAGAAAATCTCCTGTTTCCGTCATTTACTATCGAATCGACATAACGCCAGATCGTCACAGTGGTCGCTTTTCTCTCTGAAACGGTTACATTTATCGTCTGCAAGCCCTTGTCGCGTGATGCGGTATGCAGACACAATACAAGCAGCACACTAGAACACAGAATAAGAATCTACGTTGATGCAATCGGCCAGTAAGAAGAGCTACATTTCAAGTTTTAGTTATCGATTAATGAATTATTGGGCGGTTTGGTGCCTTGGACCAGACCGAGGACCTTAAGATTTTGCATGAACCGAGGACTGGCAGCCAGGTAACACGAGAAATTGTGTAAAGTGTTAATATGTAGTAAAAACCTAAGAAAATCTCCCGTTTCCGTCATTTACTATCGAATCGACATAACGCCAGATCGTCACAGTGGTCGCTTTTCTCTCTGAAACGGTTACATTTATCGTCTGCAAGCCCTTGTCGCGTGATGCGGTATGCAGACACAGTACAAGCAGCACACTAGAACACAGAATAAGAATCTACGTTGATGCAATCGGCCAGTAAGAAGAGCTACATTTCAAGTTTTAGTTATCGATTAATGAATTATTGGGCGGTTTGGTGCCTTGGACCAGACCGAGGACCTTAAGATTTTGCATGAACCGAGGACTGGCAGCCAGGTAACACGAGAAATTGTGTAAAGTGTTAATATGTAGTAAAAACCTAAGAAAATCTCCCGTTTCCGTCATTTACTATCGAATCGACATAACGCCAGATCGTCAAAGTGGTCGCTTTTCTCTCTGAAACGGTTACATTTATCGTCTGCAAGCCCTTGTCGCGTGATGCGGTATGCAGAGTCACTACAAGCGGCATAGTAGAACACTGAAGAAGCATCTAAGTTTATGCAATCGCCCAGTAAGAAGAGCTACATTTCAAGTTTTAGTTATCGATTAATGAATTATTGGGCGGTTTGGTGCCTTGGACCAGACCGAGGACCTTAAGATTTTGCATGAACCGAGGACTGGCAACCAGGTAACACGAGAAATTGTGTTGTAAAGTGTTAATATGTAGTAAAAACCTAAGAAAATCTCCCGTTTCCGTCATTTACCATCGAATCGACATAACGCCAGATCGTCACAGTGGTCGTTTTTCTCTCTGAAACGGTTACCTTTATCGTCTGCAAGCCCTTGTCGCGTGATGCGGTATGCAGACACAGTACAAGCAGCACACTAGAACACAGAATAAGAATCTACGTTGATGCAATCGGCCAGTAAGAAGAGCTACATTTCAAGTTTTAGTTATCGATTAATGAATTATTGGGCGGTTTGGTGCCTTGGACCAGACCGAGGACCTTAAGATTTTGCATGAACCGAGGACTGGCAGCCAGGTAACACGAGAAATTGTGTAAAGTGTTAATATGTAGTAAAAACCTAAGAAAATCTCCCGTTTCCGTCATTTACTATCGAATCGACATAACGCCAGATCGTCACAGTGGTCGCTTTTCTCTCTGAAACGGTTACATTTATCGTCTGCAAGCCCTTGTCGCGTGATGCGGTATGCAGAGTCACTACAAGCGGCATAGTAGAACACTGAAGAAGCATCTAAGTTTATGCAATCGCCCAGTAAGAAGAGCTACATTTCAAGTTTTAGTTATCGATTAATGAATTATTGGGCGGTATGGTGCGTTGGACCAGACCGAGGACCTTAAGATTTTGCATGAACCGAGGACTGGCAGCCAGGTAACACGAGAAATTGTGTAAAGTGTTAATATGTAGTAAAAACCTAAGAAAATCTCCCGTTTCCGTCATTTACTATCGAATCGACATAACGCCAGATCGTCACAGTGGTCGCTTTTCTCTCTGAAACGGTTACATTTATCGTCTGCAAGCCCTTGTCGCGTGATGCGGTATGCAGACACAGTACAAGCAGCACACTAGAACACAGAATAAGAATCTACGTTGATGCAATCGGCCAGTAAGAAGAGCTACATTTCAAGTTTTAGTTATCGATTAATGAATTATTGGGCGGTTTGGTGCCTTGGACCAGACCGAGGACCTTAAGATTTTGCATGAACCGAGGACTGGCAGCCAGGTAACACGAGAAATTGTGTAAAGTGTTAATATGTAGTAAAAACCTAAGAAAATCTCCCGTTTCCGTCATTTACTATCGAATCGACATAACGCCAGATCGTCACAGTCGTCGCTTTTCTCTCTGAAACGGTTACATTTATCGTCTGCAAGCCCTTGTCGCGTGATGCGGTATGCAGACACAGTACAAGCAGCACACTAGAACACAGAATAAGAATCTACGTTGATGCAATCGGCCAGTAAGAAGAGCTACATTTCAAGTTTTAGTTATCGATTAATGAATTATTGGGCGGTTTGGTGCCTTGGACCAGACCGAGGACCTTAAGATTTTGCATGAACCGAGGACTGGCAGCCAGGTAACACGAGAAAATGTGTAAAGTGTTAATATGTAGTAAAAACCTAAGAAAATCTCCCGTTTCCGTCATTTACTATCGAATCGACATAACGCCAGATCGTCACAGTGGTCGCTTTTCTCTCTGAAACGGATACATTTATCGTCTGCAAGCCCTTGTCGCGTGTTGCGGTATGCAGGCACAGTACAAGCAGCACACTAGAACACAGAATAAAAATCTACGTTGATGCAATCGGCCAGTAAGAAGAGCTACATTTCAAGTTTTAGTTATCGATTAATGAATTATTGGGCGGTTTGGTGCCTTGGACCAGACCGAGGACCTTAAGATTTTGCATGAACCGAGGACTGGCAGCCAGGTAACACGAGAAAATGTGTAAAGTGTTAATATGTAGTAAAAACCTAAGAAAATCTCCCGTTTCCGTCATTTACTATCGAATCGACATAACGCCAGATCGTCACAGTGGTCGCTTTTCTCTCTGAAACGGATACATTTATCGTCTGCAAGCCCTTGTCGCGTGTTGCGGTATGCAGGCACAGTACAAGCAGCACACTAGAACACAGAATAAAAATCTACGTTGATGCAATCGGCCAGTAAGAAGAGCTACATTTCAAGTTTTAGTTATCGATTAATGAATTATTGGGCGGTTTGGTGCCTTGGACCAGACCGAGGACCTTAAGATTTTGCATGAACCGAGGACTGGCAGCCAGGTAACACGAGAAATTGTGTAAAGTGTTAATATGGAGTAAAAACCTAAGAAAATCCTCCGTTTCCGTCATTTACTATCGAATCGACATAACGCCAGATCGTCACAGTGGTCGCTTTTCTCTCTGAAACGGTTACATTTATCGTCTGCAAGCCCTTGTCGCGTGATGCGGTATGCAGACACAGTACAAGCAGCACACTAGAACACAGAATAAGAATCTACGTTGTTGCAATCGGCCAGTAAGAAGAGCGACATTTCAAGTTTTAGTTATCGACTAATGAATTATTGGGCGGTATGGTGCCTTGGACCAGACCGAGGACCTTAAGATTTTGCATGAACCGAGGACTGGAAGCCAGGTAACACGAGAAATTGTGTAAAGTGTTAATATGTAGTAAAAACCTAAGAAAATCTCCCGTTTCCGTCATTTACTATCGAATCGACATAACGCCAGATCGTCACAGTGGTCGCTTTTCTCTCTGAAACGGTTACATTTATCGTCTGCAAGCCCTTGTCGCGTGATGCGGTATGCAGAGTCACTACAAGCGGCATAGTAGAACACTGAAGAAGCATCTAAGTTTATGCAATCGCCCAGTAAGAAGAGCTACATTTCAAGTTTTAGTTATCGATTAATGAATTATTGGGTGGTTTGGTGCCTTGGACCAGACCGAGGACCTTAAGATTTTGCATGAACCGAGGACTGGCTGCCAGGTAACACGAGAAATTGTGTAAAGTGTTAATATGTAGTAAAAACCTAAGAAAATCCTCCGTTTCCGTCATTTACTATCGAATCGACATAACGCCAGATCGTCACAGTGGTCGCTTTTCTCTCTGAAACGGTTACATTTATCGTCTGCAAGCCCTTGTCGCGTGATGCGGTATGCAGACACAGTACAAGCAGCACACTAGAACACAGAATAAGAATCTACGTTGATGCAATCGGCCAGTAAGAAGAGCTACATTTCAAGTTTTAGTTATCGATTAATGAATTATTGGGCGGTATGGTGCCTTGGAACAGACCGAGGACCTTAAGATTTTGCATGAACCGAGGACTGGCAGCCAGGTAACACGAGAAATTGTGTAAAGTGTTAATATGTAGTAAAAACCTAAGAAAATCTCCCGTTTCCGTCATTTACTATCGAATCGACATAACGCCAGATCGTCACAGTGGTCGCTTTTCTCTCTGAAACGGTTACATTTATCGTCTGCAAGCCCTTGTCGCGTGATGCGGTATGCAGACACAGTACAAGCAGCACACTAGAACACAGAATAAGAATCTACGTTAATGCAATCGGCCAGTAAGAAGAGCTACATTTCAAGTTTTAGTTATCGATTAATGAATTATTGGGCGGTTTGGTGCCTTGGACCAGACCGAGGACCTTAAGATTTTGCATGAACCGAGGACTGGCAGCCAGGTAACACGAGAAATTGTGTAAAGTGTTAATATGTAGTAAAAACCTAAGAAAATCTCCCGTTTCCGTCATTTACTATCGAATCGACATAACGCCAGATCGTCACAGTGGTCGCTTTTCTCTCTGAAACGGTTACATTTATCGTCTGCAAGCCCTTGTCGCGTGATGCGGTATGCAGACACAGTACAAGCAGCACACTAGAACACAGAATAAGAATCTACGTTGATGCAATCGGCCAGTAAGAAGAGCTGCATTTCAAGTTTTAGTTATCGATTAATAAATTATTGGGCGGTTTGGTGCCTTGGACCAGACCGAGGACCTTAAGATTTTGCATGAACCGAGGACTGGCAGCCAGGTAACACGAGAAATTGTGTAAAGTATTAATATGTAGTAAAAACCTAAGAAAATCTCCCGTTTCCGTCATTTACTATCGAATCGACATAACGCCAGATCGTCACAGTGGTCGCTTTTCTCTCTGAAACGGTTACATTTATCGTCTGCAAGCCCTTGTCGCGTGATGCGGTATGCAGAGTCACTACAAGCGGCATAGTAGAACACTGAAGAAGCATGTACGTTGATGCAATCGGCCAGTAAGAAGAGCTACATTTCAAGTTTTAGTTATCGATTAATGAATTATTGGGCGGTTTGGTGCCTTGGACCAGACCGAGGACCTTAAGATTTTGCATGAACCGAGGACTGGCAGCCAGGTAACACGAGAAATTGTGTAAAGTGTTAATATGTAGTAAAAACCTAAGAAAATCTCCCGTTTCCGTCATTTACTATCGAATCGACATAACGCCAGATCGTCACAGTGGTCGCTTTTCTCTCTGAAACGGTTACATTTATCGTCTGCAAGCCCTTGTCGTGTGATGCGGTATGCAGAGTCACTACAAGCGGCATAGTAGAACACTGAAGAAGCATCTAAGTTTATGCAATCGCCCAGTAAGAAGAGCTACATTTCAAGTTTTAGTTATCGATTAATGAATTATTGGGCGGTTTGGTGCCTTGGACCAGACCGAGGACCTTAAGATTTTGCATGAACCGAGGACTGGCAGCCAGGTAACACGAGAAATTGTGTAAAGTGTTAATATGTAGTAAAAACCTAAGAAAATCCTCCGTTTCCGTCATTTACTATCGAATCGACATAACGCCAGATCGTCACAGTGGTCGCTTTTCTCTCTGAAACGGTTACATTTATCGTCTGCAAGCCCTTGTCGCGTGATGCGGTATGCAGACACAGTACAAGCAGCACACTAGAACACAGAATAAGAATCTACGTTGATGCAATCGGCCAGTAAGAAGAGCTACATTTCAAGTTTTAGTTATCGATTAATGAATTATTGGGCGGTATGGTGCCTTGGAACAGACCGAGGACCTTAAGATTTTGCATGAACCGAGGACTGGCAGCCAGGTAACACGAGAAATTGTGTAAAGTGTTAATATGTAGTAAAAACCTAAGAAAATCTCCCGTTTCCGTCATTTACTATCGAATCGACATAACGCCAGATCGTCACAGTGGTCGCTTTTCTCTCTGAAACGGTTACATTTATCGTCTGCAAGCCCTTGTCGCGTGATGCGGTATGCAGACACAGTACAAGCAGCACACTAGAACACAGAATAAGAATCTACGTTGATGCAATCGGCCAGTAAGAAGAGCTACATTTCAAGTTTTAGTTATCGATTAATGAATTATTGGGCGGTTTGGTGCCTTGGACCAGACCGAGGACCTTAAGATTTTGCATGAACCGAGGACTGGCAGCCAGGTAACACGAGAAATTGTGTAAAGTGTTAATATGTAGTAAAAACCTAAGAAAATCTCCCGTTTCCGTCATTTACTATCGAATCGACATAACGCCAGATCGTCACAGTCGTCGCTTTTCTCTCTGAAACGGTTACATTTATCGTCTGCAAGCCCTTGTCGCGTGATGCGGTATGCAGACACAGTACAAGCAGCACACTAGAACACAGAATAAGAATCTACGTTGATGCAATCGGCCAGTAAGAAGAGCTACATTTCAAGTTTTAGTTATCGATTAATGAATTATTGGGCGGTTTGGTGCCTTGGACCAGACCGAGGACCTTAAGATTTTGCATGAACCGAGGACTGGCAGCCAGGTAACACGAGAAAATGTGTAAAGTGTTAATATGTAGTAAAAACCTAAGAAAATCTCCCGTTTCCGTCATTTACTATCGAATCGACATAACGCCAGATCGTCACAGTGGTCGCTTTTCTCTCTGAAACGGATACATTTATCGTCTGCAAGCCCTTGTCGCGTGTTGCGGTATGCAGGCACAGTACAAGCAGCACACTAGAACACAGAATAAAAATCTACGTTGATGCAATCGGCCAGTAAGAAGAGCTACATTTCAAGTTTTAGTTTCGATTAATGAATTATTGGGCGGTTTGGTGCCTTGGACCAGACCGAGGACCTTAAGATTTTGCATGAACCGAGGACTGGCAGCCAGGTAACACGAGAAATTGTGTAAAGTGTTAATATGGAGTAAAAACCTAAGAAAATCCTCCGTTTCCGTCATTTACTATCGAATCGACATAACGCCAGATCGTCACAGTGGTCGCTTTTCTCTCTGAAACGGTTACATTTATCGTCTGCAAGCCCTTGTCGCGTGATGCGGTATGCAGACACAGTACAAGCAGCACACTAGAACACAGAATAAGAATCTACGTTGTTGCAATCGGCCAGTAAGAAGAGCTACATTTCAAGTTTTAGTTATCGACTAATGAATTATTGGGCGGTATGGTGCCTTGGACCAGACCGAGGACCTTAAGATTTTGCATGAACCGAGGACTGGAAGCCAGGTAACACGAGAAATTGTGTAAAGTGTTAATATGTAGTAAAAACCTAAGAAAATCTCCCGTTTCCGTCATTTACTATCGAATCGACATAACGCCAGATCGTCACAGTGGTCGCTTTTCTCTCTGAAACGGTTACATTTATCGTCTGCAAGCCCTTGTCGCGTGATGCGGTATGCAGAGTCACTACAAGCGGCATTGTAGAACACTGAAGAAGCATCTAAGTTTATGCAATCGCCCAGTAAGAAGAGCTACATTTCAAGTTTTAGTTATCGATTAATGAATTATTGGGTGGTTTGGTGCCTTGGACCAGACCGAGGACCTTAAGATTTTGCATGAACCGAGGACTGGCAGCCAGGTAACACGAGAAATTGTGTAAAGTGTTAATATGTAGTAAAAACCTAAGAAAATCCTCCGTTTCCGTCATTTACTATCGAATCGACATAACGCCAGATCGTCACAGTGGTCGCATTTCTCTCTGAAACGGTTACATTTATCGTCTGCAAGCCCTTGTCGCGTGATGCGGTATGCATACACAGTACAAGCAGCACACTAGAACACAGAATAAGAATCTACGTTGATGCAATCGGCCAGTAAGAAGAGCTACATTTCAAGTTTTAGTTATCGATTAATGAATTATTGGGCGGTATGGTGCCTTGGAACAGACCGAGGACCTTAAGATTTTGCATGAACCGAGGACTGGCAGCCAGGTAACACGAGAAATTGTGTAAAGTGTTAATATGTAGTAAAAACCTAAGAAAATCTCCCGTTTCCGTCATTTACTATCGAATCGACAAAACGCCAGATCGTCACAGTGGTCGCTTTTCTCTCTGAAACGGTTACATTTATCGTCTGCAAGCCCTTGTCGCGTGATGCGGTATGCAGACACAGTACAAGCAGCACACTAGAACACAGAATAAGAATCTACGTTAATGCAATCGGCCAGTAAGAAGAGCTACATTTCAAGTTTTAGTTATCGATTAATGAATTATTGGGCGGTTTGGTGCCTTGGACCAGACCGAGGACCTTAAGATTTTGCATGAACCGAGGACTGGCAGCCAGGTAACACGAGAAATTGTGTAAAGTGTTAATATGTAGTAAAAACCTAAGAAAATCTCCCGTTTCCGTCATTTACTATCGAATCGACATAACGCCAGATCGTCACAGTGGTCGCTTTTCTCTCTGAAACGGTTACATTTATCGTCTGCAAGCCCTTGTCGCGTGATGCGGTATGCAGACACAGTACAAGCAGCACACTAGAACACAGAATAAGAATCTACGTTGATGCAATCGGCCAGTAAGAAGAGCTACATTTCAAGTTTTAGTTATCGATTAATAAATTATTGGGCGGTTTGGTGCCTTGGACCAGACCGAGGACCTTAAGATTTTGCATGAACCGAGGACTGGCAGCCAGGTAACACGAGAAATTGTGTAAAGTATTAATATGTAGTAAAAACCTAAGAAAATCTCCCGTTTCCGTCATTTACTATCGAATCGACATAACGCCAGATCGTCACAGTGGTCGCTTTTCTCTCTGAAACGGTTACATTTATCGTCTGCAAGCCCTTGTCGCGTGATGCGGTATGCAGAGTCACTACAAGCGGCATAGTAGAACACTGAAGAAGCATGTACGTTGATGCAATCGGCCAGTAAGAAGAGCTACATTTCAAGTTTTAGTTATCGATTAATGAATTATTGGGCGGTTTGGTGCCTTGGACCAGACCGAGGACCTTAAGATTTTGCATGAACCGAGGACTGGCAGCCAGGTAACACGAGAAATTGTGTAAAGTGTTAATATGTAGTAAAAACCTAAGAAAATCTCCCGTTTCCGTCATTTACTATCGAATCGACATAACGCCAGATCGTCACAGTGGTCGCTTTTCTCTCTGAAACGGTTACATTTATCGTCTGCAAGCCCTTGTCGCGTGATGCGGTATGCAGAGTCACTACAAGCGGCATAGTAGAACACTGAAGAAGCATCTAAGTTTATGCAATCGCCCAGTAAGAAGAGCTACATTTCAAGTTTTAGTTATCGATTAATGAATTATTGGGCGGTTTGGTGCCTTGGACCAGACCGAGGACCTTAAGATTTTGCATGAACCGAGGACTGGCAGCCAGGTAACACGAGAAATTGTGTAAAGTGTTAATATGTAGTAAAAACCTAAGAAAATCCTCCGTTTCCGTCATTTACTATCGAATCGACATAACGCCAGATCGTCACAGTGGTCGCTTTTCTCTCTGAAACGGTTACATTTATCGTCTGCAAGCCCTTGTCGCGTGATGCGGTATGCAGACACAGTACAAGCAGCACACTAGAACACAGAATAAGAATCTACGTTGATGCAATCGGCCAGTAAGAAGAGCTACATTTCAAGTTTTAGTTATCGATTAATGAATTATTGGGCGGTATGGTGCCTTGGAACAGACCGAGGACCTTAAGATTTTGCATGAACCGAGGACTGGCAGCCAGGTAACACGAGAAATTGTGTAAAGTGTTAATATGTAGTAAAAACCTAAGAAAATCTCCCGTTTCCGTCATTTACTATCGAATCGACATAACGCCAGATCGTCACAGTGGTCGCTTTTCTCTCTGAAGCGGTTACATTTATCGTCTGCAAGCCCTTGTCGCGTGATGCGGTATGCAGACACAGTACAAGCAGCACACTAGAACACAGAATAAGAATCTACGTTGATGCAATCGGCCAGTAAGAAGAGCTACATTTCAAGTTTTAGTTATCGATTAATGAATTATTGGGCGGTTTGGTGCCTTGGACCAGACCGAGGACCTTAAGATTTTGCATGAACCGAGGACTGGCAGCCAGGTAACACGAGAAATTGTGTAAAGTGCTAATATGGAGTAAAAACCTAAGAAAATCCTCCGTTTCCGTCATTTACTATCGAATCGACATAACGCCAGATCGTCACAGTGGTCGCTTTTCTCTCTGAAACGGTTACATTTATCGTCTGCAAGCCCTTGTCGCGTGATGCGGTATGCAGACACAGTACAAGCAGCACACTAGAACACAGAATAAGAATCTACGTTGATGCAATCGGCCAGTAAGAAGAGCTACATTTCAAGTTTTAGTTATCGATTAATGAATTATTGGGCGGTTTGGTGCCTTGGACCAGACCGAGGACCTTAAGATTTTGCATGAACCGAGGACTGGCAGCCAGGTAACACGAGAAATTGTGTAAAGTGTTAATATGTAGTAAAAACCTAAGAAAATCTCCCGTTTCCGTCATTTACTATCGAATCGACATAACGCCAGATCGTCACAGTGGTCGCTTTTCTCTCTGAAACGGTTACATTTATCGTCTGCAAGCCCTTGTCGCGTGATGCGGTATGCAGAGTCACTACAAGCGGCATAGTAGAACACTGAAGAAGCATCTAAGTTTATGCAATCGCCCAGTAAGAAGAGCTACATTTCAAGTTTTAGTTATCGATTAATGAATTATTGGGCGGTTTGGTGCCTTGGACCAGACCGAGGACCTTAAGATTTTGCATGAACCGAGGACTGGCAGCCAGGTAACACGAGAAATTGTGTAACGTGTTAATATGTAGTAAAAACCTAAGAAAATCTCCGGTTTCCGTCATTTACTATCGAATCGACATAACGCCAGATCGTCACAGTCGTCGCTTTTCTCTCTGAAACGGTTACATTTATCGTCTGCAAGCCCTTGTCGCGTGATGCGTTATGCAGACACAGTACAAGCAGCACACTAGAACACAGAATAAGAATCTACGTTGATGCAATCGGCCAGTAAGAAGAGCTACATTTCAAGTTTTAGTTATCGATTAATGAATTATTGGGCGGTTTGGTGCCTTGGACCAGACCGAGGACCTTAAGATTTTGCATGAACCGAGGACTGGCAGCCAGGTAACACGAGAAAATGTGTAAAGTGTTAATATGTAGTAAAAACATAAGAAAATCTCCCGTTTCCGTCATTTACTATCGAATCGACATAACGCCAGATCGTCACAGTGGTCGCTTTTCTCTCTGAAACGGTTACATTTATCGTCTGCAAGCCCTTGTCGCGTGTTGCGGTATGCAGGCACAGTACAAGCAGCACACTAGAACACAGAATAAGAATCTACGTTGATGCAATCGGCCAGTAAGAAGAGCTACATTTCAAGTTTTAGTTATCGATTAATGAATTATTGGGCGGTTTGGTGCCTTGGACCAGACCGAGGACCTTAAGATTTTGCATGAACCGAGGACTGGCAGCCAGGTAACACGAGAAATTGTGTAAAGTGTTAATATGGAGTAAAAACCTAAGAAAATCCTCCGTTTCCGTCATTTACTATCGAATCGACATAACGCCAGATCGTCACAGTGGTCGCTTTTCTCTCTGAAACGGTTACATTTATCGTCTGCAAGCCCTTGTCGCGTGATGCGGTATGCAGACACAGTACAAGCAGCACACTAGAACACAGAATAAGAATCTACGTTGATGCAATCGGCCAGTAAGAAGAGCTACATTTCAAGTTTTAGTTATCGATTAATGAATTATTGGGCGGTATGGTGCCTTGGACCAGACCGAGGACCTTAAGATTTTGCATGAACCGAGGACTGGAAGCCAGGTAACACGAGAAATTGTGTAAAGTGTTAATATGTAGTAAAAACCTAAGAAAATCTCCCGTTTCCGTCATTTACTATCGAATCGACATAACGCCAGTTCGTCACAGTGGTCGTTTTTCTCTCTGAAACGGTTACATTTATCGTCTGCAAGCCCTTGTCGCGTGATGCGGTATGCAAACACAGTACAAGCAGCACACTAGAACACAGAATAAGAATCTACGTTGATGCAATCGGCCAGTAAGAAGAGCTACATTTCAAGTTTTAGTTATCGATTAATGAATTATTGGGCGGTTTGGTGCCTTGGACCAGACCGAGGACCTTAAGATTTTGCATGAACCGAGGACTGGCAGCCAGGTAACACGAGAAAATGTGTAAAGTGTTAATATGTAGTAAAAACCTAAGAAAATCTCCCGTTTCCGTCATTTACTATCGAATCGACATAACGCCAGATCGTCACAGTGGTCGCTTTTCTCTCTGAAACGGTTACATTTATCGTCTGCAAGCCCTTGTCGCGTGATGCGGTATGCAGAGTCACTACAAGCGGCATAGTAGAACACTGAAGAAGCATCTAAGTTTATGCAATCGGCCAGTAAGAAGAGCTACATTTCAAGTTTTAGTTATCGATTAATGAATTATTGGGCGGTTTGGTGCCTTGGACCAGACCGAGGACCTTAAGATTTTGCATGAACCGAGGACTGGCAGCCAGGTAACACGAGAAATTGTGTAAAGTGTTAATATGTAGTAAAAACCTAAGAAAATCTCCCGTTTCCGTCATTTACTATCGAATCGACATAACGCCAGATCGTCACAGTGGTCGCTTTTCTCTCTGAAACGGTTACATTTATCGTCTGCAAGCCCTTGTCGCGTGATGCGGTAAGCAGAGTCACTACAAGCGGCATAGTAGAACACTGAAGAAGCATCTAAGTTTATGCAATCGCCCAGTAAGAAGAGCTACATTTCAAGTTTTAGTTATCGATTAATGAATTATTGGGCGGTTTGGTGCCTTGGACCAGACCGAGGACCTTAAGATTTTGCAGGAACCGAGGACTGGCAGCCAGGTAACACGAGAAATTGTGTAAAGTGTTAATATGTAGTAAAAACCTAAGAAAATCTCCCGTTTCCGTCATTTACTATCGAATCGACATAACGCCAGATCGTCACAGTGGTCGCTTTTCTCTCTGAAACGGTTACATTTATCGTCTGCAAGCCCTTGTCGCGTGATGCGGTATGCAGACACAGTACAAGCAGCACACTAGAACACAGAATAAGAATCTACGTTGATGCAATCGGCCAGTAAGGAGAGCTACATTTCAAGTTTTAGTTATCGATTAATGAATTATTGGGCGGTTTGGTGCCTTGGACCAGACCGAGGACCTTAAGATTTTGCATGAACCGAGGACTGGCAGCCAGGTAACACGAAAAATTGTGTAAGGTATTAATATGTAGTAAAAACCTAAGAAAATCTCCCGTTTCCGTCATTTACTATCGAATCGACATAACGCCAGATCGTCACAGTGGTCGCTTTTCTCTCTGAAACGGTTACATTTATCGTCTGCAAGCCCTTGTCGCGTGATGCGGTATGCAGAGTCACTACAAGCGGCATAGTAGAACACTGAAGAAGCATCTACGTTGATGCAATCGGCCAGTAAGAAGAGCTACATTTCAAGTTTTAGTTATCGATTAATGAATTATTGGGCGGTTTGGTGCCTTGGACCAGACCGAGGACCTTAAGATTTTGCATGAACCGAGGACTGGCAGCCAGGTAACACGAGAAATTGTGTAAAGTGTTAATATGTAGTAAAAACCTAAGAAAATCTCCCGTTTCCGTCATTTACTATCGAATCGACATAACGCCAGATCGTCACAGTGGTCGCTTTTCTCTCTGAAACGGTTACATTTATCGTCTGCAAGCCCTTGTCGCGTGATGCGGTATGCAGAGTCACTACAAGCGGCATAGTAGAACACTGAAGAAGCATCTAAGTTTATGCAATCGCCCAGTAAGAAGAGCTACATTTCAAGTTTTAGTTATCGATTAATGAATTATTGGGCGGTTTGGTGCCTTGGACCAGACCGAGGACCTTAAGATTTTGCATGAACCGAGGACTGGCAGCCAGGTAACACGAGAAATTGTGTAAAGTGTTAATATGTAGTAAAAACCTAAGAAAATCCTCCGTTTCCGTCATTTACTATCGAATCGACATAACGCCAGATCGTCACAGTGGTCGCTTTTCTCTCTGAAACGGTTACATTTATCGTCTGCAAGCCCTTGTCGCGTGATGCGGTATGCAGACACAGTACAAGCAGCACACTAGAACACAGAATAAGAATCTACGTTGATGCAATCGGCCAGTAAGAAGAGCTACATTTCAAGTTTTAGTTATCGATTAATGAATTATTGGGCGGTATGGTGCCTTGGAACAGACCGAGGACCTTAAGATTTTGCATGAACCGAGGACTGGCAGCCAGGTAACACGAGAAATTGTGTAAAGTGTTAATATGTAGTAAAAACCTAAGAAAATCTCCCGTTTCCGTCATTTACTATCGAATCGACATAACGCCAGATCGTCACAGTGGTCGCTTTTCTCTCTGAAGCGGTTACATTTATCGTCTGCAAGCCCTTGTCGCGTGATGCGGTATGCAGACACAGTACAAGCAGCACACTAGAACACAGAATAAGAATCTACGTTGATGCAATCGGCCAGTAAGAAGAGCTACATTTCAAGTTTTAGTTATCGATTAATGAATTATTGGGCGGTTTGGTGCCTTGGACCAGACCGAGGACCTTAAGATTTTGCATGAACCGAGGACTGGCAGCCAGGTAACACGAGAAATTGTGTAAAGTGCTAATATGGAGTAAAAACCTAAGAAAATCCTCCGTTTCCAGCATTTACTATCGAATCGACATAACGCCAGATCGTCACAGTGGTCGCTTTTCTCTCTGAAACGGTTACATTTATCGTCTGCAAGCCCTTGTCGCGTGATGCGGTATGCAGAGTCACTACAAGCGGCATAGTAGAACACTGAGGAAGCATCTAAGTTTATGCAATCGCCCAGTAAGAAGAGCTACATTTCAAGTTTTAGTTATCGATTAATGAATTATTGGGCGGTTTGGTGCCTTGGACCAGACCGAGGACCTTAAGATTTTGCATGAACCGAGGACTGGCAGCCAGGTAACACGAGAAATTGTGTAAAGTGTTAATATGTAGTAAAAACCTAAGAAAATCTCCCGTTTCCGTCATTTACTATCGAATCGACATAACGCCAGATCGTCACAGTGGTCGCTTTTCTCTCTGAAACGGTTACATTTATCGTCTGCAAGCCCTTGTCGCGTGATGCGGTATGCAGACACAGTACAAGATGCACACTAGAACATAGAATAAGAATCTACGTTGATGCAATCGGCCAGTAAGAATAGCTACGTTTCAAGTTTTAGTTATCGATTAATGAATTATTGGGCGGTTTGGTGCCTTGGACCAGACCGAGGACCTTAAGATTTTGCATGAACCGAGGACTGGCAGCCAGGTAACACGAGAAATTGTGTAAAGTGTTAATATGTAGTAAAAACCTAAGAAAATCTCCCGTTTCCGTCATTTACTATCGAATCGACATAACGCCAAATCGTCACAGTGGTCGCTTTTCTCTCTGAAACGGTTACATTTATCGTCTGCAAGCCCTTGTCGCGTGACGCGGTATGCAGACACAGTACAAGCAGCACACTAGAACACAGAATAAGAATCTACGTTGATGCAATCGGCCAGGAAGAAGAGCTACATTTAAGTTTTAGTTATCGATTAATGAATTATTGGGCGGTTTGGTGCCTTGGACCAGACCGAGGACCTTAAGATTTTGCATGAACCGAGGACTGGCAGCCAGGTAACACGAGAAATTGTGTAAAGTGTTAATACGTAGTAAAAACCTAAGAAAATCTCCCGTTTCCGTCATTTACTATCGAATCGACATAACGCCAGATCGTCACAGTGGTCGCTTTTCTCTCTGAAACGGTTACATTTATCGTCTGCAAGCCCTTGTCGCGTGTTGCGGTATGCAGACACAGTACAAGCAGCACACTAGAACACAGAATAAGAATCTACGTTGATGCAATCGGCCAGTAAGAAGAGCTACATTTCAAGTTTTAGTTATCGATTAATGAATTATTGGGCGGTTTGGTGCCTTGGACCAGACCGAGGACCTTAAGATTTTGCATGAACCGAGGACTGGCAGCCAGGTAACACGAGAAATTGTGTAAAGTGTTAATATGGAGTAAAAACCTAAGAAAATCCTCCGTTTCCGTCATTTACTATCGAATCGACATAACGCCAGATCGTCACAGTGGTCGCTTTTCTCTCTGAAACGGTTACATTTATCGTCTGCAAGCCCTTGTCGCGTGATGCGGTATGCAGACACAGTACAAGCAGCACACTAGAACACAGAATAAGAATCTACGTTGATGCAATCGGCCAGTAAGAAGAGCTACATTTCAAGTTTTAGTTATCGATTAATGAATTATTGGGCGGTATGGTGCCTTGGACCAGACCGAGGACCTTAAGATTTTGCATGAACCGAGGACTGGCAGCCAGGTAACACGAGAAATTGTGTAAAGTGTTAATATGTATTAAAAACCTATGAAAATCTCCCGTTTCCGTCATTTACTATCGAATCGACATAACGCCAGATCGTCACAGTGGTCGGTTTTCTCTCTGAAACGGTTACATTTATCGTCTGCAAGCCCTTGTCGCGTGATGCGGTATGCAGACACAGTACAAGCAGCACACTAGAACACAGAATAAGAATCTACGTTGATGCAATCTGCCAGTAAGAAGAGCTACATTTCAAGTTTTAGTTATCGATTAATGAATTATTGGGCGGTTTGGTGCCTTGGACCAGACCGAGGACCTTAAGATTTTGCATGAACCGAGGACGGGCAGCCAGGTAACACGAGAAATTGTTTAAAGTGTTAATATGGATTAAAAACCTAAGAAAATCTCCCGTTTCCGTCATTTACTATCGAATCGACATAACGCCAAATCGTCACAGTGGTCGCTTTTCTCTCTGAAACGGTTACATTTATCGTCTGCAAGCCCTTGTCGCGTGATGCGGTATGCAGACACAGTACAAGCAGCACACTAGAACACAGAATAAGAATCTACGTTGATGCAATCGGCCAGTAAGAAGAGCTACATTTCAAGTTTTAGTTATCGATTAATGAATTATTGGGCGGTATGGTGCCTTGGACCAGACCGAGGACCTTAAGATTTTGCAGGAACCGAGGACTGGCAGCCAGGTAACACGAGAAATTGTGTAAAGTGTTAATATGTAGTAAAAACCTAAGAAAATCTCCCGTTTCCGTCATTTACTATCGAATCGACATAACGCCAGATCGTCACAGTGGTCGCTTTTCTCTCTGAAACGGTTACATTTATCGTCTGCAAGCCCTTGTCGCGTGATGCGGTATGCAGAGTCACTACAAGCGGCATAGTAGAACACTGAAGAAGCATCTAAGTTTATGCAATCGGCCAGTAAGAAGAGCTACATTTCAAGTTTTAGTTATCGATTAATGAATTATTGGGCGGTTTGGTGCCTTGGACCAGACCGAGGACCTTAAGATTTTGCATGAACCGAGGACTGGCAGCCAGGTAACACGAGAAATTGTGTAAAGTGTTAATATGTAGTAAAAACCTAAGAAAATCTCCCGTTTCCGTCATTTACTATCGAATCGACATAACGCCAGATCGTCACAGTGGTCGCTTTTCTCTCTGAAACGGTTACATTTATCGTCTGCAAGCCCTTGTCGCGTGATGCGGTAAGCAGAGTCACTACAAGCGGCATAGTAGAACACTGAAGAAGCATCTAAGTTTATGCAATCGCCCAGTAAGAAGAGCTACATTTCAAGTTTTAGTTATCGATTAATGAATTATTGGGCGGTTTGGTGCCTTGGACCAGACCGAGGACCTTAAGATTTTGCAGGAACCGAGGACTGGCAGCCAGGTAACACGAGAAATTGTGTAAAGTGTTAATATGTAGTAAAAACCTAAGAAAATCTCCCGTTTCCGTCATTTACTATCGAATCGACATAACGCCAGATCGTCACAGTGGTCGCTTTTCTCTCTGAAACGGTTACATTTATCGTCTGCAAGCCCTTGTCGCGTGATGCGGTATGCAGACACAGTACAAGCAGCACACTAGAACACAGAATAAGAATCTACGTTGATGCAATCGGCCAGTAAGGAGAGCTACATTTCAAGTTTTAGTTATCGATTAATGAATTATTGGGCGGTTTGGTGCCTTGGACCAGACCGAGGACCTTAAGATTTTGCATGAACCGAGGACTGGCAGCCAGGTAACACGAAAAATTGTGTAAGGTATTAATATGTAGTAAAAACCTAAGAAAATCTCCCGTTTCCGTCATTTACTATCGAATCGACATAACGCCAGATCGTCACAGTGGTCGCTTTTCTCTCTGAAACGGTTACATTTATCGTCTGCAAGCCCTTGTCGCGTGATGCGGTATGCAGAGTCACTACAAGCGGCATAGTAGAACACTGAAGAAGCATCTACGTTGATGCAATCGGCCAGTAAGAAGAGCTACATTTCAAGTTTTAGTTATCGATTAATGAATTATTGGGCGGTTTGGTGCCTTGGACCAGACCGAGGACCTTAAGATTTTGCATGAACCGAGGACTGGCAGCCAGGTAACACGAGAAATTGTGTAAAGTGTTAATATGTAGTAAAAACCTAAGAAAATCTCCCGTTTCCGTCATTTACTATCGAATCGACATAACGCCAGATCGTCACAGTGGTCGCTTTTCTCTCTGAAACGGTTACATTTATCGTCTGCAAGCCCTTGTCGCGTGATGCGGTATGCAGAGTCACTACAAGCGGCATAGTAGAACACTGAAGAAGCATCTAAGTTTATGCAATCGCCCAGTAAGAAGAGCTACATTTCAAGTTTTAGTTATCGATTAATGAATTATTGGGCGGTTTGGTGCCTTGGACCAGACCGAGGACCTTAAGATTTTGCATGAACCGAGGACTGGCAGCCAGGTAACACGAGAAATTGTGTAAAGTGTTAATATGTAGTAAAAACCTAAGAAAATCCTCCGTTTCCGTCATTTACTATCGAATCGACATAACGCCAGATCGTCACAGTGGTCGCTTTTCTCTCTGAAACGGTTACATTTATCGTCTGCAAGCCCTTGTCGCGTGATGCGGTATGCAGACACAGTACAAGCAGCACACTAGAACACAGAATAAGAATCTACGTTGATGCAATCGGCCAGTAAGAAGAGCTACATTTCAAGTTTTAGTTATCGATTAATGAATTATTGGGCGGTATGGTGCCTTGGAACAGACCGAGGACCTTAAGATTTTGCATGAACCGAGGACTGGCAGCCAGGTAACACGAGAAATTGTGTAAAGTGTTAATATGTAGTAAAAACCTAAGAAAATCTCCCGTTTCCGTCATTTACTATCGAATCGACATAACGCCAGATCGTCACAGTGGTCGCTTTTCTCTCTGAAACGGTTACATTTATCGTCTGCAAGCCCTTGTCGCGTGATGCGGTATGCAGACACAGTACAAGCAGCACACTAGAACACAGAATAAGAATCTACGTTGATGCAATCGGCCAGTAAGAAGAGCTACATTTCAAGTTTTAGTTATCGATTAATGAATTATTGGGCGGTTTGGTGCCTTGGACCAGACCGAGGACCTTAAGATTTTGCATGAACCGAGGACTGGCAGCCAGGTAACACGAGAAATTGTGTAAAGTGCTAATATGGAGTAAAAACCTAAGAAAATCCTCCGTTTCCGTCATTTACTATCGAATCGACATAACGCCAGATCGTCACAGTGGTCGCTTTTCTCTCTGAAACGGTTACATTTATCGTCTGCAAGCCCTTGTCGCGTGATGCGGTATGCAGAGTCACTACAAGCGGCATAGTAGAACACTGAGGAAGCATCTAAGTTTATGCAATCGCCCAGTAAGAAGAGCTACATTTCAAGTTTTAGTTATCGATTAATGAATTATTGGGCGGTTTGGTGCCTTGGACCAGACCGAGGACCTTAAGATTTTGCATGAACCGAGGACTGGCAGCCAGGTAACACGAGAAATTGTGTAAAGTGTTAATATGTAGTAAAAACCTAAGAAAATCTCCCGTTTCCGTCATTTACTATCGAATCGACATAACGCCAGATCGTCACAGTGGTCGCTTTTCTCTCTGAAACGGTTACATTTATCGTCTGCAAGCCCTTGTCGCGTGATGCGGTATGCAGACACAGTACAAGATGCACACTAGAACATAGAATAAGAATCTACGTTGATGCAATCGGCCAGTAAGAATAGCTACGTTTCAAGTTTTAGTTATCGATTAATGAATTATTGGGCGGTTTGGTGCCTTGGACCAGACCGAGGACCTTAAGATTTTGCATGAACCGAGGACTGGCAGCCAGGTAACACGAGAAATTGTGTAAAGTGTTAATATGTAGTAAAAACCTAAGAAAATCTCCCGTTTCCGTCATTTACTATCGAATCGACATAACGCCAAATCGTCACAGTGGTCGCTTTTCTCTCTGAAACGGTTACATTTATCGTCTGCAAGCCCTTGTCGCGTGACGCGGTATGCAGACACAGTACAAGCAGCACACTAGAACACAGAATAAGAATCTACGTTGATGCAATCGGCCAGGAAGAAGAGCTACATTTAAGTTTTAGTTATCGATTAATGAATTATTGGGCGGTTTGGTGCCTTGGACCAGACCGAGGACCTTAAGATTTTGCATGAACCGAGGACTGGCAGCCAGGTAACACGAGAAATTGTGTAAAGTGTTAATACGTAGTAAAAACCTAAGAAAATCTCCCGTTTCCGTCATTTACTATCGAATCGACATAACGCCAGATCGTCACAGTGGTCGCTTTTCTCTCTGAAACGGTTACATTTATCGTCTGCAAGCCCTTGTCGCGTGTTGCGGTATGCAGACACAGTACAAGCAGCACACTAGAACACAGAATAAGAATCTACGTTGATGCAATCGGCCAGTAAGAAGAGCTACATTTCAAGTTTTAGTTATCGATTAATGAATTATTGGGCGGTTTGGTGCCTTGGACCAGACCGAGGACCTTAAGATTTTGCATGAACCGAGGACTGGCAGCCAGGTAACACGAGAAATTGTGTAAAGTGTTAATATGGAGTAAAAACCTAAGAAAATCCTCCGTTTCCGTCATTTACTATCGAATCGACATAACGCCAGATCGTCACAGTGGTCGCTTTTCTCTCTGAAACGGTTACATTTATCGTCTGCAAGCCCTTGTCGCGTGATGCGGTATGCAGACACAGTACAAGCAGCACACTAGAACACAGAATAAGAATCTACGTTGATGCAATCGGCCAGTAAGAAGAGCTACATTTCAAGTTTTAGTTATCGATTAATGAATTATTGGGCGGTATGGTGCCTTGGACCAGACCGAGGACCTTAAGATTTTGCATGAACCGAGGACTGGCAGCCAGGTAACACGAGAAATTGTGTAAAGTGTTAATATGTATTAAAAACCTATGAAAATCTCCCGTTTCCGTCATTTACTATCGAATCGACATAACGCCAGATCGTCACAGTGGTCGGTTTTCTCTCTGAAACGGTTACATTTATCGTCTGCAAGCCCTTGTCGCGTGATGCGGTATGCAGACACAGTACAAGCAGCACACTAGAACACAGAATAAGAATCTACGTTGATGCAATCTGCCAGTAAGAAGAGCTACATTTCAAGTTTTAGTTATCGATTAATGAATTATTGGGCGGTTTGGTGCCTTGGACCAGACCGAGGACCTTAAGATTTTGCATGAACCGAGGACGGGCAGCCAGGTAACACGAGAAATTGTTTAAAGTGTTAATATGGATTAAAAACCTAAGAAAATCTCCCGTTTCCGTCATTTACTATCGAATCGACATAACGCCAAATCGTCACAGTGGTCGCTTTTCTCTCTGAAACGGTTACATTTATCGTCTGCAAGCCCTTGTCGCGTGATGCGGTATGCAGACACAGTACAAGCAGCACACTAGAACACAGAATAAGAATCTACGTTGATGCAATCGGCCAGTAAGAAGAGCTACATTTCAAGTTTTAGTTATCGATTAATGAATTATTGGGCGGTATGGTGCCTTGGACCAGACCGAGGACCTTAAGATTTTGCAGGAACCGAGGACTGGCAGCCAGGTAACACGAGAAATTGTGTAAAGTGTTAATATGTAGTAAAAACCTAAGAAAATCTCCCGTTTCCGTCATTTACTATCGAATCGACATAACGCCAGATCGTCAAAGTGGTCGCTTTTCTCTCTGAAACGGTTACATTTATCGTCTGCAAGCCCTTGTCGCGTGATGCGGTATGCAGACACAGTACAAGCAGCACACTAGAACACAGAATAAGAATCTACGTTGATGCAATCTGCCAGTAAGAAGAGCTACATTTCAAGTTTTAGTTATCGATTAATGAATTATTGGGCGGTTTGGTGCCTTGGACCAGACCGAGGACCTTAAGATTTTGCATGAACCGAGGACTGGCAGCCAGGTAACACGAGAAATTGTGTAAAGTGTTAATATGTAGTAAAAACCTAAGAAAATCTCCCGTTTCCGTCATTTACTATCGAATCGACATAACGCCAGATCGTCACAGTGGTCGCTTTTCTCTCTGAAACGGTTACATTTATCGTCTGCAAGCCCTTGTCGCGTGATGCGGTATGCAGAGTCACTACAAGCGGCATAGTAGAACACTGAAGAAGCATCTAAGTTTATGCAATCGCCCAGTAAGAAGAGCTACATTTCAAGTTTTAGTTATCGATTAATGAATTATTGGGCGGTTTGGTGCCTTGGACCAGACCGAGGACCTTAAGATTTTGCATGAACCGAGGACTGGCAGCCAGGTAACACGAGAAATTGTGTAAAGTGTTAATATGGAGTAAAAACCTAAGAAAATCTCCCGTTTCCGTCATTTACTATCGAATCGACATAACGCCAGATCGTCACAGTGGTCGCTTTTCTCTCTGAAACGGTTACATTTATCGTCTGCAAGCCCTTGTCGCGTGATGCGGTATGCAGACACAGTACAAGCAGCACACTAGAACACAGAATAAGAATCTACGTTGATGCAATCGGCCAGTAAGAAGAGCTACATTTCACGATTTAGTTATCGATTAATGAATTATTGGGCGGTATGGTGCCTTGGACCAGACCGAGGACCTTAAGATTTTGCAGGAACCGAGGACTGGCAGCCAGGTAACACGAGAAATTGTGTAAAGTGTTAATATGTAGTAAAAACCTAAGAAAATATCCCGTTTCCGTCATTTACTATCGAATCGACATAACGCCAGATCGTCACAGTGGTCGCTTTTCTCTCTGAAACGGTTACATTTATCGTCTGCAAGCCCTTGTCGCGTGATGCGGTATGCAGAGTCACAACAAGCGGCATAGTAGAACACTGAAGAAGCACCTAAGTTTATGCAATCGCCCAGTAAGAAGAGCTACATTTCAAGTTTTAGTTATCGATTAATGAATTATTGGGCGGTTTGGTGCCTTGGACCAGACTGAGGACCTTAAGATTTTGCATGAACCGAGGACTGGCAGCCAGGTAACACGAGAAATTGTGTAAAGTGTTAATATGTAGTAAAAACCTAAGAAAATCTCCCGTTTCCGTCATTTACTATCGAATCGACAAAACGCCAGATCGTCACAGTGGTCGTTTTTCTCTCTGAAACGGTTACATTTATCGTC
The DNA here is from genome assembly GCF_023864275.1 of Schistocerca cancellata. Lineage (NCBI taxonomy): Eukaryota > Metazoa > Arthropoda > Insecta > Orthoptera > Acrididae > Schistocerca > Schistocerca cancellata. Next base: position 287,346 of record NW_026047150.1, on the reverse strand, counting down.
TGCAAACCCTTGTCGCGTGATGCGGTATGCAGAGTCACTACAAGCGGCATAGTAGAACACTGAAGAAGCATCTACGTTGATGCAATCGGCCAGTAAGAAGAGCTACATTTCAAGTTTTAGTTATCGATTAATGAATTATTGGGCGGTTTGGTGCCTTGGACCAGACCGAGGACCTTAAGATTTTGCATGAACCGAGGACTGGCAGCCAGGTAACACGAGAAATTGTGTAAAGTGTTAATATGTAGTAAAAACCTAAGAAAATCTCCCGTTTCCGTCATTTACTATCGAATCGACATAACGCCAGATCGTCACAGTGGTCGCCTTTCTCCTTGAAACGGTTACATTTATCGTCTGCAAGCCCTTGTCGCGTGATGCGGTATGCAGACACAGTACAAGCAGCACACTAGAACACAGAATAAGAATCTACGTTGATGCAATTTGCCAGTAAGAGGAGCTACATTTCAAGTTTTAGTTATCGATTAATGAATTATTGGGCGGTTTGGTGCCTTGGACCAGACCGAGGACCTTAAGATTTTGCATGAACCGAGGACTGGCAGCCAGGTAACACGAGAAATTGTGTAAAGTGTTAATATGTAGTAAAAACCTAAGAAAATCTCCCGTTTCCGTCATTTACTATCGAATCGACATAACGCCAGATCGTCACAGTGGTCGTTTTTCTCTCTGAAACGGTTACATTTATCGTCTGCAAACCCTTGTCGCGTGATGCGGTATGCAGAGTCACTACAAGCGGCATAGTAGAACACTGAAGAAGCATCTACGTTGATGCAATCGGCCAGTAAGAAGAGCTACATTTCAAGTTTTAGTTATCGATTAATGAATTATTGGGCGGTTTGGTGCCTTGGACCAGACCGAGGACCTTAAGATTTTGCATGAACCGAGGACTGGCAGCCAGGTAACACGAGAAATTGTGTAAAGTGTTAATATGTAGTAAAAACCTAAGAAAATCTCCCGTTTCCGTCATTTACTATCGAATCGACATAACGCCAGATCGTCACAGTGGTCGCTTTTCTCTCTGAAACGGTTACATTTATCGTCTGCAAGCCCTTGTCGCGTGATGCGGTATGCAGACACAGTACAAGCAGCACACTAGAACACAAAATAAGAATCTACGTTGATGCAATCGGCCAGTAAGAAGAGCTACATTTCAAGTTTTAGTTATCGATTAATGAATTATTGGGCGGTTTGGTGCCTTGGACCAGACCGAGGACCTTAAGATTTTGCATGAACCGAGGACTGGCAGCCAGGTAACACGAGAAATTGTGTAAAGTGTTAATATGTAGTAAAAACCTAAGAAAATCTCCCGTTTCCGTCATTTACTATCGAATCGACATAACGCCAGATCGTCACTGTGGTCGCTTTTCTCTCTGAAACGGTTACATTTATCGTCTGCAAGCCCTTGTCGCGTGATGCGGTATGCAGAGTCACTACAAGCGGCATAGTAGAACACTGAAGAAGCATCTAAGTTCATGCAATCGCCCAGTAAAAAGAGCTACATTTCAAGTTTTAGTTATCGATTAATGAATTATTGGGCGGTTTGGTGCCTTGGACCAGACCGAGGACCTTAAGATTTTGCATGAACCGAGGACTGGCAGCCAGGTAACACGAGAAATTGTGTAAAGTGTTAATATGTAGTAAAAACGTAAGAAAATCTCCCGTTTCCGTCATTTACTATCGAATCGACATAACGCCAGATCGTCACAGTGGTCGCTTTTCTCTCTGAAACGGTTACATTTATCGTCTGCAAGCCCTTGTCGCGTGATGCGGTATGCAGAGTCACAACAAGCGGCATAGTAGAACACTGAAGAAGCACCTAAGTTTATGCAATCGCCCAGTAAGAAGAGCTACATTTCAAGTTTTAGTTATCGATTAATGAATTATTGGGCGGTTTGGTGCCTTGGACCAGACTGAGGACCTTAAGATTTTGCATGAACCGAGGACTGGCAGCCAGGTAACACGAGAAATTGTGTAAAGTGTTAATATGTAGTAAAAACCTAAGAAAATCTCCCGTTTCCGTCATTTACTATCGAATCGACATAACGCCAGATCGTCACAGTGGTCGTTTTTCTCTCTGAAACGGTTACATTTATCGTCTGCAAGCCCTTGTCGCGTGATGCGGTATGCAGAGTCACTACAAGCGGCATAGTAGAACACTGAAGAAGCATCTAAGTTTATGCAATCGCCCAGTAAGAAGAGCTACATTTCAAGTTTTAGTTATCGATTAATGAATTATTGGGCGGTTTGGTGCCTTGGACCAGACCGAGGACCTTAAGATTTTGCATGAACCGAGGACTGGCAGCCAGGTAACACGAGAAATTGTGTAAAGTGTTAATATGTAGTAAAAACCTAAGAAAATCTCCCGTTTCCGTCATTTACTATCGAATCGACATAACGCCAGATCGTCACAGTGGTCGTTTTTCTCTCTGAAACGGTTACATTTATCGTCTGCAAGCCCTTGTCGCGTGATGCGGTATGCAGACACAGTACAAGCAGCACACTAGAACACAGAATAAGAATCTACGTTGATGCAATCGGCCAGTAAGAAGAGCTACATTTCAAGTTTTGTTATCGATTAATGAATTATTGGGCGGTTTGGTGCCTTGGACCAGACCGAGGACCTTAAGATTTTGCATAAACCGAGGACTGGCAGCCAGGTAACACGAGAAATTGTGTAAAGTGTTTATATGTAGTAAAAACCTAAGAAAATCTCCCGTTTCCGTCATTTACTATCGAATCGACATAACGCCAGATCGTCACAGTGGTCGCTTTTCTCTCTGAAACGGTTACATTTATCGTCTGCAAGCCCTTGTCGCGTGATGCGGTATGCAGAGTCACTACAAGCGGCATAGTAGAACACTGAAGAAGCATCTAAGTTTATGCAATCGCCCAGTAAGAAGAGCTACATTTCAAGTTTTAGTTATCGATTAATGAATTATTGGGCGGTTTGGTGCCTTGGACCAGACTGAGGACCTTAAGATTTTGCATGAACCGAGGACTGGCAGCCAGGTAACACGAGAAATTGTGTAAAGTGTTAATATGTAGTAAAAACCTAAGAAAATCTCCCGTTTCCGTCATTTACTATCGAATCGACATAACGCCAGATCGTCACAGTGGTCGCTTTTCTCTCTGAAACGGTTACATTTATCGTCTGCAAGCCCTTGTCGCGTGATGCGGTATGCAGACACAGTACAAGCAGCACACTAGAACACAGAATAAGAATCTACGTTGATGCAATCGGCCAGTAAGAAGAGCTACATTTCACGATTTAGTTATCGATTAATGAATTATTGGGCGGTATGGTGCCTTGGACCAGACCGAGGACCTTAAGATTTTGCAGGAACCGAGGACTGGCAGCCAGGTAACACGAGAAATTGTGTAAAGTGTTAATATGTAGTAAAAACCTAAGAAAATCTCCCGTTTCCGTCAATTACTATCGAATCGACATAACGCCAGATCGTCACAGTGGTCGTTTTTCTCTCTGAAACGGTTACATTTATCGTCTGCAAGCCCTTGTCGCGTGATGCGGTATGCAGACACAGTACAAGCAGCACACTAGAACACAGAATAAGAATCTACGTTGATGCAATCGGCCAGTAAGAAGAGCTACATTTCAAGTTTTAGTTATCGATTAATGAATTATTGGGCGGTTTGGTGCCTTGGACCAGACCGAGGACCTTAAGATTTTGCATGAACCGAGGACTGGCAGCCAGGTAACACGAGAAATTGTGTAAAGTGTTAATATGTAGTAAAAACCTAAGAAAATATCCCGTTTCCGTCATTTACTATCGAATCGACATAACGCCAGATCGTCACAGTGGTCGCTTTTCTCTCTGAAACGGTTACATTTATCGTCTGCAAGCCCTTGTCGCGTGATGCGGTATGCAGAGTCACAACAAGCGGCATAGTAGAACACTGAAGAAGCACCTAAGTTTATGCAATCGCCCAGTAAGAAGAGCTACATTTCAAGTTTTAGTTATCGATTAATGAATTATTGGGCGGTTTGGTGCCTTGGACCAGACTGAGGACCTTAAGATTTTGCATGAACCGAGGACTGGCAGCCAGGTAACACGAGAAATTGTGTAAAGTGTTAATATGTAGTAAAAACCTAAGAAAATCTCCCGTTTCCGTCATTTACTATCGAATCGACAAAACGCCAGATCGTCACAGTGGTCGTTTTTCTCTCTGAAACGGTTACATTTATCGTCTGCAAACCCTTGTCGCGTGATGCGGTATGCAGAGTCACTACAAGCGGCATAGTAGAACACTGAAGAAGCATCTACGTTGATGCAATCGGCCAGTAAGAAGAGCTACATTTCAAGTTTTAGTTATCGATTAATGAATTATTGGGCGGTTTGGTGCCTTGGACCAGACCGAGGACCTTAAGATTTTGCATGAACCGAGGACTGGCAGCCAGGTAACACGAGAAATTGTGTAAAGTGTTAATATGTAGTAAAAACCTAAGAAAATCTCCCGTTTCCGTCATTTACTATCGAATCGACATAACGCCAGATCGTCACAGTGGTCGCTTTTCTCTCTGAAACGGTTACATTTATCGTCTGCAAGCCCTTGTCGCGTGATGCGGTATGCAGACACAGTACAAGCAGCACACTAGAACACAAAATAAGAATCTACGTTGATGCAATCGGCCAGTAAGAAGAGCTACATTTCAAGTTTTAGTTATCGATTAATGAATTATTGGGCGGTTTGGTGCCTTGGACCAGACCGAGGACCTTAAGATTTTGCATGAACCGAGGACTGGCAGCCAGGTAACACGAGAAATTGTGTAAAGTGTTAATATGTAGTAAAAACCTAAGAAAATCTCCCGTTTCCGTCATTTACTATCGAATCGACATAACGCCAGATCGTCACAGTGGTCGCTTTTCTCTCTGAAACGGTTACATTTATCGTCTGCAAGCCCTTGTCGCGTGATGCGGTATGCAGACACAGTACAAGCAGCACACTAGAACACAGAATAAGAATCTACGTTGATGTAATCGGCCAGTAAGAAGAGCTACATTTCAAGTTTTAGTTATCGATTAATGAATTATTGGGCGGTATGGTGCCTTGGACCAGACCGAGGACCTTAAGATTTTGCATGAACCGAGGACTGGCAGCCAGGTGACACGAGAAATTGTGTAAAGTGTTAATATGTAGTAAAAACCTAAGAAAATCTCCCGTTTCCGTCATTTACTATCGAATCGACATAACGCCAGATCGTCACATTGGTCGCTTTTCTCTCTGAAACGGTTACATTTATCGTCTGCAAGCCCTTGTCGCGTGATGCGGTATGCAGACACAGTACAAGCAGCACACTAGAACACAGAATAAGAATCTACGTTGATGCAATCGGCCAGGAAGAAGAGCTACATTTCAAGTTTTAGTTATCGATTAATGAATTATTGGGCGGTTTGGTGCCTTGGACCAGACCGAGGACCTTAAGATTTTGCATGAACCGAGGACTGGCAGCCAGGTAACACGAGAAATTGTGTAAAGTGTTAATATGTAGTAAAAACCTAAGAAAATCTCCCGTTTCCGTCATTTACTATCGAATCGACATAACGCCAGATCGTCACTGTGGTCGCTTTTCTCTCTGAAACGGTTACATTTATCGTCTGCAAGCCCTTGTCGCGTGATGCGGTATGCAGAGTCACTACAAGCGGCATAGTAGAACACTGAAGAAGCATCTAAGTTCATGCAATCGCCCAGTAAAAAGAGCTACATTTCAAGTTTTAGTTATCGATTAATGAATTATTGGGCGGTTTGGTGCCTTGGACCAGACCGAGGACCTTAAGATTTTGCATGAACCGAGGACTGGCAGCCAGGTAACACGAGAAATTGTGTAAAGTGTTAATATGTAGTAAAAACGTAAGAAAATCTCCCGTTTCCGTCATTTACTATCGAATCGACATAACGCCAGATCGTCACAGTGGTCGCTTTTCTCTCTGAAACGGTTACATTTATCGTCTGCAAGCCCTTGTCGCGTGATGCGGTATGCAGAGTCACAACAAGCGGCATAGTAGAACACTGAAGAAGCACCTAAGTTTATGCAATCGCCCAGTAAGAAGAGCTACATTTCAAGTTTTAGTTATCGATTAATGAATTATTGGGCGGTTTGGTGCCTTGGACCAGACTGAGGACCTTAAGATTTTGCATGAACCGAGGACTGGCAGCCAGGTAACACGAGAAATTGTGTAAAGTGTTAATATGTAGTAAAAACCTAAGAAAATCTCCCGTTTCCGTCATTTACTATCGAATCGACATAACGCCAGATCGTCACAGTGGTCGTTTTTCTCTCTGAAACGGTTACATTTATCGTCTGCAAGCCCTTGTCGCGTGATGCGGTATGCAGAGTCACTACAAGCGGCATAGTAGAACACTGAAGAAGCATCTAAGTTTATGCAATCGCCCAGTAAGAAGAGCTACATTTCAAGTTTTAGTTATCGATTAATGAATTATTGGGCGGTTTGGTGCCTTGGACCAGACCGAGGACCTTAAGATTTTGCATGAACCGAGGACTGGCAGCCAGGTAACACGAGAAATTGTGTAAAGTGTTAATATGTAGTAAAAACCTAAGAAAATCTCCCGTTTCCGTCATTTACTATCGAATCGACATAACGCCAGATCGTCACAGTGGTCGTTTTTCTCTCTGAAACGGTTACATTTATCGTCTGCAAGCCCTTGTCGCGTGATGCGGTATGCAGACACAGTACAAGCAGCACACTAGAACACAGAATAAGAATCTACGTTGATGCAATCGGCCAGTAAGAAGAGCTACATTTCAAGTTTTGTTATCGATTAATGAATTATTGGGCGGTTTGGTGCCTTGGACCAGACCGAGGACCTTAAGATTTTGCATAAACCGAGGACTGGCAGCCAGGTAACACGAGAAATTGTGTAAAGTGTTTATATGTAGTAAAAACCTAAGAAAATCTCCCGTTTCCGTCATTTACTATCGAATCGACATAACGCCAGATCGTCACAGTGGTCGCTTTTCTCTCTGAAACGGTTACATTTATCGTCTGCAAGCCCTTGTCGCGTGATGCGGTATGCAGAGTCACTACAAGCGGCATAGTAGAACACTGAAGAAGCATCTAAGTTTATGCAATCGCCCAGTAAGAAGAGCTACATTTCAAGTTTTAGTTATCGATTAATGAATTATTGGGCGGTTTGGTGCTTTGGACCAGACCGAGGACCTTAAGATTTTGCATGAACCGAGGACTGGCAGCCAGGTAACACGAGAAATTGTGTAAAGTGTTAATATGTAGTAAAAACCTAAGAAAATCTCCCGTTTCCGTCATTTACTATCGAATCGACATAACGCCAGATCGTCACAGTGGTCGCTTTTCTCTCTGAAACGGTTACATTTATCGTCTGCAAGCCCTTGTCGCGTGATGCGGTATGCAGAGTCACTACAAGCGGCATATTAGAACACTGAAGAAGCATCTAAGTTTATGCAATCGCCCAGTAAGAAGAGCTACATTTCAAGTTTTAGTTATCGATTAATGAATTATTGGGCGGTTTGGTGCCTTGGACCAGACCGAGGACCTTAAGATTTTGCATGAACCGAGGACTGGCAGCCAGGTAACACGAGAAATTGTGTAAAGTGTTAATATGTAGTAAAAACCTAAGAAAATCTCCCGTTTCCGTCATTTACTATCGAATCGACGTAACGCCAGATCGTCACAGTGGTCGCTTTTCTCTCTGAAACGGTTACATTTATCGTCTGCAAGCCTTTGTCGCGTGATGCGGTATGCAGACACAGTACAAGCAGCACACTGGAACACAGAATAAGAATCTACGTTGATGCAATCGGCCAGTAAGTAGAGCTACATTTCAAGTTTTAGTTATCGATTAATGAATTATTGGGCGGTTTGGTGCCTTGGACCAGACCGAGGACCTTAAGATTTTGCATGAACCGAGGACTGGCAGCCAGGTAACACGAGAAATTGTGTAAAGTGTTAATATGTAGTAAAAACCTAAGAAAATCTCCCGTTTCCGTCATTTACTATCGAATCGACATAACGCCAGATCGTCACAGTGGTCGCTTTTCTCTCTGAAACGGTTACATTTATCGTCTGCAAGCCCTTGTCGCGTGATGCGGTATGCAGAGTCACTACAAGCGGCATAGTAGAACACTGAAGAAGCATCTAAGTTTATGCAATCGCCCAGTAAGAAGAGCTACATTTCAAGTTTTAGTTATCGATTAATGAATTATTGGGCGGTTTGGTGCCTTGGACCAGACCGAGGACCTTAAGATTTTGCATGAACCGAGGACTGGCAGCCAGGTAACACGAGAAATTGTGTAAAGTGTTAATATGTAGTAAAAACCTAAGAAAATCTCCCGTTTCCGTCATTTACTATCGAATCGACATAACGCCAGATCGTCACAGTGGTCGCTTTTCTCTCTGAAACGGTTACATTTATCGTCTGCAAGCCATTGTCGCGTGATGCGGTATGCAGACACAGTACAAGCAGCACACTGGAACACAGAATAAGAATCTACGTTGATGCAATCGGCCAGTAAGAAGAGCTACATTTCAAGTTTTAGTTATCGATTAATGAATTATTGGGCGGTTTGGTGCCTTGGACCAGACCGAGGACCTTAAGATTTTGCATGAACCGAGGACTGGCAGCCAGGTAACACGAGAAATTGTGTAAAGTGTTAATATGTAGTAAAAACCTAAGAAAATCTCCCGTTTCCGTCATTTACTATCGAATCGACATAACGCCAGATCGTCACAGTGGTCGCTTTTCTCTCTGAAACGGTTACATTTATCGTCTGCAAGCCCTTGTCGCGTGATGCGGTATGCAGACACAGTACAAGCAGCACACTAGAACACAAAATAAGAATCTACGTTGATGCAATCGGCCAGTAAGAAGAGCTACATTTCAAGTTTTAGTTATCGATTAATGAATTATTGGGCGGTTTGGTGCCTTGGACCAGACCGAGGACCTTAAGATTTTGCATGAACCGAGGACTGGCAGCCAGGTAACACGAGAAATTGTGTAAAGTGTTAATATGTAGTAAAAACCTAAGAAAATCTCCCGTTTCCGTCATTTACTATCGAATCGACATAACGCCAGATCGTCACAGTGGTCGCTTTTCTCTCTGAAACGGTTACATTTATCGTCTGCAAGCCCTTGTCGCGTGATGCGGTATGCAGACACAGTACAAGCAGCACACTAGAACACAGAATAAGAATCTACGTTGATGCAATCGGCCAGGAAGAAGAGCTACATTTCAAGTTTTAGTTATCGATTAATGAATTATTGGGCGGTTTGGTGCCTTGGACCAGACCGAGGACCTTAAGATTTGGCATGAACCGAGGACTGGCAGCCAGGTAACACGAGAAATTGTGTAAAGTGTTAATATGTAGTAAAAACCTAAGAAAATCTCCCGTTTCCGTCATTTACTATCGAATCGACATAACGCCAGATCGTCACAGTGGTCGCTTTTCTCTCTGAAACGGTTACATTTATCGTCTGCAAGCCCTTGTCGCGTGATGCGGTATGCAGACACAGTACAAGCAGCACACTAGAACACAGAAGAAAAATATACGTTGATGCAATCGGCCAGGAAGAAGAGCTACATTTCAAGTTTTAGTTATCGATTAATGAATTATTGGGCGGTTTGGTGCCTTGGACCAGACCGAGGACCTTAAGATTTTGCATGAACCGAGGACTGGCAGCCAGGTAACACGAGAAATTGTGTAAAGTGTTAATATGTAGTAAAAACCTAAGAAAATCTCCCGTTTCCGTCATTTACTATCGAATCGACATAACGCCAGATCGTCACAGTGGTCGCTTTTCTCTCTGAAACGGTTACATTTATCGTCTGCAAGCCCTTGTCGCGTGATGCGGTATGCAGAGTCACTACAAACGGCATAGTAGAACACTGAAGAAGCATCTAAGTTTATGCAATCGCCCAGTAAGGAGAGCTACATTTCAAGTTTTAGTTATCGATTAATGAATTATTGGGCGGTTTGGTGCCTTGGACCAGACCGAGGACCTTAAGATTTTGCATGAACCGAGGACTGGCAGCCAGGTAACACGAGAAATTGTGTAAAGTGTTAATATGTAGTAAAAACCTAAGAAAATCTCCCGTTTCCGTCATTTACTATCGAATCGACATAACGCCAGATCGTCACAGTGGTCGCTTTTCTCTCTGAAACGGTTACATTTATCGTCTGCAAGCCCTTGTCGCGTGATGCGGTATGCAGAGTCACTACAAGCGGCATATTAGAACACTGAAGAAGCATCTAAGTTTATGCAATCGCCCAGTAAGAAGAGCTACATTTCAAGTTTTAGTTATCGATTAATGAATTATTGGGCGGTTTGGTGCCTTGGACCAGACTGAGGACCTTAAGATTTTGCATGAACCGAGGACTGGCAGCCAGGTAACACGAGAAATTGTGTAAAGTGTTAATATGTAGTAAAAACCTAAGAAAATCTCCCGTTTCCGTCATTTACTATCGAATCGACGTAACGCCAGATCGTCACAGTGGTCGCTTTTCTCTCTGAAACGGTTACATTTATCGTCTGCAAGCCTTTGTCGCGTGATGCGGTATGCAGACACAGTACAAGCAGCACACTGGAACACAGAATAAGAATCTACGTTGATGCAATCGGCCAGTAAGTAGAGCTACATTTCAAGTTTTAGTTATCGATTAATGAATTATTGGGCGGTTTGGTGCCTTGGACCAGACCGAGGACCTTAAGATTTTGCATGAACCGAGGACTGGCAGCCAGGTAACACGAGAAATTGTGTAAAGTGTTAATATGTAGTAAAAACCTAAGAAAATCTCCCGTTTCCGTCATTTACTATCGAATCGACATAACGCCAGATCGTCACAGTGGTCGCTTTTCTCTCTGAAACGGTTACATTTATCGTCTGCAAGCCCTTGTCGCGTGATGCGGTATGCAGAGTCACTACAAGCGGCATAGTAGAACACTGAAGAAGCATCTAAGTTTATGCAATCGCCCAGTAAGAAGAGCTACATTTCAAGTTTTAGTTATCGATTAATGAATTATTGGGCGGTTTGGTGCCTTGGACCAGACCGAGGACCTTAAGATTTTGCATGAACCGAGGACTGGCAGCCAGGTAACACGAGAAATTGTGTAAAGTGTTAATATGTAGTAAAAACCTAAGAAAATCTCCCGTTTCCGTCATTTACTATCGAATCGACATAACGCCAGATCGTCACGGTGGTCGCTTTTCTCTCTGAAACGGTTACATTTATCGTCTGCAAGCCTTTGTCGCGTGATGCGGTATGCAGACACAGTACAAGCAGCACACTGGAACACAGAATAAGAATCTACGTTGATGCAATCGGCCAGTAAGAAGAGCTACATTTCAAGTTTTAGTTATCGATTAATGAATTATTGGGCGGTTTGGTGCCTTGGACCAGACCGAGGACCTTAAGATTTTGCATGAACCGAGGACTGGCAGCCAGGTAACACGAGAAATTGTGTAAAGTGTTAATATGTAGTAAAAACCTAAGAAAATCTCCCGTTTCCGTCATTTACTATCGAATCGACATAACGCCAGATCGTCACAGTGGTCGCTTTTCTCTCTGAAACGGTTACATTTATCGTCTGCAAGCCCTTGTCGCGTGATGCGGTATGCAGACACAGTACAAGCAGCACACTAGAACACAAAATAAGAATCTACGTTGATGCAATCGGCCAGTAAGAAGAGCTACATTTCAAGTTTTAGTTATCGATTAATGAATTATTGGGCGGTTTGGTGCCTTGGACCAGACCGAGGACCTTAAGATTTTGCATGAACCGAGGACTGGCAGCCAGGTAACACGAGAAATTGTGTAAAGTGTTAATATGTAGTAAAAACCTAAGAAAATCTCCCGTTTCCGTCATTTACTATCGAATCGACATAACGCCAGATCGTCACAGTGGTCGCTTTTCTCTCTGAAACGGTTACATTTATCGTCTGCAAGCCCTTGTCGCGTGATGCGGTATGCAGACACAGTACAAGCAGCACACTAGAACACAGAATAAGAATCTACGTTGATGCAATCGGCCAGGAAGAAGAGCTACATTTCAAGTTTTAGTTATCGATTAATGAATTATTGGGCGGTTTGGTGCCTTGGACCAGACCGAGGACCTTAAGATTTTGCATGAACCGAGGACTGGCAGCCAGGTAACACGAGAAATTGTGTAAAGTGTTAATATGTAGTAAAAACCTAAGAAAATCTCCCGTTTCCGTCATTTACTATCGAATCGACATAACGCCAGATCGTCACATTGGTCGCTTTTCTCTCTGAAACGGTTACATTTATCGTCTGCAAGCCCTTGTCGCGTGATGCGGTATGCAGACACAGTACAAGCAGCACACTAGAACACAGAAGAAGAATATACGTTGATGCAATCGGCCAGGAAGAAGAGCTACATTTCAAGTTTTAGTTATCGATTAATGAATTATTGGGCGGTTTGGTGCCTTGGACCAGACCGAGGACCTTAAGATTTTGCATGAACCGAGGACTGGCAGCCAGGTAACACGAGAAATTGTGTAAAGTGTTAATATGTAGTAAAAACCTAAGAAAATCTCCCGTTTCCGTCATTTACTATCGAATCGACATAACGCCAGATCGTCACAGTGGTCGCTTTTCTCTCTGAAACGGTTACATTTATCGTCTGCAAGCCCTTTTCGCGTGATGCGGTATGCAGAGTCACTACAAGCGGCATAGTAGAACACTGAAGAAGCATCTAAGTTTATGCAATCGCCCAGTAAGAAGAGCTACATTTCAAGTTTTAGTTATCGATTAATGAATTATTGGGCGGGTTGGTGCCTTGGACCAGAACGAGGACCTTAAGATTTTGCATGAACCGAGGACTGGCAGCCAGGTAACACGAGAAATTGTGTAAAGTGTTAATATGTAGTAAAAACCTAAGAAAATCTCCCGTTTCCGTCATTTACTATCGAATCGACATAACGCCAGATCGTCACAGTGGTCGCTTTTCTCTCTGAAACGGTTACATTTATCGTCTGCAAGCCTTTGTCGCGTGATGCGGTATGCAGACACAGTACAAGCAGCACACTGGAACACAGAATAAGAATCTACGTTGATGCAATCGGCCAGTAAGAAGGGCTACATTTCAAGTTTTAGTTATCGATTAATGAATTATTGGGCGGTTTGGTGTCTTGGACCAGACCGAGGACCTTAAGATTTTGCATGAACCGAGGACTGGCAGCCAGGTAACACGAGAAGTTGTGTAAAGTGTTAATATGTAGTAAAAACCTAAGAAAATCTCCCGTTTCCGTCATTTACTATCGAATCGACATAACGCCAGATCGTCACAGTGGTCGCTTTTCACTCTGAAACGGTTACATTTATCGTCTGCAAGCCCTTGTCGCGTGATGCGGTATGCAGACACAGTACAAGCAGCACACTAGAACACAAAATAAGAATCTACGTTGATGCAATCGGCCAGTAAGAAGAGCTACATTTCAAGTTTTAGTTATCGATTAGTGAATTATTGGGCGGTATGGTGCCTTGGACCAGACCGAGGACCTTAAGATTTTGCATGAACCGAGGACTGGCAGCCAGGTGACACGAGAAATTGTGTAAAGTGTTAATATGTAGTAAAAACCTAAGAAAAACTCCCGTTTCCGTCATTTACTATCGAATCGACATAACGCCAGATCGTCACAGTGGTCGCTTTTCTCTCTGAAACGGTTACATTTATCGTCTGCAAGCCCTTGTCGCGTGATGCGGTATGCAGAGTCACAACAAGCGGCATAGTAGAACACTGAAGAAGCACCTAAGTTTATGCAATCGCCCAGTAAGAAGAGCTACATTTCAAGTTTTAGTTATCGATTAATGAATTATTGGGCGGTTTGGTGCCTTGGACCAGACCGAGGACTGGCAGCCAGGTAACACGAGAAATTGTGTAAAGTGTTAATATGTAGTAAAAACCTAAGAAAATCTCCCGTTTCCGTCATTTACTATCGAATCGACATAACGCCAAATCGTCACAGTGGTCGCTTTTCTTTCTGAAACGGTTACATTTATCGTCTGCAAGCCCTTGTCGCGTGATGCGGTATGCAGACACAGTACAAGCAGCACACTAGAACACAGAATAAGAATCAACGTTGATGCAATCGGCCAGGAAGAAGAGCTACATTTCAAGTTTTGGTTATCGATTAATGAATTATTGGGCGGTTTGGTGCCTTGGACCAGACCGAGGACCTTAAGATTTTGCATGAACCGAGGACTGGCAGCCAGGTAACACGAGAAATTATGTAAAGTGTTAATATGTAGTAGAAACCTAAGAAAATCTCCCGTTTCCGTCATTTACTATCGAATCGACATAACGCCAGATCGTCACAGTGGTCGTTTTTCTCTCTGAAACGGTTACATTTATCGTCTGCAAGCCCTTGTCGCGTGATGCGGTATGCAGACACAGTACAAGCAGCACACTAGAACACAGAATAAGAATCTACGTTGATGCAATCGCCCTTTAAGAAGAGCTACATTTCAAGTTTTAGTTATCGATTAATGAATTATTGGGCGGTTTGGTGCCTTGGACCAGACCGAGGACCTTAAGATTTTGCATGAACCGAGGACTGGCAGCCAGGTAACACGAGAAATTGTGTAAAGTGTTAATATGTAGTAAAAACTTAAGAAAATCTCCCGTTTCCGTCATTTACTATCGAATCGACATAACGCCAGATCGTCACAGTGGTCGCTTTTCTCTCTGAAACGGTTACATTTATCGTCTGCAAGCCCTTGTCGCGTGATGCGGTATGCAGAGTCACTACAAGCGGCATAGTAGAACACTGAAGAAGCATCTAAGTTTATGCAATCGCCCAGTAAGAAGAGCTACATTTCAAGTTTTAGTTATCGATTAATGAATTATTGGGCGGTTTGGTGCCTTGGACCAGACCGAGGACCTTAAGATTTTGCATGAACCGAGGACTGGCAGCCAGGTAACACGAGAAATTGTGTAAAGTGTTAATATGTAGTAAAAACCTAAGAAAATCTCCCGTTTCCGTCATTTACTATCGAATCGACATTACGCCATATCGTCACAGTGGTCGCTTTTCTCTCTGAAACGGTTACATTTATCGTCTGCAAGCCCTTGTCGCGTGATGCGGTATGCAGACACAGTACCAGCAGCACACTAGAACACAGAATAAGAATCTACGTTGATGCAATCGGCCAGTAAGAAGAGCTACATTTCAAGTTTTAGTTATCGATTAATGAATTATTGGGCGGTTTGGTGCCTTGGACCAGACCGAGGACCTTAAGATTTTGCATGAACCGAGGACTGGCAGCCAGGTAACACGAGAAATTGTGTAAAGTGTTAATATGTAGTAAAAACCCAAGAAAATCTCCCGTTTCCGTCAATTACTATCGAATCGACATAACGCCAGATCGTCACAGTGGTCGCTTTTCTCTCTGAAACGGTTACATTTATCGTCTGCAAGCCCTTGTCGCGTGATGCGGTATGCAGACACAGTACAAGCAGCACACTAGAACACAGAATAAGAATCTACGTTGATGCAATCGGCCAGGAAGAAGAGCTGCATTTCAAGTTTTAGTTATCGATTAATGAATAATTGGGCGGTTTGGTGCCTTGGACCAGACCGAGGACCTTAAGATCTTGCATGAACCGAGGACTGGCAGCCAGGTAACACGAGAAATTGTGTAAAGTGTTAATATGTAGTAAAAACCTAAGAAAATCTCCCGTTTCCGTCATTTACTATCGAATCGACATAACGCCAGATCGTCACAGTGGTCGTTTTTCTCTCTGAAACGGTTACATTTATCGTCTGCAAGCCCTTGTCGCGTGATGCGGTATGCAGACACAGTACAAGCAGCACACTAGAACACAGAATAAGAATCTACGTTGATGCAATCGGCCTTTAAGAAGAGCTACATTTCAAGTTTTAGTTATCGATTAATGAATTATTGGGCGGTTTGGTGCCTTGGACCAGACCGAGGACCTTAAGATTTTGCATGAACCGAGGACTGGCAGCCAGGTAACACGAGAAATTGTGTAAAGTGTTAATATGTAGTAAAAACTTAAGAAAATCTCCCGTTTCCGTCATTTACTATCGAATCGACATAACGCCAGATCGTCACAGTGGTCGCTTTTCTCTCTGAAACGGTTACATTTATCGTCTGCAAGCCCTTGTCGCGTGATGCGGTATGCAGAGTCACTACAAGCGGCATAGTAGAACACTGAAGAAGCATCTAAGTTTATGCAATCGCCCAGTAAGAAGAGCTACATTTCAAGTTTTAGTTATCGATTAATGAATTATTGGGCGGTTTGGTGCCTTGGACCAGACCGAGGACCTTAAGATTTTGCATGAACCGAGGACTGGCAGCCAGGTAACACGAGAAATTGTGTAAAGTGTTAATATGTAGTAAAAACCTAAGAAAATCTCCCGTTTCCGTAATTTACTATCGAATCGACATAACGCCAGATCGTCACAGTGGTCGCTTTTCTCTCTGAAACGGTTACATTTATCGTCTGCAAGCCCTTGTCGCGTGATGCGGTATGCAGACACAGTACAAGCAGCACACTAGAACACAGAATAAGAATCTACGTTGATGCAATCGGCCAGTAAGAAGAGCTACATTTCAAGTTTTAGTTATCGATTAATGAATTATTGGGCGGTTTGGTGCCTTGGACCAGACCGAGGACCTTAAGATTTTGCATGAACCGAGGACTGGCAGCCAGGTAACACGAGAAATTGTGTCAAGTGTTAATATGTAGTAAAAACCTAAGAAAATCTCCCGTTTCCGTCATTTACTATCGAATCGACATAACGCCAGATCGTCACAGTGGTCGCTTTTCTCTCTGAAACGGTTACATTTATCGTCTGCAAGCCCTTGTCGCGTGATGCGGTATGCAGACACAGTACAAGCAGCACACTAGAACACAGAATAAGAATCTACGTTGATGCAATTGGCCAGTAAGAAGAGCTACATTTCAAGTTTTAGTTATCGATTAATGAATTATTGGGCGGTTTGGTGCCTTGGACCAGACCGAGGACCTTAAGATTTTGCATGAACCGAGGACTGGCAGCCAGGTAACACGAGAAATTGTGTAAAGTGTTAATATGTAGTAAAAACCTAAGAAAATCTCCCGTTTCCGTCATTTACTATCGAATCGACATAACGCCAGATCGTCACAGTGGTCGCTTTTCTCTCTGAAACGGTTACATTTATCGTCTGCAAGCTCTTGTCGCGTGATGCGGTATGGTAGACACAGTACAAGCAGCACACTAGAACACAGAATAAGAATCTACGTTGATGCAATCGGCCAGTAAGAAGAGCTACATTTCAAGTTTTAGTTATCGATTAATGAATTATTGGGCGGTTTGGTGCCTTGGACCAGACCGAGGACCTTAAGATTTTGCATGAACCGAGGACTGGCAGCCAGGTAACACGAGAAATTGTGTAAAGTGTTAATATGTAGTAAAAACCTAAGAAAATCTCCCGTTTCCGTCATTTACTATCGAATCGACATAACGCCAGATCGTCACATTGGTCGCTTTTCTCTCTGAAACGCTTACATTTATCGTCTGCAAGCCCTTGTCGCGTGATGCTGTATGCAGACACAGTACAAGCAGCACACTAGAACACAGAATAAGAATCTACGTTGATGCAATCGGCCAGTAAGAAGAGATACATTTCAAGTTTTAGTTATCGATTAATGAATTATTGGGCGGTTTGGTGCCTTGGACCAGACCGAGGACCTTAAGATTTTGCATGAATCGAGGACTGGCAGCCAGGTAACACGAGAAATTGTGTAAAGTGTTAATATGTAGTAAAAACCTAAGAAAATCTCCCGTTTCCGTCATTTACTATCGAATCGACATAACGCCAGATCGTCACATTGGTCGCTTTTCTCTCTGTAACGGTTACATTTATCGTCTGCAAGCCCTTGTCGCGTGATGCGGTATGCAGACACAGTACAAGCAGCACACTAGAACACAGAATAAGAATCTACGTTGATGCAATCGGCCAGTAAGAAGAGCTACATTTCAAGTTTTAGTTATCGATTAATGAATTATTGGGCGGTTTGGTGCCTTGGACCAGACCGAGGACCTTAAAATTTTGCATGAACCCAGGACTGGCAGCCAGGTAACACGAGAAATTGTGTAAAGTGTTAATATGTAGTAAAAACCTAAGAAAATCTCCCGTTTCCGTCATTTACTATCGAATCGACATAACGCCAGATCGTCACAGTGGTCGCTTTTCTCTCTGAAACGGTTACATTTATCGTCTGCAAGCCCTTGTCGCGTGATGCGGTATGCAGACACAGTACAAGCAGCACACTAGAACACAGAATAAGAATCTACGTTGATGCAATCGGCCAGTAAGAAGAGCTACACTTCAAGTTTTAGTTATCGATTAATGAATTATTGGGCGGTTTGGTGCCTTGGACCAGACTGAGGACCTTAAGATTTTGCATGAACCGAGGACTGGCAGCCAGGTAACACGAGAAATTGTGTAAAGTGTTAATATGTAGTAAAAACCTAAGAAAATCTCCCGTTTCCGTCATTTACTATCGAATCGACATAACGCCAGATCGTCACTATGGTCGCTTTTCTCTCTGAAACGGTTACATTTATCGTCTACAAGCCCTTGTCGCGTGATGCGGTATGCAGACACAGTACAAGCAGCACACTAGAACACAGAATAAGAATCTACGTTGATGCAATCGGCCAGGAAGAAGAGCTACATTTCAAGTTTTAGATATCGATTAATGAATTATTGTGCGGTTTGGTGCCTTGGACCAAACCGAGGACCTTAAGATTTTGCATGAATCGAGGACTGGCAGCCAGGTAACACGAGAAATTGTGTAAAGTGTTAATATGTAGTGAAAACCTAAGAAAATCTCCCGTTTCCGTCATTTACTATCGAATCGACATAACGCCAGATCGTCACAGTGGTCGCTTTTCTCTCTGAAACGGTTACATTTATCGTCTGCAAGCCCTTGTCGCGTGATGCGGTATGCAGACACAGTACAAGCAGCACACTAGAACACAGAATAAGAATCTACGTTGATGCAATCGGCCAGTAAGAAGAGCTACATTCCAAGTTTTAGTTATCGATTAATGAATTATTGGGCGGTTTGGTGCCTTGGACCAGACCGAGGACCTTAAGATTTTGCATGAACCGAGGACTGGCAGCCAGGTAACACGAGAAATTGTGTAAAGTGTTAATATGTAGTAAAAACCTAAGAAAATCTCCCGTTTCCGTCATTTACTATCGAATCGACATAACGCCAGATCGTCACATTGGTCGCTTTTCTCTCTGAAACGGTTACATTTATCGTCTGCAAGCCCTTGTCGCGTGATGCGGTATGCAGACACAGTACAAGCAGCACACTAGAACACAGAATAAGAATCTACGTTGATGCAATCGGCCAGGAAGAAGAGCTACATTTCAAGTTTTAGATATCGATTAATGAATTATTGTGCGGTTTGGTGCCTTGGACCAGACCGAGGACCTTAAGATTTTGCATGAATCGAGGACTGGCAGCCAGGTAACACGAGAAATTGTGTAAAGTGTTAATATGTAGTAACAACCTAAGAAAATATCCCGTTTCCGTCATTTACTATCGAATCGACATAACGCCAGATCGTCACAGTGGTCGCTTTTCTCTCTGAAACGGTTACATTTATCGTCTGCAAGCCCTTGTCGCGTGATGCGGTATGCAGAGTCACTACAAGCGGCATAGTAGAACACTGAAGAAGCATCTAAGTTTATGCAATCGCCCAGTAAGAAGAGTTACATTTCAAGTTTTAGTTATCGATTAATGAATTATTGGGCGGTTTGGTGCCTTGGACCAGACCGAGGACCTTAAGATTTTGCATGAATCGAGGACTGGCAGCCAGGTAACACGAGAAATTGTGTAAAGTGTTAATATGTAGTAAAAACCTAAGAAAATCTCCCGTTTCCGTCATTTACTATCGAATCGACATAACGCCAGATCGTCACAGTGGTCGCTTTTCTCTCTGAAACGGTTACATTTATCGTCTGCAAGCCCTTGTCGCGTGATGCGGTATGCAGATACAGTACAAGCAGCACACTAGAACACAGAATAAGAATCTACGTTAATGCAATCGGCCAGTAAGAAGAGCTACATTTCAAGTTTTAGTTATCGATTAATGAATTATTGGGCGGTTTGGTGCCTTGGACCAGACCGAGGACCTTAAGATTTTGCATGAACCGAGGACTGGCAGCCAGGTAACACGAGAAATTGTGTAAAGTGTTAATATGTAGTAAAAACCTAAGAAAATCTCCCGTTTCCGTCATTTACTATCGAATCGACATAACGCCAGATCGTCACATTGGTCGCTTTTCTCTCTGAAACGGTTACATTTATCGTCTGCAAGCCCTTGTCGCGTGATGCGGTATGCAGACACAGTACAAGCAGCACACTAGAACAGAGAATAAGAATCTACGTTGATGCAATCGGCCAGTAAGAAGAGCTACATTTCAAGTTTTAGTTATCGATTAATGAATTATTGGGCGGTTTGGTGCCTTGGACCAGACCGAGGACCTTAAGATTTTGCATGAACCGAGGACTGGCAGCCAGGTAACACGAGAAATTGTGTAAAGTGTTAATATGTAGTAAAAACCTAAGAAAATCTCCCGTTTCCGTCATTTACTATCGAATCGACATAACGCCAGATCGTCACAGTGGTCGCTTTTCTCTCTGAAACGGTTACATTTATCGTCTACAAGCCCTTGTCGCGTGATGCGGTATGCAGAGTCACTACAAGCGGCATAGTAGAACACTGAAGAAGCATCTAAGTTTATGCAATCGCCCAGTAAGAAGAGCTACATTTCAAGTTTTAGTTATCGATTAATGAATTATTGGGCGGTTTGGTGCCTTGGACCAGACCGAGGACCTTAAGATTTTGCATGACCAGAGGACTGGCAGCCAGGTAACACGAGAAATTGTGTAAAGTGTTAATATGTAGTAAAAACCTAAGAAAATCTCCCGTTTCCGTCATTTACTATCGAATCGACATAACGCCAGATAGTCACAGTGGTCGCTTCTCTCTCTGAAACGGTTACATTTATCGTCTGCAAGCCCTTGTCGCGTGATGCGCTATGCAGAGTCACTACAAGCGGCATAGTAGAACACTGCAGAAGCATCTAAGTTTATGCAATCGCCCAGTAAGAAGAGCTACATTTCAAGTTTTAGTTATCGATTAATGAATTATTGGGCGGTTTGGTGCCTTGGACCAGACCGAGGACCTTAATATTTTGCATGAACCGAGGACTGGCAGCCAGGTAACACGAGAAATTGTGTAAAGTGTTAATATGTAGTAAAAACCTAAGAAAATCTCCCGTTTCCGTCATTTACTATCGAATCGACATAACGCCAGATCGTCACATTGGTCGCTTTTCTCTCTGAAACGGTTACATTTATCGTCTGCAAGCCCTTGTCGCGTGATGCGGTATGCAGACACAGTACAAGCAGCACACTAGAACACAGAATAAGAATCTACGTTGATGCAATCGGCCAGTAAGAAGAGCTACATTTCAAGTTTTAGTTATCGATTAATGAATTATTGGGCGGTTTGGTGCCTTGGACCAGACCGAGGACCTTAAGATATTGCATGAACCGAGGACTGGCAGCCAGGTAACACGAGAAATTGTGTAAACTGTTAATATGTAGTAAAAACCTAAGAAAATCTCCCGTTTCCGTCATTTACTATCGAATCGACATAACGCCAGATCGTCACAGTGGTCGCTTTTCTCTCTGAAACGGTTACATTTATTGTCTGCAAGCCCTTGTCGCGTGATGCGGTATGCAGACACAGTACAAGCAGCACACTAGAACACAGAATAAGAATCTACGTTGATGCAATCGGCCAGGAAGAAGAGCTACATTTCAAGTTTTAGTTATCGATTAATGAATTATTGGGCGGTTTGGTGCCTTGGACCAGACCGAGGACCTTAAGATTTTGCATGAACCGAGGACTGGCAGCCAGGTAACACGAGAAATTATGTAAAGTGTTAATATGTAGTAAAAACCTAAGAAAATCTCCCGTTTCCGTCATTTACTATCGAATCGACATAACGCCAGATCGTCACATTGGTCGCTTTTCTCTCTGAAACGGTTACATTTATCGTCTGCAAGCCCTTGTCGCGTGATGCGGTATGCAGACACAGTACAAGCAGCACACTAGAACACAGAATATGAATCTACGTTGATGCAATCGGCCAGTAAGAAGAGCTACATTTCAAGTTTTAGTTATCGATTAATGAATTATTGGGCGGTTTGGTGCCTTGGACCAGACCGAGGACCTTAAGATTTTGCATGAACCGAGGACTGGCAGCCAGGTAACACGAGAAATTGTGTAAAGTGTTAATATGTAGTAAAAACCTAAGAAAATCTCCCGTTTCCGTCATTTACTATCGAATCGACATAACGCCAGATCGTCACAGTGGTCGCTTTTCTCTCTGAAACGGTTACATTTATCGTCTGCAAGCCCTTGTCGCGTGATGCGGTATGCAGACACAGTACAAGCAGCACACTAGAACACAGAATAAGAATCTACGTTGATGCAATCGGCCAGTAAGAAGAGCTACATATCAAGTTTTAGTTATCGATTAATGAATTATTGGGCGGTTTGGTGCCTTGGACCAGACCGAGGACCTTAAGATTTTGCATGAACCGAGGACTGGCAGCCAGGTAACACGAGAAATTGTGTAAAGTGTTAATATGTAGTAAAAACCTAAGAAAATCTCCCGTTTCCGTCATTTACTATCGAATCGACATAACGCCAGATCGTCACAGTGGTCGCTTTTCTTTCTGAAACGGTTACATTTATCGTCTGCAAGCCCTTGTCGCGTGATGCGGTATGCAGAGTCACTACAAGCGGCATAGTAGAACACTGAAGAAGCATCTAAGTTTATGCAATCGCCCAGTAAGAAGAGCTACATTTCAAGTTTTAGTTATCGATTAATGAATTATTGGGCGGTTTGGTGCCTTGGACCAGACCGAGGACCTTAAGATTTTGCATGAACCGAGGACTGGCAGCCAGGTAACACGAGAAATTGTGTAAAGTGTTCATATGTAGTAAAAACCTAAGAAAATCTCCCGTTTCCGTCATTTACTATCGAATCGACATAACACCAGATCGTCACAGTGGTCGGTTTTCTTTCTGAAACGGTTACATTTGTCGTCTGCAAGCCCTTGTCGCGTGATGCGGTATGCAGAGTCACTACAAGCGGCATAGTAGAACACTGAAGAAGCATCTAAGTTTATGCAATCGCCCAGTAAGAAGAGCTACATTTCAAGTTTTAGTTATCGATTAATGAATTATTGGGCGGTTTGGTGCCTTGGACCAGACCGAGGACCTTAAGATTTTGCATGAACCGAGGACTGGCAGCCAGGTAACACGAGAAATTGTGTAAAGTGTTAATATGTAGTAAAAACCTAAGAAAATCTCCCGTTTCCGTCATTTACTATCGAATCGACATAACGCCAGATCGTCACATTGGTCGCTTTTCTCTCTGAAACGGTTACATTTATCGTCTGCAAGCCCTTGTCGCGCGATGCGGTATGCAGAGTCCCTACAAGCGGCATAGTAGAACACTGAAGAAGCATCTAAGTTTATGCAATCGCCCAGTAAGAAGAGCTACATTTCAAGTTTTAGTTATCGATTAATGAATTATTGGGCGGTTTGGTGCCTTGGACCAGACCGAGGACCTTAAGATTTTGCATGAACCGAGGACTGGCAGCAAGGTAACACGAGAAATTGTGTAAAGTGTTAATATGTAGTAAAAACCTAACAAAATCTCCCGTTTCCGTCATTTACTATCGAATCGACATAACGCCAGATCGTCACATTGGTCGCTTTTCACTCTGAAACGGTTACATTTATCGTCTGCAAGCCCTTGTCGCGTGATGCGGTATGCAGACACAGTACAAGCAGCACACTAGAACACAGAATAAGAATCTACGTTGATGCAATCGGCCAGTAAGAAGAGCTACATTTCAAGTTTTAGTTATCGATTAATGAATTATTGGGCGGTTTGGTGCCTTGGACCAGACCGAGGACATTAAGATTTTGCATGAACCGAGGACTGGCAGCCAGGTAACACGAGAAATTGTGTAAAGTGTTAATATGTAGTAAAAACCTAAGAAAATCTCCCGTTTCCGTCATTTACTATCGAATCGACATAACGCCAGATCGTCACAGTGGTCGCTTTTCTCTCTGAAACGGTTACATTTATCGTCTGCAAGCCCTTGTCGCGTGATGCGGTATGCAGACACAGTACAAGCAGCACACTAGAACACAGAATAAGAATCTACGTTGATGCAATCGGCCAGTAAGAAGAGCTACATTTCAAGTTTTAGTTATCGATTAATGAATTATTGGGCGGTTTGGTGCCTTGGACCAGACCGAGGACCTTAAGATTTTGCATGAACCGAGGACTGGCAGCCAGGTAACACGAGAAATTGTGTAAAGTGTTAATATGTAGTAAAAACCTAAGAAAATCTCCCGTTTCCGTCATTTACTATCGAATCGACATAACGCCAGATCGTCACAGTGGTCGCTTTTCTCTCTGAAACGGTTACATTTATCGTCTGCAAGCCCTTGTCGCGTGATGCGGTATGCAGACACAGTACAAGCAGCACACTAGAACACAGAATAAGAATCTACGTTGATGCAATCGGCCAGTAAGAAGAGCTACATTTCAAGTTTTAGTTATCGATTAATGAATTATTGGGCGGTTTGGTGCCTTGGACCAGACCGAGGACCTTAAGATTTTGCATGAACCGAGGACTGGCAGCCAGGTAACACGACAAATTGTGTAAAGTGTTAATATGTAGTAAAAACCTAAGAAAATCTCCCGTTTCCGTCATTTACTATCGAATCGACATAACGCCAGATCGTCACAGTGGTCGCTTTTCTCTCTGAAACGGTTACATTTATCGTCTGCAAGCTCTTGTCGCGTGATGCGGTATGGTAGACACAGTACAAGCAGCACACTAGAACACAGAATAAGAATCTACGTTGATGCAATCGGCCAGTAAGAAGAGCTACATTTCAAATTTTAGTTATCGATTAATGAATTATTGGGCGGTTTGGTGCCTTGGACCAGACCGAGGACCTTAAGATTTTGCATGAACCGAGGACTGGCAGCCAGGTAACACGAGAAATTGTGTAAAGTGTTAATATGTAGTAAAAACCTAAGAAAATCTCCCGTTTCCGTCATTTACTATCGAATCGACATAACGCCAGATCGTCACATTGGTCGCTTTTCTCTCTGAAACGGTTACATTTATCGTCTGCAAGCCCTTGTCGCGTGATGCTGTATGCAGACACAGTACAAGCAGCACACTAGAACACAGAATAAGAATCTACGTTGATGCAATCGGCCAGTAAGAAGAGCTACATTTCAAGTTTTAGTTATCGATTAATGAATTATTGGGCGGTTTGGTGCCTTGGACCAGACCGAGGACCTTAAGATTTTGCATGAACCGAGGACTGGCAGCCAGGTAACACGAGAAATTGTGTAAAGTGTTAATATGTAGTAAAAACCTAAGAAAATCTCCCGTTTCCGTCATTTACTATCGAATCGACATAACGCCAGATCGTCACAGTGGTCGCTTTTCTCTCTGAAACGGTTACATTTATCGTCTGCAAGCCCTTGTCGCGTGATGCGGTATGCAGAGTCACTACAAGCGGCATAGTAGAACACTGAAGAAGCATCTAAGTTTATAAAATCGCCCAGTAAGAAGAGCTACATTTCAAGTTTTAGTTATCGATTAATGAATTATTGGGCGGTTTGGTGCCTTGGACCAGACCGAGGACCTTAAGATTTTGCATGAACCGAGGACTGGCAGCCAGGTAACACGAGAAATTGTGTAAAGTGTTAATATGTAGTAAAAACCTAAGAAAATCTCCCGTTTCCGTCATTTACTATCGAATCGACATAACGCCAGATCGTCACAGTGGTCGCTTTTCTCTCTGAAACGGTTACATTTATCGTCTGCAAGCCCTTGTCGCGTGATGCGGTATGCAGACACAGTACAAGCAGCACACTAGAACACAGAATAAGAATCTACGTTGATGCAATCGGCCAGTAAGAAGAGCTACATTTCAAGTTTTAGTTATCGATTAATGAATTATTGGGCGGTTTGGTGCCTTGGACCAGACCGAGGACCTTAAGATTTTGCATGAACCGAGGACTGGCAGCCAGGTAACACGAGAAATTGTGTAAAGTGTTAATATGTAGTAAAAACCTAAGAAAATCTCCCGTTTCCGTCATTTACTATCGAATCGACATAACGCCAGATCGTCACATTGGTCGCTTTTCTCTCTGAAATGGTTACATTTATCGTCTGCAAGCCCTTGTCGCGTGATGCGGTATGCAGACACAGTACAAGCAGCACACTAGAACACAGAATAAGAATCTACGTTGATGCAATCGACCAGTAAGAAGAGCTACATTTCAAGTTTTAGTTATCGATTAATGAATTATTGGGCGGTTTGGTGCCTTGGACCAGACCGAGGACCTTAAGATTTTGCATGAACCGAGGACTGGCAGCCAGGTAACACGAGAAATTGTGTAAAGTGTTAATATGTAGTAAAAACCTAAGAAAATCTCCCGTTCCCGTCATTTACTATCGAATCGACATAACGCCAGATCGTCACAGTGGTCGCTTTTCTCTCTGAAACGGTTACATTTATCGTCTGCAAGCCCTTGTCGCGTGATGCGGTATGCAGAGTCACTACAAGCGGCATAGTAGAACACTGAAGAAGCATCTAAGTTTATGCAATCCGCCAGTAAGAAGAGCTACATTTCAAGTTTTAGTTATCGATTAATGAATTATTGGGCGGTTTGGTGCCTTGGACCAGACCGAGGACCTTAAGATTTTGCATGAACCGAGGACTGGCAGCCAGGTAACACGAGAAATTGTGTAAAGTGTTTATATGTAGTAAAAACCTAAGAAAATCTCCCGTTTCCGTCATTTACTATCGAATCGACATAACGCCAGATCGTCACAGTGGTCGCTTTTCTCTCTGAAACGGTTACATTTATCGTCTGCAAGCCCTTGTCGCGTGATGCGGTACGCAGACACAGTACAAGCAGCACACTAGAACACAGAATAAGAATCTACGTTGATGCAATCGGCCAGTAAGAAGAGCTACATTTCAAGTTTTAGTTATCGATTAATGAATTATTGGGCGATTTGGTGCCTTGGACCAGACCGAGGACCTTAAGATTTTGCATGAACCGAGGACTAGCAGCCAGGTAACACGAGAAATTGTGTAAAGTGTTAATATGCAGTAAAAACCTAAGAAAATCTCCCGTTTCCGTCATTTACTATCGAATCGAAATAACGCCAGATCGTCACAGTGGTCGCTTTTCTCTCTGAAACGGTTACATTTATCGTCTGCAAGCCCTTGTCGCGTGATGCGGTATGCAGACACAGTACAAGCAGCACACTAGAACACAGAATAAGAATCTACGTTGATGCAATCGGCCAGTAAGAAGAGCTACATTTCAAGTTTTAGCTATCGATTAATGAATTATTGGGCGGTTTGGTGCCTTGGACCAGACCGAGGACCTTAAGATTTTGCATGAACCGAGGACTGGCAGCCAGGTAACACGAGAAATTGTATAAAGTGTTAATATGTAGTAAAAACCTAAGAAAATCTCCCGTTTCCGTCATTTACTATCGAATCGACATAACGCCAGATCGTCACATTGGTCGCTTTTCTCTCTGAAACGGTTACATTTATCGTCTGCAAGTCCTTGTCGCGTGATGCGGTATGCAGACACAGTACAAGCAGCACACTAGAACACAGAATAAGAATCTACGTTGATGCAATCGGCCAGTAAGAAGAGCTACATTTCAAGTTTTAGTTATCGATTAATGAATTATTGGGCGGTTTGGTGCCTTGGACCAGACCGAGGACCTTAAGATTTTGCATGAACCGAGGACTGGCAGCCAGGTAACACGAGAAATTGTGTAAAGTGTTAATATGTAGTAAAAACCTAAGAAAATCTCCCGTTTCCGTCATTTACTATCGAATCGACATAACGCCAGATCGTCACAGTGGTCGCTTTTCTCTCTGAAACGGTTACATTTATCGTCTGCAAGCCCTTGTCGCGTGATGCGGTATGCATAGTCACTACAAGCGGCATAGTAGAACACTGAAGAAGCATCTAAGTTTATGCAATCGCTCAGTAAGAAGAGCTACATTTCAAGTTTTAGTTATCGATTAATGAATTATTGGGCGGTTTGGTGCCTTGGACCAGACCGAGGACCTTAAGATTTTGCATGAACCGAGGACTGGCAGCCAGGTAACACGAGAAATTGTGTAAAGTGTTAATATGTAGTAAAAACCTAAGAAAATCTCCCGTTTCCGTCATTTACTATCGAATCGACATAACGCCAGATCGTCACAGTGGTCGCTTTTCTCTCTGAAACGGTTACATTTATCGTCTGCAAGCCCTTGTCGCGTGATGCGGTATGCAGACACAGTACAAGCAGCACACTAGAACACAGAATAAGAATCTACGTTGATGCAATCGGCCAGGAAGGAGAGCTACATTTCAAGTTTTAGTTATCGATTAATGAATTATTGGGCGGTTTGGTGCCTTGGACCAGACCGAGGACCTTAAGATTTTGAATGAACCCAGGACTGGCAGCCAGGTAACACGAGAAATTGTGTAAAGTGTTAATATGTAGTAAAAACCTAAGAAAATCTCCCGTTTCCGTCATTTACTATTGAATCGACATAACGCCAGATCGCACAGTGGTCGCTTTTCTCTCTGAAACGGTTACATTTATCGTCTGCAAGCCCTTGTCGCGTGATGCGGTATGCAGACACAGTACAAGCAGCACACTAGAACACAGAATAAGAATCTACGTTGATGCAATCGGCCAGTAAGAAGAGCTACATTTCAAGTTTTAGTTATCGATTAATGAATTATTGGGCGGTTTGGTGCCTTGGACCAGACCGAGGACCTTAAGATATTGCATGAACCGAGGACTGGCAGCCAGGTAACACGAGAAATTCTGTAAACTGTTAATATGTAGTAAAAACCTAAGAAAATCTCCCGTTTCCGTCATTTACTATCGAATCGACATAACGCCAGATCGTCACAGTGGTCGCTTTTCTCTCTGAAACGGTTACATTTATCGTCTGCAAGCCCTTTTCGCGTGATGCGGTATGCAGACACAGTACAAGCAGCACACTAGAACACAGAATAAGAATCTACGTTGATGCAATCGGCCAGGAAGAAGAGCTACATTTCAAGTTTTAGTTATCGATTAATGAATTATTGGGCGGTTTGGTGCCTTGGACCAGACCGAGGACCTTAAGATTTTGCATGAACCGAGGACTGGCAGCCAGGTAACACGAGAAATTGTGTAAAGTGTTAATATGTAGTAAAAACCTAAGAAAACCTCCCGTTTCCGTCATTTACTATCGAATCGACATAACGCCAGATCGTCACAGTGGTCGCTTTTCTCTCTGAAACGGTTACATTTATCGTCTGCAAGCCCTTGTCGCGTGATGCGGTATGCAGACACAGTACAAGCAGCACACTAGAACACAGAATAAGAATCTACGTTGATGCAATCGGCCAGTAAGAAGAGCTACATTTCAAGTTTTAGTTATCGATTAATGAATTATTGGGCGGTTTGGTGCCTTGGACCAGACCGAGGACCTTAAGATTTTGCATGAACCGAGGACTGGCAGCCAGGTAACACGAGAAATTGTGTAAAGTGTTAATATGTAGTAAAAACCTAAGAAAATCTCCCGTTTCCGTCATTTACTATCGAATCGACATAACGCCAGATCGTCACATTGGTCGCTTTTCTCTCTGAAACGGTTACATTTATCGTCTGCAAGCCCTTGTCGCGTGATGCGGTATGCAGACACGGTACAAGCAGCACACTAGAACACAGAATAAGAATCTACGTTCATGCAATCGGCCAGTAAGAAGAGCTACATTTCAAGTTTTAGTTATCGATTAATGAATTATTGGGCGGTTTGGTGCCTTGGACCAGACCGAGGACCTTAAGATTTTGCATGAACCGAGGGCTGGCAGCCAGGTAACACGAGAAATTGTGCAAAGTGTTAATATGTAGTAAAAACCTAAGAAAATCTCCCGTTTCCGTCATTTACTATCGAATCGACATAACGCCAGATCGTCACAGTGGTCGCTTTTCTCTCTGAAACGGTTACATTTATCGTCTGCAAGCCCTTGTCGCGTGATGCGGTATGCAGAGTCACTACAAGCGGCATAGTGGAACACTGAAGAAGCATCTAAGTTTATGCAATCGCCCAGTAAGAAGAGCTACATTTCAAGTTTTAGTTATCGATTAATGAATTATTGGGCGGTTTGGTGCCCTGGACCAGACCGAGGACCTTAAGATTTTGCATGAACCGAGGACTGGCAGCCAGGTAACACGAGAAATTGTGCAAAGTGTTAATATGTAGTAAAAACCTAAGAAAACCTCCCGTTTCCGTCATTTACTATCGAATCGACATAACGCCAGATCGTCACAGTGGTCGCTTTTCTCTCTGAAACGGTTACATTTATCGTCTGCAAGCCCTTGTCGCGTGATGCGGTATGCAGACACAGTACAAGCAGCACACTAGAACACAGAATAAGAATCTACGTTGATGCAATCGGCCAGGAAGAAGAGCTACATTTCAAGTTCTAGTTATCGATTAATGAATTATTGGCCGGTTTGGTGCCTTGGACCAGACCAAGGACCTTAAGATTTTGCATGAACCGAGGACTGGCAGCCAGGTAACACGAGAAATTGTGTAAAGTGTTAATATGTAGTAAAAACCTAAGAAAATCTCCCGTTTCCGTCATTTACTATCGAATCGACATAACGCCAGATCGTCACATTGGTCGCTTTTCTCTCTGACACGGTTACATTTATCGTCTGCAAGCCCTTGTCGCGTGATGCGGTATGCAGACACAGTACAAGCAGCACACTAGAACACAGAATAAGAATCTACGTTCATGCAATCGGCCAGTAAGAAGAGCTACATTTCAAGTTTTAGTTATCGATTAATGAATTATTGGGCGGTTTGGTGCCTTGGACCAGACCGAGGACCTTAAGATTTTGCATGAACCGAGGGCTGGCAGCCAGGTAACACGAGAAATTGTGCAAAGTGTTAATATGTAGTAAAAACCTAAGAAAATCTCCCGTTTCCGTCATTTACTATCGAATCGACATAACGCCAGATCGTCACAGTGGTCGCTTTTCTCTCTGAAACGGTTACATTTATCATCTGCAAGCCCTTGTCGCGTGATGCGGTATGCAGAGTCACTACAAGCGGCATAGTGGAACACTGAAGAAGCATCTAAGTTTATGCAATCGCCCAGTAAGAAGAGCTACATTTCAAGTTTTAGTTATCGATTAATGAATTATTGGGCGGTTTGGTGCCCTGGACCAGACCGAGGACCTTAAGATTTTGCATGAACCGAGGACTGGCAGCCAGGTAACACGAGAAATTGTGTAAAGTGTTTATATGTAGTAAAAACCTAAGAAAATCTCTCGTTTACGTCATTTACTATCGAATCGACATAACGCCAGATCGTCACAGTGGTCGATTTTCTCTCTGAAACGGTTACATTTATCGTCTGCAAGCCCTTGTCGCGTGATGCGGTATGCAGACACAGTACAAGCAGTACACTAGAACACAGAATAAGAATCTACGTTGATGCAATCGGCCAGGAAGAAGAGATACATTTCAAGTTTTAGTTATCGATTAATGAATTATTGGGCGGTTTGGTGCCTTGGACCAGACCGAGGACCTTAAGATTTTGCATGAACCGAGGACTGGCATCCAGGTAACATGAGAAATTGTGTAAAATGTTAATATGTAGTAAAAACCTAAGAAAATCTCCCGTTTCCGTCATTTACTATCGAATCGACATAACGCCAGATCGTCACAGTGGTCGCTTTTCTCTCTGAAACAGTTACATTTATCGTCTGCAAGCCCATGTCGCGTGATGCGGTATGCAGACACAGTACAAGCAGCACACTAGAACACAGAATAAGAATCTACGTTGATGCAATCGGCCAGTAAGAAGAGCTACATTTCAAGTTTTAGTTATCGATTAATGAATTATTGGCCGGTTTGGTGCCTTGGACCAGACCGAGGACCTTAAGATTTTGCATGAACCGAGGACTGGCAGCCAGGTAACACGAGAAATTGTGTAAAGTGTTAAAATGTAGTAAAAATCTAAGAAAATCTCCCGTTTCCGCCATTTACTATCGAATCGACATAACGCCAGATCGTCACATTGGTCGCTTTTCTCTCTGAAACGGTTACATTTATCGTCTGCAAGCCCTTGTCGCGTGATGCGGTATGCAGACACAGTACAAGCAGCACACTAGAACACAGAATAAGAATCTACGTTGATGCAATCGGCCAGTAAGAAGAGCTACATTTCAAGTTTTAGTTATCGATTAATGAATTATTGGGCGGTTTGGTGCCTTGGACCAGACCGAGGACCTTAGGATTTTGCATGAACCGAGGACTGGCAGCCAGGTAACACGAGAAATTGTGTAAAGTGTTAATATGTAGTAAAAACCTAAGAAAATCTCCCGTTTCCGTCATTTACTATCGAATCGACATAACGCCAGATCGTCACATTGGTCGCTTTTCTCTCTGAAACGGTTACATTTATCGTCTGCAAGCCCTTGTCGCGTGATGCGGTATGCAGACACAGTACAAGCAGCACACTAGAACACAGAATAAGAATCTACGTTGATGCAATCGGCCAGTAAGAAGAGCTACATTTCAAGTTTTAGTTATCGATTAATGAATTATTGGGCGGTTTGGTGCCTTGGACCAGACCGAGGACCTTAAGATTTTGCATGAACCGAGGACTCGCAGACAGGTAACACGAGAAGTTGTGTAAAGTGTTAATATGTAGTAAAAACCTAAGAAAATCTCCCGTTTCCGTCAATTACTATCGAATCGACATAACGCCAGATCGTCACAGTGGTCGCTTTTCTCTCTGATAACAGTTACATTTATCGTCTGCAAGCCCATGTCGCGTGATGCGGTATGCAGACACAGTACAAGCAGCACACTAGAACACAGAATAAGAATCTACGTTGATGCAATCGGCCAGTAAGAAGAGCTACATTTCAAGTTTTAGTTATCGATTAATGAATTATTGGCCGGTTTGTTGCCTTGGACCAGACCGAGGGCCTTAAGATTTTGCATGAACCGAGGACTGGCAGCCAGGTAACACGAGAAATTGTGTAAAGTGTTAAAATGTAGTAAAAATCTAAGAAAATCTCCCGTTTCCGTCACTTACTATCGAATCGACATAACGCCAGATCGTCACATTGGTCGCTTTTCTCTCTGAAACGGTTACATTTATCGTCTGCAAGCCCTTGTCGCGTGATGCGGTATGCAGACACAGTACAAGCAGCACACTAGAACACAGAATAAGAATCTACGTTGATGCAATCGGCCAGGAAGAAGAGCTACATTTCAAGTTTTAGTTATCGATTAATGAATTATTGGGCGGTTTGGTGCCTTGGACCAGACCGAGGACCTTAAGATTTTGCATGAACCCAGGACTGGCATCCAGGTAACACGAGAAATTGTGTAAAGTGTTAATATGTAGTAAAAACCTAAGAAAATCTCCCGTTTCCGTCATTTATTATTGAATCGACATACCGCCAGATCGTCACAGTGGTCGCTTTTCTCTCTGAAACGGTTACATTTATCGTCTGCAAGCCCTTGCCGCGTGATGCGGTATGCAGACACAGTACAAGCAGCACACTAGAACACAGAATAAGAATCTACGTTGATGCAATCGGCCAGGAAGAAGAGCTACATTTCAAGTTTTAGTTATCGATTAATGAATTATTGGGCGGTTTGGTGCCTTGGACCAGACCGAGGACCTTAAGATTTTGCATGAACCGAGGACTGGCATCCAGGTAACACGAGAAATTGTGTAAAGTGTTAATATGTAGTAAAAACCTAAGAAAATCTCCCGTTTCCGTCATTTACTATCGAATCGACATAACGCCAGATCGTCACAGTGGTCGCTTTTCTCTCTGAAACGGTTACATTTACCGTCTGCAAGCCCTTGTCGCGTGATGCGGTATGCAGACACAGTACAAGCAGCACACTAGAACACAGAATAAGAATCTACGTTGATGCAATCGGCCAGTAAGAAGAGCTACATTTCAAGTTTTAGTTATCGATTAATGAATTATTGGGCGGTTTGGTGACTTGGACCAGACCGAGGACCTTAAGATTTTGCATGAACCGAGGACTGGCAGCCAGGTAACACGAGAAATTGTGTAAAGTGTTAATATGTAGTAAAAACCTAAGAAAATCTCCCGTTTCCGTCATTTACTATCGAATCGACATAACGCCAGATCGTCACATTGGTCGCTTTTCTCTCTGAAACGGTTACATTTATCGTCTGCAAGCCCTTGTCGCGTGATGCGGTATGCAGACACAGTACAAGCAGCACACTAGAACACAGAATAAGAATCTACGTTGATGCAATCGGCCAGGAAGGAGAGCTACATTTCAAGTTTTAGTTATCGATTAATGAATTATTGGGCGGTTTGGTGCCTTGGACCAGACCGAGGACCTTAAGATTTTGCATGAACCGAGGACTGGCAGCCAGGTAACACGAGAAATTGTGTAAAGTGTTAATATGTAGTAAAAACCTAAGAAAATCTCCCGTTTCCGTCATTTACTATCGAATCGACATAACGCCAGATCGAGATCGTCACAGTGGTCGCTTTTCTCTCTGAAACGGTTACATTTATCGTCTGCAAGCCCTTTTCGCGTGATGCGGTATGCAGACACAGTACAAGCAGCACACTAGAACACAGAATAAGAATCTACGTTGATGCAATCGGCCAGTAAGAAGAGCTACATTTCAAGTTTTAGTTATCGATTAATGAATTATTGGGCGGTTTGGTGCCTTGGACCAGACCGAGGACCTTAAGATTTTGCATGAACCGAGGACTGGCAGCCAGGTAACACGAGAAATTGTGTAAAGTGTTAATATGTAGTAAAAACCTAAGAAAATCTCCCGTTTCCGTCATTTACTATCGAATCGACATAACGCCAGATCGTCACAGTGGTCGCTTTTCTCTCTGAAACGGTTACATTTATCGTCTGCAAGCCCTTGTCGCGTGATGCGGTATGCAGACACAGTACAAGCAGCACACTAGAACACAGAATAAGAATCTACGTTGATGCAATCGGCCAGTAAGAAGAGCTACATTTCAAGTTTTAGTTATCGATTAATGAATTATTGGGCGGTTTGGTGCCTTGGACCAGACCGAGGACCTTAAGATTTTGCATGAACCGAGGACTGGCAGCCAGGTAACACGAGAAATTGTGTAAAGTGTTAATATGTAGTAAAAACCTAAGAAAATCTCCCGTTTCCGTCATTTACTATCGAATCGACATAACGCCAGATCGTCACAGTGGTCGCTTTTCTCTCTGAAACGGTTACATTTATCGTCTGCAAGCCCTTGTCGCGTGATGCGGTATGCAGAGTCACTACAAGCGGCATAGTAGAACACTGAAGAAGCATCTACGTTGATGCAATCGGCCAGTAAGAAGAGCTACATTTCAAGTTTTAGTTATCGATTAATGAATTATTGGGCGGTTTGGTGCCTTGGACCAGACCGAGGACCTTAAGATTTTGCATGAACCGAGGACTGGCAGCCAGGTAACACGAAAAATTGTGTAAAGTGTTAATATGTAGTAAAAACCTAAGAAAATCTCCCGTTTCCGTCATTTACTATCGAATCGACATAACGCCAGATCGTCACAGTGGTCGCTTTTCTCTCTGAAACGGTTACATTTATCGTCTGCAAGCCCTTGTCGCGTGATGCGGTATGCAGACACAGTACAAGCAGCACACTAGAACACAGAATAAGAATCTACGTTGATGCAATCGGCCAGTAAGAAGAGCTACATTTCAAGTTTTAGTTATCGATTAATGAATTATTGGGCGGTTTGGTGCCTTGGACCAGACCGAGGACCTTAAGATTTTGCATGAACCGAGGACTGGCAGCCAGGTAACACGAGAAATTGTGTAAAGTGTTAATATGTAGTAAAAACCTAAGAAAATCTCCCGTTTCCGTCATTTACTATCGAATCGACATAACGCCAGATCGTCACAGTGGTCGCTTTTCTCTCTGAAACGGTTACATTTATCGTCAGCAAGCCCTTTTCGCGTGATGCGGTATGCAGACACAGTACAAGCAGCACACTAGAACACAGAATAAGAATCTACGTTGATGCAATCGGCCAGTAAGAAGAGCTACATTTCAAGTTTTAGTTATCGATTAATGAATTATTGGGCGGTTTGGTGCCTTGGACCAGACCGAGGACCTTAAGATTTTGCATGAACCGAGGACTGGCAGCCAGGTAACACGAGAAATTGTGTAAAGTGTTAATATGTAGTAAAAACCTAAGAAAATCTCCCGTTTCCGTCATTTACTATCGAATCGACATAACGCCAGATCGTCACAGTGGTCGCTTTTCTCTCTGAAACGGTTACATTTATCGTCTGCAAGCCCTTGTCGCGTGATGCGGTATGCAGACACAGTACAAGCAGCACACTAGAACACAGAATAAGAATCTACGTTGATGCAATCGGCCAGGAAGAAGAGCTACATTTCAAGTTTTAGTTATCGATTAATGAATTATTGGGCGGTTTGGTGCCTTGGACCAGACCGAGGACCTTAAGATTTTGCATGAACCCAGGACTGGCATCCAGGTAACACGAGAAATTGTGTAAAGTGTTAATATGTAGTAAAAACCTAAGAAAATCTCCCGTTTCCGTCATTTATTATTGAATCGACATACCGCCAGATCGTCACAGTGGTCGCTTTTCTCTCTGAAACGGTTACATTTATCGTCTGCAAGCCCTTGCCGCGTGATGCGGTATGCAGACACAGTACAAGCAGCACACTAGAACACAGAATAAGAATCTACGTTGATGCAATCGGCCAGGAAGAAGAGCTACATTTCAAGTTTTAGTTATCGATTAATGAATTATTGGGCGGTTTGGTGCCTTGGACCAGACCGAGGACCTTAAGATTTTGCATGAACCGAGGACTGGCATCCAGGTAACACGAGAAATTGTGTAAAGTGTTAATATGTAGTAAAAACCTAAGAAAATCTCCCGTTTCCGTCATTTACTATCGAATCGACATAACGCCAGATCGTCACAGTGGTCGCTTTTCTCTCTGAAACGGTTACATTTACCGTCTGCAAGCCCTTGTCGCGTGATGCGGTATGCAGACACAGTACAAGCAGCACACTAGAACACAGAATAAGAATCTACGTTGATGCAATCGGCCAGTAAGAAGAGCTACATTTCAAGTTTTAGTTATCGATTAATGAATTATTGGGCGGTTTGGTGACTTGGACCAGACCGAGGACCTTAAGATTTTGCATGAACCGAGGACTGGCAGCCAGGTAACACGAGAAATTGTGTAAAGTGTTAATATGTAGTAAAAACCTAAGAAAATCTCCCGTTTCCGTCATTTACTATCGAATCGACATAACGCCAGATCGTCACATTGGTCGCTTTTCTCTCTGAAACGGTTACATTTATCGTCTGCAAGCCCTTGTCGCGTGATGCGGTATGCAGACACAGTACAAGCAGCACACTAGAACACAGAATAAGAATCTACGTTGATGCAATCGGCCAGGAAGGAGAGCTACATTTCAAGTTTTAGTTATCGATTAATGAATTATTGGGCGGTTTGGTGCCTTGGACCAGACCGAGGACCTTAAGATTTTGCATGAACCGAGGACTGGCAGCCAGGTAACACGAGAAATTGTGTAAAGTGTTAATATGTAGTAAAAACCTAAGAAAATCTCCCGTTTCCGTCATTTACTATCGAATCGACATAACGCCAGATCGAGATCGTCACAGTGGTCGCTTTTCTCTCTGAAACGGTTACATTTATCGTCTGCAAGCCCTTTTCGCGTGATGCGGTATGCAGACACAGTACAAGCAGCACACTAGAACACAGAATAAGAATCTACGTTGATGCAATCGGCCAGTAAGAAGAGCTACATTTCAAGTTTTAGTTATCGATTAATGAATTATTGGGCGGTTTGGTGCCTTGGACCAGACCGAGGACCTTAAGATTTTGCATGAACCGAGGACTGGCAGCCAGGTAACACGAGAAATTGTGTAAAGTGTTAATATGTAGTAAAAACCTAAGAAAATCTCCCGTTTCCGTCATTTACTATCGAATCGACATAACGCCAGATCGTCACAGTGGTCGCTTTTCTCTCTGAAACGGTTACATTTATCGTCTGCAAGCCCTTGTCGCGTGATGCGGTATGCAGACACAGTACAAGCAGCACACTAGAACACAGAATAAGAATCTACGTTGATGCAATCGGCCAGTAAGAAGAGCTACATTTCAAGTTTTAGTTATCGATTAATGAATTATTGGGCGGTTTGGTGCCTTGGACCAGACCGAGGACCTTAAGATTTTGCATGAACCGAGGACTGGCAGCCAGGTAACACGAGAAATTGTGTAAAGTGTTAATATGTAGTAAAAACCTAAGAAAATCTCCCGTTTCCGTCATTTACTATCGAATCGACATAACGCCAGATCGTCACAGTGGTCGCTTTTCTCTCTGAAACGGTTACATTTATCGTCTGCAAGCCCTTGTCGCGTGATGCGGTATGCAGAGTCACTACAAGCGGCATAGTAGAACACTGAAGAAGCATCTACGTTGATGCAATCGGCCAGTAAGAAGAGCTACATTTCAAGTTTTAGTTATCGATTAATGAATTATTGGGCGGTTTGGTGCCTTGGACCAGACCGAGGACCTTAAGATTTTGCATGAACCGAGGACTGGCAGCCAGGTAACACGAAAAATTGTGTAAAGTGTTAATATGTAGTAAAAACCTAAGAAAATCTCCCGTTTCCGTCATTTACTATCGAATCGACATAACGCCAGATCGTCACAGTGGTCGCTTTTCTCTCTGAAACGGTTACATTTATCGTCTGCAAGCCCTTGTCGCGTGATGCGGTATGCAGACACAGTACAAGCAGCACACTAGAACACAGAATAAGAATCTACGTTGATGCAATCGGCCAGTAAGAAGAGCTACATTTCAAGTTTTAGTTATCGATTAATGAATTATTGGGCGGTTTGGTGCCTTGGACCAGACCGAGGACCTTAAGATTTTGCATGAACCGAGGACTGGCAGCCAGGTAACACGAGAAATTGTGTAAAGTGTTAATATGTAGTAAAAACCTAAGAAAATCTCCCGTTTCCGTCATTTACTATCGAATCGACATAACGCCAGATCGTCACAGTGGTCGCTTTTCTCTCTGAAACGGTTACATTTATCGTCAGCAAGCCCTTTTCGCGTGATGCGGTATGCAGACACAGTACAAGCAGCACACTAGAACACAGAATAAGAATCTACGTTGATGCAATCGGCCAGTAAGAAGAGCTACATTTCAAGTTTTAGTTATCGATTAATGAATTATTGGGCGGTTTGGTGCCTTGGACCAGACCGAGGACCTTAAGATTTTGCATGAACCGAGGACTGGCAGCCAGGTAACACGAGAAATTGTGTAAAGTGTTAATATGTAGTAAAAACCTAAGAAAATCTCCCGTTTCCGTCATTTACTATCGAATCGACATAACGCCAGATCGTCACAGTGGTCGCTTTTCTCTCTGAAACGGTTACATTTATCGTCTGCAAGCCCTTGTCGCGTGATGCGGTATGCAGACACAGTACAAGCAGCACACTAGAACACAGAATAAGAATCTACGTTGATGCAATCGGCCAGTAAGAAGAGCTACATTTCAAGTTTTAGTTATCGATTAATGAATTATTGGGCGGTTTGGTGCCTTGGACAAGACCGAGGACCTTAAGATTTTGCATGAACCGAGGACTGGCAGCCAGGTAACACGAGAAATTGTGTAAAGTGTTAATATGTAGTAAAAACCTAAGAAAATCTCCCGTTTCCGTCATTTACTATCGAATCGACATAACGCCAGATCGTCACAGTGGTCGCTTTTCTCTCTGAAACGGTTACATTTATCGTCTGCAAGCCCTTTTCGCGTGATGCGGTATGCAGACACAGTACAAGCAGCACACTAGAACACAGAATAAGAATCTACGTTGATGCAATCGGCCAGTAAGAAGAGCTACATTTCAAGTTTTAGTTATCGATTAATGAATTATTGGGCGGTTTGGTGCCTTGGACCAGACCGAGGACCTTAAGATTTTGCATGAACCGAGGACTGGCAGCCAGGTAACACGAGAAATTGTGTAAAGTGTTAATATGTAGTAAA
Source organism: Schistocerca cancellata (assembly GCF_023864275.1). Classification (NCBI taxonomy): domain Eukaryota; kingdom Metazoa; phylum Arthropoda; class Insecta; order Orthoptera; family Acrididae; genus Schistocerca; species Schistocerca cancellata. Next base: position 246,983 of record NW_026047150.1, on the reverse strand, counting down.
AACCTAAGAAAATCTCCCGTTTCCGTCATTTACTATCGAATCGACATAACGCCAGATCGTCACATTGGTCGCTTTTCTCTCTGAAACGGTTACATTTATCGTCTGCAAGCCCTTGTCGCGTGATGCGGTATGCAGACACAGTACAAGCAGCACACTAGAACACAGAATAAGAATCTACGTTGATGCAATCGGCCAGGAAGGAGAGCTACATTTCAAGTTTTAGTTATCGATTAATGAATTATTGGGCGGTTTGGTGCCTTGGACCAGACCGAGGACCTTAAGATTTTGCATGAACCGAGGACTGGCAGCCAGGTAACACGAGAAATTGTGTAAAGTGTTAATATGTAGTAAAAACCTAAGAAAATCTCCCGTTTCCGTCATTTACTATCGAATCGACATAACGCCAGATCGAGATCGTCACAGTGGTCGCTTTTCTCTCTGAAACGGTTACATTTATCGTCTGCAAGCCCTTTTCGCGTGATGCGGTATGCAGACACAGTACAAGCAGCACACTAGAACACAGAATAAGAATCTACGTTGATGCAATCGGCCAGTAAGAAGAGCTACATTTCAAGTTTTAGTTATCGATTAATGAATTATTGGGCGGTTTGGTGCCTTGGACCAGACCGAGGACCTTAAGATTTTGCATGAACCGAGGACTGGCAGCCAGGTAACACGAGAAATTGTGTAAAGTGTTAATATGTAGTAAAAACCTAAGAAAATCTCCCGTTTCCGTCATTTACTATCGAATCGACATAACGCCAGATCGTCACAGTGGTCGCTTTTCTCTCTGAAACGGTTACATTTATCGTCTGCAAGCCCTTGTCGCGTGATGCGGTATGCAGACACAGTACAAGCAGCACACTAGAACACAGAATAAGAATCTACGTTGATGCAATCGGCCAGTAAGAAGAGCTACATTTCAAGTTTTAGTTATCGATTAATGAATTATTGGGCGGTTTGGTGCCTTGGACCAGACCGAGGACCTTAAGATTTTGCATGAACCGAGGACTGGCAGCCAGGTAACACGAGAAATTGTGTAAAGTGTTAATATGTAGTAAAAACCTAAGAAAATCTCCCGTTTCCGTCATTTACTATCGAATCGACATAACGCCAGATCGTCACAGTGGTCGCTTTTCTCTCTGAAACGGTTACATTTATCGTCTGCAAGCCCTTGTCGCGTGATGCGGTATGCAGAGTCACTACAAGCGGCATAGTAGAACACTGAAGAAGCATCTACGTTGATGCAATCGGCCAGTAAGAAGAGCTACATTTCAAGTTTTAGTTATCGATTAATGAATTATTGGGCGGTTTGGTGCCTTGGACCAGACCGAGGACCTTAAGATTTTGCATGAACCGAGGACTGGCAGCCAGGTAACACGAAAAATTGTGTAAAGTGTTAATATGTAGTAAAAACCTAAGAAAATCTCCCGTTTCCGTCATTTACTATCGAATCGACATAACGCCAGATCGTCACAGTGGTCGCTTTTCTCTCTGAAACGGTTACATTTATCGTCTGCAAGCCCTTGTCGCGTGATGCGGTATGCAGACACAGTACAAGCAGCACACTAGAACACAGAATAAGAATCTACGTTGATGCAATCGGCCAGTAAGAAGAGCTACATTTCAAGTTTTAGTTATCGATTAATGAATTATTGGGCGGTTTGGTGCCTTGGACCAGACCGAGGACCTTAAGATTTTGCATGAACCGAGGACTGGCAGCCAGGTAACACGAGAAATTGTGTAAAGTGTTAATATGTAGTAAAAACCTAAGAAAATCTCCCGTTTCCGTCATTTACTATCGAATCGACATAACGCCAGATCGTCACAGTGGTCGCTTTTCTCTCTGAAACGGTTACATTTATCGTCAGCAAGCCCTTTTCGCGTGATGCGGTATGCAGACACAGTACAAGCAGCACACTAGAACACAGAATAAGAATCTACGTTGATGCAATCGGCCAGTAAGAAGAGCTACATTTCAAGTTTTAGTTATCGATTAATGAATTATTGGGCGGTTTGGTGCCTTGGACCAGACCGAGGACCTTAAGATTTTGCATGAACCGAGGACTGGCAGCCAGGTAACACGAGAAATTGTGTAAAGTGTTAATATGTAGTAAAAACCTAAGAAAATCTCCCGTTTCCGTCATTTACTATCGAATCGACATAACGCCAGATCGTCACAGTGGTCGCTTTTCTCTCTGAAACGGTTACATTTATCGTCTGCAAGCCCTTGTCGCGTGATGCGGTATGCAGACACAGTACAAGCAGCACACTAGAACACAGAATAAGAATCTACGTTGATGCAATCGGCCAGTAAGAAGAGCTACATTTCAAGTTTTAGTTATCGATTAATGAATTATTGGGCGGTTTGGTGCCTTGGACAAGACCGAGGACCTTAAGATTTTGCATGAACCGAGGACTGGCAGCCAGGTAACACGAGAAATTGTGTAAAGTGTTAATATGTAGTAAAAACCTAAGAAAATCTCCCGTTTCCGTCATTTACTATCGAATCGACATAACGCCAGATCGTCACAGTGGTCGCTTTTCTCTCTGAAACGGTTACATTTATCGTCTGCAAGCCCTTTTCGCGTGATGCGGTATGCAGACACAGTACAAGCAGCACACTAGAACACAGAATAAGAATCTACGTTGATGCAATCGGCCAGTAAGAAGAGCTACATTTCAAGTTTTAGTTATCGATTAATGAATTATTGGGCGGTTTGGTGCCTTGGACCAGACCGAGGACCTTAAGATTTTGCATGAACCGAGGACTGGCAGCCAGGTAACACGAGACATTGTGTAAAGTGTTAATATGTAGTAAAAACCTAAGAAAATCTCCCGTTTCCGTCATTTACTATCGTATCGACATAACGCCAGATCATCACAGTGGTCGCTTTTTTCTCTGAAACGGTTACATTTATCGTCTGCAAGCCCTTGTCGCGTGATGCGGTATGCAGACACAGTACAAGCAGCACACTAGAACACAGAATAAGAATCTACGTTGATGCAATCGGCCAGTAAGAAAAGCAACATTTCAAGTTTTAGTTATCGATTAATGAATTATTGGGCGGTTTGGTGCCTTGGACCAGACCGAGGACCTTAAAATTTTGCATGAACCGAGGACTGGCAGCCAGGTAAAACGAGAAATTGTGTAAAGTGTTAATATGTAGTAAAAACCTAAGAAAATCTCCCGTTTCCGTCATTTACTATCGAATCGACATAACGCCAGATCGTCACATTGGTCGCTTTTCTCTCTGAAACGGTTACATTTATCGTCTGCAAGCCCTTGTCGCGTGATGCGGTATGCAGACACAGTACAAGCAGCACACTAGAACACAGAATAAGAATCTACGTTGATGCAATCGGCCAGTAAGAAAAGCAACATTTCAAGTTTTAGTTATCGATTAATGAATTATTGGGCGGTTTGGTGCCTTGGACCAGACCGAGGACCTTAAAATTTTGCATGAACCGAGGACTGGCAGCCAGGTAAAACGAGAAATTGTGTAAAGTGTTAATATGTAGTAAAAACCTAAGAAAATCTCCCGTTTCCGTCATTTACTATCGAATCGACATAACGCCAGATCGTCACATTGGTCGCTTTTCTCTCTGAAACGGTTACATTTATCGTCTGCAAGCCCTTGTCGCGTGATGCGGTATGCAGACACAGTACAAGCAGCACACTAGAACACAGAATAAGAATCTACGTTGATGCAATCGGCCAGTAAGAAGAGCTACATTTCAAGTTTTAGTTATCGATTAATGAATTATTGGGCGGTTTGGTGCCTTGGACCAGACCGAGGACCTTAAGATTTTGCATGAACCGAGGACTGGCAGCCAGGTAACACGAGAAATTGTGTAAAGTGTTAATATGTAGTAAAAACCTAAGAAAATCTCCCGTTTCCGTCATTTACTATCGAATCGACATAACGCCAGATCGTCACATTGGTCGCTTTTCTCTCTGAAACGGTTACATTTATCGTCTGCAAGCCCTTGTCGCGTGATGCGGTATGCAGACACAGTACAAGCAGCACACTAGAACACAGAATAAGAATCTACGTTGATGCAATCGGCCAGTAAGAAGAGCTTCAATTCAAGTTTTAGTTATCGATTAATGAATTATTGGGCGGTTTGGTGTCTTGGACCAGACCGAGGAAATTAAGATTTTGCATGAACCGAGGACTGGCAGCCAGGTAACACGAGAAATTGTGTAAAGTGTTAATATGTAGTAAAAACCTAAGAAAATCTTCCGTTTCCGTCATTTACTATCGAATCGACATAACGCCAGATCGTCACATTGGTCGCTTTTCTCTCTGAAACGGTTACATTTATCGTCTGCAAGCCCTTGTCGCGTGATGCGGTATGCAGACACAGTACAAGCAGCACACTAGAACACAGAATAAGAATCTACGTTGATGCAATCGGCCAGTAAGAAGAGCTACATTTCAAGTTTTAGTTATCGATTAATGAATTATTGGGCGGTTTGGTGCCTTGGACCAGACCGAGGACCTTAAGATTTTGCATGAACCGAGGACTGGCAGCCAGGTAACACGAGAAATTGTGTAAAGTGTTAATATGTAGTAAAAACCTAAGAAAATCTCCCGTTTCCGTCATTTACTATCGAATCGACATAACGCCAGATCGTCACAGTGGTCGCTTTTCTCTCTGAAACGGTTACATTTATCGTCTGCAAGCCCTTGTCGCGTGATGCGGTATGCAGAGTCACTACAAGCGGCACAGTAGAACACTGAAGAAGCATCTAATTTTATGCAATCGGCCAGTAAGAAGAGCTACATTTCAAGTTTTAGTTATCGATTAATGAATTATTGGGCGGTTTGGTGCCTTGGACCAGACCGAGGACCTTAAGATTTTGCATGAACCGAGGACTGGCAGCCAGGTAACACGAGAAATTGTGTAAAGTGTTAATATGTAGTAAAAACCTAAAAAAATCTCCCGTTTCCGTCATTTACTATCGAATCGACATAACGCCAGATCGTCACAGTGGTCGCTTTTCTCTCTGAAACGGTTACATTTATCGTCAGCAAGCCCTTTTCGCGTGATGCGGTATGCAGACACAGTACAAGCAGCACACTAGAACACAGAATAAGAATCTACGTTGATGCAATCGGCCAGTAAGAAGAGCTACATTTCAAGTTTTAGTTATCGATTAATGAATTATTGGGCGGTTTGGTGCCTTGGACCAGACCGAGGACCTTAAGATTTTGCATGAACCGAGGACTGGCAGCCAGGTAACACGAGAAATTGTGTAAAGTGTTAATATGTAGTAAAAACCTAAGAAAATCTCCCGTTTCCGTCATTTACTATCGAATCGACATAACGCCAGATCGTCACAGTGGTCGCTTTTCTCTCTGAAACGGTTACATTTATCGTCTGCAAGCCCTTGTCGCGTGATGCGGTATGCAGACACAGTACAAGCAGCACACTAGAACACAGAATAAGAATCTACGTTGATGCAATCGGCCAGTAAGAAGAGCTACATTTCAAGTTTTAGTTATCGATTAATGAATTATTGGGCGGTTTGGTGCCTTGGACAAGACCGAGGACCTTAAGATTTTGCATGAACCGAGGACTGGCAGCCAGGTAACACGAGAAATTGTGTAAAGTGTTAATATGTAGTAAAAACCTAAGAAAATCTCCCGTTTCCGTCATTTACTATCGAATCGACATAACGCCAGATCGTCACAGTGGTCGCTTTTCTCTCTGAAACGGTTACATTTATCGTCTGCAAGCCCTTTTCGCGTGATGCGGTATGCAGACACAGTACAAGCAGCACACTAGAACACAGAATAAGAATCTACGTTGATGCAATCGGCCAGTAAGAAGAGCTACATTTCAAGTTTTAGTTATCGATTAATGAATTATTGGGCGGTTTGGTGCCTTGGACCAGACCGAGGACCTTAAGATTTTGCATGAACCGAGGACTGGCAGCCAGGTAACACTAGACATTGTGTAAAGTGTTAATATGTAGTAAAAACCTAAGAAAATCTCCCGTTTCCGTCATTTACTATCGAATCGACATAACGCCAGATCGTCACATTGGTCGCTTTTCTCTCTGAAACGGTTACATTTATCGTCTGCAAGCCCTTGTCGCGTGATGCGGTATGCAGACACAGTACAAGCAGCACACTAGAACACAGAATAAGAATCTACGTTGATGCAATCGGCCAGTAAGAAAAGCAACATTTCAAGTTTTAGTTATCGATTAATGAATTATTGGGCGGTTTGGTGCCTTGGACCAGACCGAGGACCTTAAGATTTTGCATGAACCGAGGACTGGCAGCCAGGTAAAACGAGAAATTGTGTAAAGTGTTAATATGTAGTAAAAACCTAAGAAAATCTCCCGTTTCCGTCATTTACTATCGAATCGACATAACGCCAGATCGTCACATTGGTCGCTTTTCTCTCTGAAACGGTTACATTTATCGTCTGCAAGCCCTTGTCGCGTGATGCGGTATGCAGACACAGTACAAGCAGCACACTAGAACACAGAATAAGAATCTACGTTGATGCAATCGGCCAGTAAGAAGAGCTACATTTCAAGTTTTAGTTATCGATTAATGAATTATTGGGCGGTTTGGTGCCTTGGACCAGACCGAGGACCTTAAGATTTTGCATGAACCGAGGACTGGCAGCCAGGTAACACGAGAAATTGTGTAAAGTGTTAATATGTAGTAAAAACCTAAGAAAATCTTCCGTTTCCGTCATTTACTATCGAATCGACATAACGCCAGATCGTCACATTGGTCGCTTTTCTCTCTGAAACGGTTACATTTATCGTCTGCAAGCCCTTGTCGCGTGATGCGGTATGCAGACACAGTACAAGCAGCACACTAGAACACAGAATAAGAATCTACGTTGATGCAATCGGCCAGTAAGAAGAGCTACATTTCAAGTTTTAGTTATCGATTAATGAATTATTGGGCGGTTTGGTGCCTTGGACCAGACCGAGGACCTTAAGATTTTGCATGAACCGAGGACTGGCAGCCAGGTAACACGAGAAATTGTGTAAAGTGTTAATATGTAGTAAAAACCTAAGAAAATCTCCCGTTTCCGTCATTTACTATCGAATCGACATAACGCCAGATCGTCACATTGGTCGCTTTTCTCTCTGAAACGGTTACATTTATCGTCTGCAAGCCCTTGTCGCGTGATGCGGTATGCAGACACAGTACAAGCAGCACACTAGAACACAGAATAACAATCTACGTTGATGCAATCGGCCAGTAAGAAGAGCTACATTTCAAGTTTTAGTTATCGATTAATGAATTATTGGGCGGTTTGGTGCCTTGGACCAGACCGAGGACCTTAAGATTTTGCATGAACCGAGGACTGGCAGCCAGGTAACACGAGAAATTGTGTAAAGTGTTAATATGTAGTAAAAACCTAAGAAAATCTCCCGTTTCCGTCATTTACTATCGAATCGACATAACGCCAGATCGTCACAGTGGTCGCTTTTCTCTCTGAAACGGTTACATTTATCGTCAGCAAGCCCTTTTCGCGTGATGCGGTATGCAGACACAGTACAAGCAGCACACTAGAACACAGAATAAGAATCTACGTTGATGCAATCGGCCAGTAAGAAGAGCTACATTTCAAGTTTTAGTTATCGATTAATGAATTATTGGGCGGTTTGGTGCCTTGGACCAGACCGAGGACCTTAAGATTTTGCATGAACCGAGGACTGGCAGCCAGGTAACACGAGAAAATGTGGAAAGTGTTAATATGTAGTAAAAATAAAAGATGATCTCCTGTTTCCGTTATTTACTATCGAATCGACATAACTCCAGATAGTCAAAATGGTTGCTTTTCTCTCTGAAACGGTTACATTTATCGTCTGCAAGCACTTGTCGCGTGATGCGGTATGCAGACACAGTACAAGCACCACACTAGAACACAGAATAAGAATCTACGTTGATGCAATCGGCCAAAAAGTTGAGCTACACTTCAAATTTTAGTTATCGAAAATTGAATTATTGGCCGCTTTAATGCCTTTGACATGACCGAGGACCTTAAGATTTTGCATGAACCGAGGACTGGCAGCCAGGTAACACGAGAAATTGTGTAAAGTGTTAATATGTAGTAAAAACCTAAGAAAATCTCCCGTTTCCGTCATTTACTATCGTATCGACATAACGCCAGATCGTCACAGTGGTCGCTTTTCTCTCTGAAACGGTTACATTTATCGTCTGCAAGCCCTTGTCGCGTGATGCGGTATGCAGACACAGTACAAGCAGCACACTAGAACACAGAATAAGAATCTACGTTGATGCAATCGGCCAGTAAGAAGGGCTACATTTCAAGTTTTAGTTATCGATTAATGAATTATTGGGCGGTTTGGTGCCTTGGACCAGACCGAGGACCTTAAGATTTTGCATGAATCGAGGACTGGCAGCCAGGTAACACGAGAAATTGTGTAAAGTGTTAATATGTAGTAAAAACCTAAGAAAATCTCCCGTTTCCTTCATTTACTATCGAATCGACATAACGCCAGATCGTCACAGTGGTCGCTTTTCTCTCTGAAACGGTTACATTTATCGTCTGCAAGCCCTTGTCGCGTGATGCGGTATGCAGACACAGTACAAGCAGCACACTAGAACACAGAATAAGAATCTACGTTGATGCAATCGGCCAGTAAGAAGAGCAACATTTCAAGTTTTAGTTATCGATTAATGAATTATTGGCGGTTTGGTGCCTTGGACCAGACCGAGGACCTTAAGATTTTGCATGAACCGAGGACTGGCAGCCAGGTAACACGAGAAATTGTGTAAAGTGTTAATATGTAGTAAAAACCTAAGAAAATCTCCCGTTTCCGTCATTTACTATCGAATCGACATAACGCCAGATCGTCACATTGGTCGCTTTTCTCTCTGAAACGGTTACATTTATCGTCTGCAAGCCCTTGTCGCGTGATGCGGTATGCAGACACAGTACAAGCAGCACACTAGAACACAGAATAAGAATCTACGTTGATGCAATCGGCCAGTAAGAAGAGCTACATTTCAAGTTTTAGTTATCGATTAATGAATTATTGGCCGGTTTGGTGCCTTGGACCAGACCGAGGACCTTAAGATTTTGCATGAACCGAGGACTGGCAGCCAGGTAACACGAGAAATTGTGTAAAGTGTTAATATGTAGTAAAAACCTAAGAAAATCTCCCGTTTCCGTCATTTACTATCGAATCGACATAACGCCAGATCGTCACATTGGTCGCTTTTCTCTCTGAACCGGTTACATTTATCGTCTGCAAGCCCTTGTCGCGTGATGCGGTATGCAGACACAGTACAAGCAGCACACTAGAACACAGAATAAGAATCTACGTTGATGCAATCGGCCAGTAAGAAGAGCTACATTTCAAGTTTTAGTTATCGATTAATGAATTATTGGGCGGTTTGGTGTCTTGGACCAGACCGAGGACCTTAAGATTTTGCATGAACCGAGGACTGGCAGCCAGGTAACACGAGAAATTGTGTAAAGTGTTAATATGTAGTAAAAACCTAAGAAAATCATCCGTTTCCGTCATTTACTATCGAATCGACATAACGCCAGATCGTCACATTGGTCGCTTTTCTCTCTGAAACGGTTACATTTATCGTCTGCAAGCCCTTGTCGCGTGATGCGGTATGCAGACACAGTACAAGCAGCACACTAGAACACAGAATAAGAATCTACGTTGATGCAATCGGCCAGTAAGAATAGCTACATTTCAAGTTTTAGTTATCGATTAATGAATTATTGGGCGGTTTGGTGCCTTGGACCAGACCGAGGACCTTAAGATTTTGCATGAACCGAGGACTGGCAGCCAGGTAACACGAGAAATTGTGTAAAGTGTTAATATGTAGTAAAAACCTAAGAAAATCTCCCGTTTCCGTCATTTACTATCGAATCGACATAACGCCAGATCGTCACATTGGTCGCTTTTCTCTCTGAAACGGTTACATTTATCGTCTGCAAGCCCTTGTCGCGTGATGCGGTATGCAGACACAGTACAAGCAGCACACTAGAACACAGAATAAGAATCTACGTTGATGCAATCGGCCAGTAAGAAGAGCTACATTTCAAGTTTTAGTTATCGATTAATGAATTATTGGGCGGTTTGGTGCCTTGGACCAGACCGAGGACCTTAAGATTTTGCATGAACCGAGGACTGGCAGCCAGGTAACACGAGAAATTGTGTAAAGTGTTAATATGTAGTAAAAACCTAAGAAAATCTCCCGTTTCCGTCATTTACTATCGAATCGACATAACGCCAGACCGTCACGTTGGTCGCTTTTCTCTCTGAAACGGTTACATTTATCGTCTGCAAGCCCTTGTCGCGTGATGCGGTATGCAGACACAGTACAAGCAGCACACTAGAACACAGAATAAGAATCTACGTTGATGCAATCGGCCAGTAAGAAGAGCTACATTTCAAGTTTTAGTTATCGATTAATGAATTATTGGGCGGTTTGGTGCCTTGGACCAGACCGAGGACCTTAAGATTTTGCATGAACCGAGGACTGGCAGCCAGGTAACACGAGAAATTGTGTAAAGTGTTAATATGTTGTAAAAACCTAAGAAAATCTCCCGTTTCCGTCATTTACTATCGAATCGACATAACGCCAGATCGTCACAGTGGTCGCTTTTCTCTCTGAAACGGTTACATTTATCGTCTGCAAGCCCTTTTCGCGTGATGCGGTATGCAGACACAGTACAAGCAGCACACTAGAACACAGAATAAGAATCTACGTTGATGCAATCGGCCAGTAAGAAGAGCTACATTTCAAGTTTTAGTTATCGATTAATGAATTATTGGGCGGTTTGGTGCCTTGGACCAGACCGAGAACCTTAAGATTTTGCATGAACCGAGGACTGGCAGCCAGGTAACACGAGAAATTGTGTAAAGTGTTAATATGTAGTAAAAACCTAAGAAAATCTCCCGTTTCCGTCATTTACTATCGAATCGACATAACGCCAGATCGTCATATTGGTCGCTTTTCTCTCTGAAACGGTTACATTTATCGTCTGCAAGCCCTTGTCGCGTGATGCGGTATGCAGACACAGTACAAGCAGCACACTAGAACACAGAATAAGAATCTACGTTGATGCAATCGGCCAGAAAGAAGAGCTACATTTCAAGTTTTAGTTATCGATTAATGAATTATTGGGCGGTTTGGTGCCTTGGACCAGACCGAGGACCTTAAGATTTTGCATGAACCGAGGACTGGCAGCCAGGTAACACGAGAAATTGTGTAAAGTGTTAATATGTAGTAAAAACCTAAGAAAATCTCCCGTTTCCGTCATTTACTATCGAATCGACATAACGCCAGATCGTCACATTGGTCGCTTTTCTCTCTGAAACGGTTACATTTATCGTCTGCAAGCCCTTGTCGCGTGATGCGGTATGCAGACACAGTACAAGCAGCACACTAGAACACAGAATAAGAATCTACGTTGATGCAATCGGCCAGTAAGAAGAACTACATTTCAAGTTTTAGTTATCGATTAATGAGTTATTGGGCGGTTTGGTGCCTTGGACCAGACCGAGGACCTTAAGATTTTGCATGAACCGAGGACTGAAAGCCAGGTAACACGAGAAATTGTGTAAAGTGTTAATATGTAGTAAAAACCTAAGAAACTCTCCCGTTTCCGTCATTTACTATCGAATCGACATAACGCCAGATCGTCACATTGGTCGCTTTTCTCTCTGAAACGGTTACATTTATCGTCTGCAAGCCCTTGTCGCGTGATGCGGTATGCAGACACAGTACAATCAGCACACTAGAACACAGAATAAGAATCTACGTTGATGCAATCGGCCAGTAAGAAAGCTACATTTCAAGTTTTAGTTATCGATTAATGAATTATTGGGCGGTTTGGTGCCTTGGACCAGACCGAGGACCTTAAGATTTTGCATGAACCGAGGACTGGCAGCCAGGTAACACGAGAAATTGTGTAAAGTGTTAATATGTAGTAAAAACCTAAGAAAATCTCCCGTTTCCGTCATTTACTATCGAATCGACATAACGCCAGATCGTCACATTGGTCGCTTTTCTCTCTGAAACGGTTACATTTATCGTCTGCAAGCCCTTGTCGCGTGATGCGGTATGCAGACACAGTACAAGCAGCACACTAGAACACAGAATAAGAATCTACGTTGATGCAATCGGCCAGTAAGAAGAGCTACATTTCAAGTTTTAGTTATCGATTAATGAATTATTGGGCGGTTTGGTGCCTTGGACCAGACCGAGGACCTTAAGATTTTGCATGAGCCGAGGACTGGCAGCCAGGTAACACGAGAAATTGTGTATAGTGTTAATATGTAGTAAAAACCTAAGAAAATCTCCCGTTTCCGTCATTTACTATCGAATCGACATAACGCCAGATCGTCACAGTGGTCGCTTTTCTCTCTGAAACGGTTACATTTATCGTCTGCAAGCCCTTGTCGCGTGATGCGGTATGCAGAGTCACTACAAGCGGCATAGTAGAACACTGAAGAAGCATCTAAGTTTATGCAATCGCCCAGTAAGAAGAGCTACATTTCAAGTTTTAGTTATCGATTAATGAATTATTGGCGGTTTGGTGCCTTGGACCAGACCGAGGACCTTAAGATTTTGCATGAACCGAGGACTGGCAGCCAGGTAACACGAGAAATTGTGTAAAGTGTTAATATGTAGTAAAAACCTAAGAAAATCTCCCGTTTCCGTCATTTACTATCGAATCGACATAACGCCAGATCGTCACATTGGTCGCTTTTCTCTCTGAAACGGTTACATTTATCGTCTGCAAGCCCTTGTCGCGTGATGCGGTATGCAGACACAGTACAAGCAGCACACTAGAACACAGAATAAGCATCTACGTTGATGCAATCGGCCAGTAAGAAGAGCTACATTTCAAGTTTTAGTTATCGATTAATGAATTATTGGGCGGTTTGGTGCCTTGGACCAGACCGAGGACCTTAAGATTTTGCATGAACCGAGGACTGGCAGCCAGGTAACACGAGAAATTGTGTAAAGTGTTAATATGTAGTAAAAACCTAAGAAAATCTCCCGTTTCCGTCATTTACTATCGAATCGACATAACGCCAGATCGTCACATTGGTCGCTTTTCTCTCTGAACCGGTTACATTTATCGTCTGCAAGCCCTTGTCGCGTGATGCGGTATGCAGACACAGTACAAGCAGCACACTAGAACACAGAATAAGAATCTACGTTGATGCAATCGGCCAGTAAGAAGAGCTACATTTCAAGTTTTAGTTATCGATTAATGAATTATTGGGCGGTTTGGTGTCTTAGACCAGACCGAGGACCTTAAGATTTTGCATGAACCGAGGACTGGCAGCCAGGTAACACGAGAAATTGTGTAAAGTGTTAATATGTAGTAAAAACCTAAGAAAATCATCCGTTTCCGTCATTTACTATCGAATCGACATAACGCCAGATCGTCACATTGGTCGCTTTTCTCTCTGAAACGGTTACATTTATCGTCTGCAAGCCCTTGTCGCGTGATGCGGTATGCAGACACAGTACAAGCAGCACACTAGAACACAGAATAAGAATCTACGTTGATGCAATCGGCCAGTAAGAAGAGCTACATTTCAAGTTTTAGTTATCGATTAATGAATTATTGGGCGGTTTGGTGCCTTGGACCAGACCGAGGACCTTAAGATTTTGCATGAACCGAGGACTGGCAGCCAGGTAACACGAGAAATTGTGTAAAGTGTTAATATGTAGTAAAAACCTAAGAAAATCTCCCGTTTCCGTCATTTACTATCGAATCGACATAACGCCAGATCGTCACATTGGTCGCTTTTCTCTCTGAAACGGTTACATTTATCGTCTGCAAGCCCTTGTCGCGTGATGCGGTATGCAGACACAGTACAAGCAGCACACTAGAACACAGAATAAGAATCTACGTTGATGCAATCGGCCAGTAAGAAGAGCTACATTTCAAGTTTTAGTTATCGATTAATGAATTATTGGGCGGTTTGGTGCCTTGGACCAGACCGAGGACCTTAAGATTTTGCATGAACCGAGGACTGGCAGCCAGGTAACACGAGAAATTGTGTAAAGTGTTAATATGTAGTAAAAACCTAAGAAAATCTCCCGTTTCCGTCATTTACTATCGAATCGACATAACGCCAGACCGTCACGTTGGTCGCTTTTCTCTCTGAAACGGTTACATTTATCGTCTGCAAGCCCTTGTCGCGTGATGCGGTATGCAGACACAGTACAAGCAGCACACTAGAACACAGAATAAGAATCTACGTTGATGCAATCGGCCAGTAAGAAGAGCTACATTTCAAGTTTTAGTTATCGATTAATGAATTATTGGGCGGTTTGGTGCCTTGGACCAGACCGAGGACCTTAAGATTTTGCATGAACCGAGGACTGGCAGCCAGGTAACACGAGAAATTGTGTAAAGTGTTAATATGTAGTAAAAACCTAAGAAACTCTCCCGTTTCCGTCATTTACTATCGAATCGACATAACGCCAGATCGTCACATTGGTCGCTTTTCTCTCTGAAACGGTTACATTTATCGTCTGCAAGCCCTTGTCGCGTGATGCGGTATGCAGACACAGTACAAGCAGCACACTAGAACACAGAATAAGAATCTACGTTGATGCAATCGGCCAGTAAGAAGAGCTACATTTCAAGTTTTAGTTATCGATTAATGAATTATTGGGCGGTTTGGTGCCTTGGACCAGACCGAGGACCTTAAGATTTTGCATGAACCGAGGACTGGCAGCCAGGTAACACGAGAAATTGTGTAAAGTGTTAATATGTAGTAAAAACCTAAGAAAATCTCCCGTTTCCGTCATTTACTATCGAATCGACATAACGCCAGATCGTCACATTGGTCGCTTTTCTCTCTGAAACGGTTACATTTATCGTCTGCAAGCCCTTGTCGCGTGATGCGGTATGCAGACACAGTACAAGCAGCACACTAGAACACAGAATAAGAATCTACGTTGATGCAATCGGCCAGTAAGAAGAGCTACATTTCAAGTTTTAGTTATCGATTAATGAATTATTGGGCGGTTTGGTGCCTTGGACCAGACCGAGGACCTTAAGATTTTGCATGAACCGAGGACTGGCAGCCAGGTAACACGAGAAATTGTGTAAAGTGTTAATATGTAGTAAAAACCTAAGAAAATCTCCCGTTTCCGTCATTTACTATCGAATCGACATAACGCCAGATCGTCACAGTGGTCGCTTTTCTCTCTGAAACGGTTACATTTATCGTCTGCAAGCCCTTGTCGCGTGATGCGGTATGCAGAGTCACTACATGCGGCATACTAGAACACTGAAGAAGCATCTAAGTTTATGCAATCGCCCAGTAAGAAGAGCTACATTTCAAGTTTTAGTTATCGATTAATGAATTATTGGGCGGTTTGGTGCCTTGGACCAGACCGAGGACCTTAAGATTTTGCATGAACCGAGGACTGGCAGCCAGGTAACACGAGAAATTGTGTAAAGTGTTAATATGTAGTAAAAACCTAAGAAAATCTCCCGTTTCCGTCATTTACTATCGAATCGACATAACGCCAGATCGTCACAGTGGTCGCTTTTCTCTCTGAAACGGTTACATTTATCGTCTGCAAGCCCTTGTCGCGTGATGCGGTATGCAGGGTCACTACAAGCGGCACAGTAGAACACTGAAGAAGCATCTAATTTTATGCAATCGGCCAGTAAGAAGAGCTACATTTCAAGTTTTAGTTATCGATTAATGAATTATTGGGCGGTTTGGTGCCTTGGTCCAGACCGAGGACCTTAAGATTTTGCATGAACCGAGGACTGGCAGCCAGGTAACACGAGAAATTGTGTAAAGTGTTAAAATGTAGTAAAAACCTAAGAAAATCTCCCGTTTCCGTCATTTACTATCGAATCGACATAACGCCAGATAGTCACATTGGTCGCTTTTCTCTCTGAAACGGTTACATTTATCGTCTGCAAGCCCTTGTCGCGTGATGCGGTATGCAGACACAGTACAAGCAGCACACTAGGACACAGAATAAGAATCTACGTTGATGCACTCGGCCAGGTAGAAGAGCTACATTTCAAGTTTTAGTTATCGATTAATGAATTATTGGGCGGTTTGGTGCCTTGGACCAGACCGAGGACCTTAAGATTTTGCATGAACCGAGGACTGGCAGCCAGGTAACACGAGAAATTGTGTAAAGTGTTAATATGTAGTAAAAACCTAAGAAAATCTCCCGTTTCCGTCATTTACTATCGAATCGACATAACGCCAGATCGTCACAGTGGTCGCTTTTCTCTCTGAAACGGTTACATTTTCGTCTGCAAGCCCTTGTCGCGTGATGCGGTATGCAGACACAGTACAAGCAGCACACTAGAACACAGAATAAGAATCTACGTTGATGCAATCGGCCAGTAAGAAGAGCTACATTTCAAGTTTTAGTTATCGATTAATGAATTATTGGGCGGTTTGGTGCCTTGGACCAGACCGAGGACCTTAAGATTTTGCATGAACCGAGGACTGGCAGCCAGGTAACACGAGAAATTGTGTAAAGTGTTAATATGTAGTAAAAACCTAAGAAAATCTCCCGTTTCCGTCATTTACTATCGAATCGACATAACGCCAGATCGTCACATTGGTCGCTTTTCTCTCTGAAACGGTTACATTTATCGTCTGCAAGCCCTTGTCGCGTGATGCGGTATGCAGACACAGTACAAGCAGCACACTAGAACACAGAATAAGAATCTACGTTGATGCAATCGGCCAGTAAGAAGAGCTACATTTCAAGTTTTAGTTATCGATTAATGAATTATTGGGCGGTTTGGTGCCTTGGACCAGACCGAGGACCTTAAGATTTTGCATGAACCGAGGACTGGCAGCCAGGTAACACGAGAAATTGTGTAAAGTGTTAATATGTAGTAAAAACCTAAGAAAATCTCCCGTTTCCGTCATTTACTATCGAATCGACATAACGCCAGATCGTCACATTGGTCGCTTTTCTCTCTGAACGGTTACATTTATCGTCTGCAAGCCCTTGTCGCGTGATGCGGTATGCAGAGTCACTACAAGCGGCATAGTAGAACACTGAAGAAGCATCTAAGTTTATGCAATCGCCCAGTAAGAAGAGCTACATTTCAAGTTTTAGTTATCGATTAATGAATTATTGGCGGTTTGGTGCCTTGGACCAGACCGAGGACCTTAAGATTTTGCATGAACCGAGGACTGGCAGCCAGGTAACACGAGAAATTGTGTAAAGTGTTAATATGTAGTAAAAACCTAAGAAAATCTCCCGTTTCCGTCATTTACTATCGAATCGACATAACGCCAGATCGTCACAGTGGTCGCTTTTCTCTCTGAAACGGTTACATTTTCGTCTGCAAGCCCTTGTCGCGTGATGCGGTATGCAGACACAGTACAAGCAGCACACTAGAACACAGAATAAGAATCTACGTTGATGCAATCGGCCAGTAAGAAGAGCTACATTTCAAGTTTTAGTTATCGATTAATGAATTATTGGGCGGTTTGGTGCCTTGGACCAGACCGAGGACCTTAAGATTTTGCATGAACCGAGGACTGGCAGCCAGGTAACACGAGAAATTGTGTAAAGTGTTAATATGTAGTAAAAACCTAAGAAAATCATCCGTTTCCGTCATTTACTATCGAATCGACATAACGCCAGATCGTCACATTGGTCGCTTTTCTCTCTGAAACGGTTACATTTATCGTCTGCAAGCCCTTGTCGCGTGATGCGGTATGCAGACACAGTACAAGCAGCACACTAGAACACAGAATAAGAATCTACGTTGATGCAATCGGCCAGTAAGAAGAGCTACATTTCAAGTTTTAGTTATCGATTAATGAATTATTGGGCGGTTTGGTGCCTTGGACCAGACCGAGGACCTTAAGATTTTGCATGAACCGAGGACTGGCAGCCAGGTAACACGAGAAATTGTGTAAAGTGTTAATATGTAGTAAAAACCTAAGAAAATCTCCCGTTTCCGTCATTTACTATCGAATCGACATAACGCCAGACCGTCACGTTGGTCGCTTTTCTCTCTGAAACGGTTACATTTTTCGTCTGCAAGCCCTTGTCGCGTGATGCGGTATGCAGACACAGTACAAGCAGCACACTAGAACACAGAATAAGAATCTACGTTGATGCAATCGGCCAGTAAGAAGAGCTACATTTCAAGTTTTAGTTATCGATTAATGAATTATTGGGCGGTTTGGTGCCTTGGACCAGACCGAGGACCTTAAGATTTTGCATGAACCGAGGACTGGCAGCCAGGTAACACGAGAAATTGTGTAAAGTGTTAATATGTAGTAAAAACCTAAGAAACTCTCCCGTTTCCGTCATTTACTATCGAATCGACATAACGCCAGATCGTCACATTGGTCGCTTTTCTCTCTGAAACGGTTACATTTATCGTCTGCAAGCCCTTGTCGCGTGATGCGGTATGCAGACACAGTACAAGCAGCACACTAGAACACAGAATAAGAATCTACGTTGATGCAATCGGCCAGTAAGAAGAGCTACATTTCAAGTTTTAGTTATCGATTAATGAATTATTGGGCGGTTTGGTGCCTTGGACCAGACCGAGGACCTTAAGATTTTGCATGAACCGAGGACTGGCAGCCAGGTAACACGAGAAATTGTGTAAAGTGTTAATATGTAGTAAAAACCTAAGAAAATCTCCCGTTTCCGTCATTTACTATCGAATCGACATAACGCCAGATCGTCACATTGGTCGCTTTTCTCTCTGAAACGGTTACATTTATCGTCTGCAAGCCCTTGTCGCGTGATGCGGTATGCAGACACAGTACAAGCAGCACACTAGAACACAGAATAAGAATCTACGTTGATGCAATCGGCCAGTAAGAAGAGCTACATTTCAAGTTTTAGTTATCGATTAATGAATTATTGGGCGGTTTGGTGCCTTGGACCAGACCGAGGACCTTAAGATTTTGCATGAACCGAGGACTGGCAGCCAGGTAACACGAGAAATTGTGTAAAGTGTTAATATGTAGTAAAAACCTAAGAAAATCTCCCGTTTCCGTCATTTACTATCGAATCGACATAACGCCAGATCGTCACAGTGGTCGCTTTTCTCTCTGAAACGGTTACATTTATCGTCTGCAAGCCCTTGTCGCGTGATGCGGTATGCAGAGTCACTACAAGCGGCATACTAGAACACTGAAGAAGCATCTAAGTTTATGCAATCGCCCAGTAAGAAGAGCTACATTTCAAGTTTTAGTTATCGATTAATGAATTATTGGGCGGTTTGGTGCCTTGGACCAGACCGAGGACCTTAAGATTTTGCATGAACCGAGGACTGGCATCCAGGTAACACGAGAAATTGTGTAAAGTGTTAATATGTAGTAAAAACCTAAGAAAATCTCCCGTTTCCGTCATTTACTATCGAATCGACATAACGCCAGATCGTCACAGTGGTCGCTTTTCTCTCTGAAACGGTTACATTTATCGTCTGCAAGCCCTTGTCGCGTGATGCGGTATGCAGAGTCACTACAAGCGGCACAGTAGAACACTGAAGAAACATCTAATTTTATGCAATCGGCCAGTAAGAAAAGCTACATTTCAAGTTTTAGTTATCGATTAATGAATTATTGGGCGGTTTGGTGCCTTGGTCCAGACCGAGGACCTTAAGATTTTGCATGAACCGAGGACTGGCAGCCAGGTAACACGAGAAATTGTGTAAAGTGTTAAAATGTAGTAAAAACCTAAGAAAATCTCCCGTTTCCGTCATTTACTATCGAATCGACATAACGCCAGATAGTCACATTGGTCGCTTTTCTCTCTGAAACGGTTACATTTATCGTCTGCAAGCCCTTGTCGCGTGATGCGGTATGCAGACACAGTACAAGCAGCACACTGGGACACAGAATAAGAATCTACGTTGATGCACTCGGCCAGGTAGAAGAGCTACATTTCAAGTTTTAGTTATCGATTAATGAATTATTGGGCGGTTTGGTGCCTTGGACCAGACAGAGGACCTTAAGATTTTGCATGAACCGAGGACTGGCAGCCAGGTAACACGAAAAATTGTGTAAAGTGTTAATATGTAGTAAAAACCTAAGAAAATCTCCCGTTTCCGTCATTTACTATCGAATCGACATAACGCCAGATCGTCACAGTGGTCGCTTTTCTCTCTGAAACGGTTACATTTATCGTCTGCAAGCCCTTGTCGCGTGATGCGGTATGCAGAGTCACTACAAGCGGCACAGTAGAACACTGAAGAAGCATCTAATTTTATGCAATCGGCCAGTAAGAAGAGCTACATTTCAAGTTTTAGTTATCGATTAATGAATTATTGGGCGGTTTGGTGCCTTGGTCCAGACCGAGGACCTTAAGATTTTGCATGAACCGAGGACTGGCAGCCAGGTAACACGAGAAATTGTGTAAAGTGTTAAAATGTAGTAAAAACCTAAGAAAATCTCCCGTTTCCGTCATTTACTATCGAATCGACATAACGCCAGATAGTCACATTGGTCGCTTTTCTCTCTGAAACGGTTACATTTATCGTCTGCAAGCCCTTGTCGCGTGATGCGGTATGCAGACACAGTACAAGCAGCACACTAGGACACAGAATAAGAATCTACGTTGATGCACTCGGCCAGGTAGAAGAGCTACATTTCAAGTTTTAGTTATCGATTAATGAATTATTGGGCGGTTTGGTGCCTTGGACCAGACCGAGGACCTTAAGATTTTGCATGAACCGAGGACTGGCAGCCAGGTAACACGAGAAATTGTGTAAAGTGTTAATATGTAGTAAAAACCTAAGAAAATCTCCCGTTTCCGTCATTTACTATCGAATCGACATAACGCCAGATCGTCACAGTGGTCGCTTTTCTCTCTGAAACGGTTACATTTATCGTCTGCAAGCCCTTGTCGCGTGATGCGGTATGCAGACACAGTACAAGCAGCACACTAGAACACAGAATAAGAAACTACGTTGATGCAATCGGCCAGTAAGAAGAGCTACATTTCAAGTTTTAGTTATCGATTAATGAATTATTGGGCGGTTTGGTGCCTTGGACCAGACCGAGGACCTTAAGATTTTGCATGAACCGAGGACTGGCAGCCAGGTAACACGAGAAATTGTGTAAAGTGTTAATATGTAGTAAAAACCTAAGAAAATCTCCCGTTTCCGTCATTTACTATCGAATCGACATAACGCCAGATCGTCACATTGGTCGCTTTTCTCTCTGAACGGTTACATTTATCGTCTGCAAGCCCTTGTCGCGTGATGCGGTATGCAGAGTCACTACAAGCGGCATAGTAGAACACTGAAGAAGCATCTAAGTTTATGCAATCGCCCAGTAAGAAGAGCTACATTTCAAGTTTTAGTTATCGATTAATGAATTATTGGCGGTTTGGTGCCTTGGACCAGACCGAGGACCTTAAGATTTTGCATGAACCGAGGACTGGCAGCCAGGTAACACGAGAAATTGTGTAAAGTGTTAATATGTAGTAAAAACCTAAGAAAATCTCCCGTTTCCGTCATTTACTATCGAATCGACATAACGCCAGATCGTCACATTGGTCGCTTTTCTCTCTGAACCGGTTACATTTATCGTCTGCAAGCCCTTGTCGCGTGATGCGGTATGCAGACACAGTACAAGCAGCACACTAGAACACAGAATAAGAATCTACGTTGATGCAATCGGCCACTAAGATGAGCTACATTTCAAGTTTTAGTTATCGATTAATGAATTATTGGGCGGTTTGGTGCCTTGGACCAGACCGAGGACCTTAAGATTTTGCATGAACCGAGGACTGGCAGCCAGGTAACACGAGAAATTGTGTAAAGTGTTAATATGTAGTAAAAACGTAAGAAAATCTCCCGTTTCCGTCATTTACTATCGAATCGACATAACGCCAGATCGTCACATTGGTCGCTTTTCTCTCTGAAACGGTTACATTTATCGTCTGCAAGCCCTTGTCGCGTGATGCGGTATGCAGACACAGTACAAGCAGCACACTAGAACACAGAATAAGAATCTACGTTGATGCAATCGGCCAGTAAGAAGAGCTACATTTCAAGTTTTAGTTATCGATTAATGAATTATTGGGCGGTTTGGTGTCTTAGACCAGACCGAGGACCTTAAGATTTTGCATGAACCGAGGACTGGCAGCCAGGTAACACGAGAAATTGTGTAAAGTGTTAATATGTAGTAAAAACCTAAGAAAATCATCCGTTTCCGTCATTTACTATCGAATCGACATAACGCCAGATCGTCACATTGGTCGCTTTTCTCTCTGAAACGGTTACATTTATCGTCTGCAAGCCCTTGTCGCGTGATGCGGTATGCAGACACAGTACAAGCAGCACACTAGAACACAGAATAAGAATCTACGTTGATGCAATCGGCCAGTAAGAAGAGCTACATTTCAAGTTTTAGTTATCGATTAATGAATTATTGGGCGGTTTGGTGCCTTGGACCAGACCGAGGACCTTAAGATTTTGCATGAACCGAGGACTGGCAGCCAGGTAACACGAGAAATTGTGTAAAGTGTTAATATGTAGTAAAAACCTAAGAAAATCTCCCGTTTCCGTCATTTACTATCGAATCGACATAACGCCAGATCGTCACATTGGTCGCTTTTCTCTCTGAAACGGTTACATTTATCGTCTGCAAGCCCTTGTCGCGTGATGCGGTATGCAGACACAGTACAAGCAGCACACTAGAACACAGAATAAGAATCTACGTTGATGCAATCGGCCAGTAAGAAGAGCTACATTTCAAGTTTTAGTTATCGATTAATGAATTATTGGGCGGTTTGGTGCCTTGGACCAGACCGAGGACCTTAAGATTTTGCATGAACCGAGGACTGGCAGCCAGGTAACACGAGAAATTGTGTAAAGTGTTAATATGTAGTAAAAACCTAAGAAAATCTCCCGTTTCCGTCATTTACTATCGAATCGACATAACGCCAGACCGTCACGTTGGTCGCTTTTCTCTCTGAAACGGTTACATTTATCGTCTGCAAGCCCTTGTCGCGTGATGCGGTATGCAGACACAGTACAAGCAGCACACTAGAACACAGAATAAGAATCTACGTTGATGCAATCGGCCAGTAAGAAGAGCTACATTTCAAGTTTTAGTTATCGATTAATGAATTATTGGGCGGTTTGGTGCCTTGGACCAGACCGAGGACCTTAAGATTTTGCATGAACCGAGGACTGGCAGCCAGGTAACACGAGAAATTGTGTAAAGTGTTAATATGTAGTAAAGACCTAAGAAACTCTCCCGTTTCCGTCATTTACTATCGAATCGACATAACGCCAGATCGTCACATTGGTCGCTTTTCTCTCTGAAACGGTTACATTTATCGTCTGCAAGCCCTTGTCGCGTGATGCGGTATGCAGACACAGTACAAGCAGCACACTAGAACACAGAATAAGAATCTACGTTGATGCAATCGGCCAGTAAGAAGAGCTACATTTCAAGTTTTAGTTATCGATTAATGAATTATTGGGCGGTTTGGTGCCTTGGACCAGACCGAGGACCTTAAGATTTTGCATGAACCGAGGACTGGCAGCCAGGTAACACGAGAAATTGTGTAAAGTGTTAATATGTAGTAAAAACCTAAGAAAATCTCCCGTTTCCGTCATTTACTATCGAATCGACATAACGCCAGATCGTCACATTGGTCGCTTTTCTCTCTGAAACGGTTACATTTATCGTCTGCAAGCCCTTGTCGCGTGATGCGGTATGCAGACACAGTACAAGCAGCACACTAGAACACAGAATAAGAATCTACGTTGATGCAATCGGCCAGTAAGAAGAGCTACATTTCAAGTTTTAGTTATCGATTAATGAATTATTGGGCGGTTTGGTGCCTTGGACCAGACCGAGGACCTTAAGATTTTGCATGAACCGAGGACTGGCAGCCAGGTAACACGAGAAATTGTGTAAAGTGTTAATATGTAGTAAAGACCTAAGAAACTCTCCCGTTTCCGTCATTTACTATCGAATCGACATAACGCCAGATCGTCACATTGGTCGCTTTTCTCTCTGAAACGGTTACATTTATCGTCTGCAAGCCCTTGTCGCGTGATGCGGTATGCAGACACAGTACAAGCAGCACACTAGAACACAGAATAAGAATCTACGTTGATGCAATCGGCCAGGAAGAAGAGCTACATTTCAAGTTTTAGTTATCGATTAATGAATTATTGGGCGGTTTGGTGCCTTGGACCAGACCGAGGACCTTAAGATTTTGCATGAACCGAGGACTGGCAGCCAGGTAACACGAGAAATTGTGTAAAGTGTTAATATGTAGTAAAAACCTAAGAAAATCTCCCGTTTCCGTCATTTACTATCGAATCGACATAACGCCAGATCGTCACATTGGTCGCTTTTCTCTCTGAAACGGTTACATTTATCGTCTGCAAGCCCTTGTCGCGTGATGCGGTATGCAGACACAGTACAAGCAGCACACTAGAACACAGAATAAGAATCTACGTTGATGCAATCGGCCAGTAAGAAGAGCTACATTTCAAGTTTTAGTTATCGATTAATGAATTATTGGGCGGTTTGGTGCCTTGGACCAGACCGAGGACCTTAAGATTTTGCATGAACCGAGGACTGGCAGCCAGGTAACACGAGAAATTGTGTAAAGTGTTAATATGTAGTAAAAACCTAAGAAAATCTCCCGTTTCCGTCATTTACTATCGAATCGACATAACGCCAGATCGTCACAGTGGTCGCTTTTCTCTCTGAAACGGTTACATTTATCGTCTGCAAGCCCTTGTCGCGTGATGCGGTATGCAGAGTCACTACAAGCGGCATACTAGAACACTGAAGAAGCATCTAAGTTTATGCAATCGCCCAGTAAGAAGAGCTACATTTCAAGTTTTAGTTATCGATTAATGAATTATTGGGCGGTTTGGTGCCTTGGACCAGACCGAGGACCTTAAGATTTTGCATGAACCGAGGACTGGCAGCCAGGTAACACGAGAAATTGTGTAAAGTGTTAATATGTAGTAAAAACCTAAGAAAATCTCCCGTTTCCGTCATTTACTATCGAATCGACATAACGCCAGATCGTCACAGTGGTCGCTTTTCTCTCTGAAACGGTTACATTTATCGTCTGCAAGCCCTTGTCGCGTGATGCGGTATGCAGAGTCACTACAAGCGGCACAGTAGAACACTGAAGAAGCATCTAATTTTATGCAATCGGCCAGTAAGAAGAGCTACATTTCAAGTTTTAGTTATCGATTAATGAATTATTGGGCGGTTTGGTGCCTTGGTCCAGACCGAGGACCTTAAGATTTTGCATGAACCGAGGACTGGCAGCCAGGTAACACGAGAAATTGTGTAAAGTGTTAAAATGTAGTAAAAACCTAAGAAAATTTCCCGTTTCCGTCATTTACTATCGAATCGACATAACGCCAGATAGTCACATTGGTCGCTTTTCTCTCTGAAACGGTTACATTTATCGTCTGCAAGCCCTTGTCGCGTGATGCGGTATGCAGACACAGTACAAGCAGCACACTAGGACACAGAATAAGAATCTACGTTGATGCACTCGGCCAGGTAGAAGAGCTACATTTCAAGTTTTAGTTATCGATTAATGAATTATTGGGCGGTTTGGTGCCTTGGACCAGACCGAGGACCTTAAGATTTTGCATGAACCGAGGACTGGCAGCCAGGTAACACGAGAAATTGTGTAAAGTGTTAATATGTAGTAAAAACCTAAGAAAATCTCCCGTTTCCGTCATTTACTATCGAATCGACATAACGCCAGATCGTCACAGTGGTCGCTTTTCTCTCTGAAACGGTTACATTTTCGTCTGCAAGCCCTTGTCGCGTGATGCGGTATGCAGACACAGTACAAGCAGCACACTAGAACACAGAATAAGAATCTACGTTGATGCAATCGGCCAGTAAGAAGAGCTACATTTCAAGTTTTAGTTATCGATTAATGAATTATTGGGCGGTTTGGTGCCTTGGACCAGACCGAGGACCTTAAGATTTTGCATGAACCGAGGACTGGCAGCCAGGTAACACGAGAAATTGTGTAAAGTGTTAATATGTAGTAAATACCTAAGAAAATCTCCCGTTTCCGTCATTTACTATCGAATCGACATAACGCCAGATCGTCACATTGGTCGCTTTTCTCTCTGAAACGGTTACATTTATCGTCTGCAAGCCCTTGTCGCGTGATGCGGTATGCAGACACAGTACAAGCAGCACACTAGAACACAGAATAAGAATCTACGTTGATGCAATCGGCCAGTAAGAAGAGCTACATTTCAAGTTTTAGTTATCGATTAATGAATTATTGGGCGGTTTGGTGCCTTGGACCAGACCGAGGACCTTAAGATTTTGCATGAACCGAGGACTGGCAGCCAGGTAACACGAGAAGTTGTGTAAAGTGTTAATATGTAGTAAAAACCTAAGAAAATCTCCCGTTTCCGTCATTTACTATCGAATCGACATAACGCCAGATCGTCACATTGGTCGCTTTTCTCTCTGAACGGTTACATTTATCGTCTGCAAGCCCTTGTCGCGTGATGCGGTATGCAGAGTCACTACAAGCGGCATAGTAGAACACTGAAGAAGCATCTAAGTTTATGCAATCGCCCAGTAAGAAGAGCTACATTTCAAGTTTTAGTTATCGATTAATGAATTATTGGGTGGTTTGGTGCCTTGGACCAGACCGAGGACCTTAAGATTTTGCATGAGCCGAGGACTGGGAGCCAGGTAACACGAGAAATTGTGTAAAGTGTTAATATGTAGTAAAAACCTAAGAAAATCTCCCGTTTCCGTCATTTACTATCGAATCGACATAACGCCAGATCGTCACAGTGGTCGCTTTTCTCTCTGAAACGGTTACATTTATCGTCTGCAAGCCCTTGTCGCGTGATGCGGTATGCAGACACAGTACAAGCAGCACACTGGAACACAGAATAAGAATCTACGTTGATGCAATCGGCCAGTAAGAAGAGCTACATTTCAAGTTTTAGTTATCGATTAATGAATTATTGGGCGGTTTGGTGCCTTGGACCAGACCGAGGACCTTAAGATTTTGCATGAACCGAGGACTGGCAGCCAGGTAACAAGAGAAATTGTGTAAAGTGTTAATATGTAGTAAAAACCTAAGAAAATCTCCCGTTTCCGTCATTTACTATCGAATCGACATAACGCTAGATCGTCACATTGGTCGCTTTTCTCTCTGAAACGGTTACATTTATCGTCTGCAAGCCCTTGTCGCGTGATGCGGTATGCAGACACAGTACAAGCAGCACACTAGAACACAGAATAAGAATCTACGTTGATGCAATCGGCCAGGAAGAAGAGCTACATTTCAAGTTTTAGTTATCGATTAATGAATTATTGGGCGGTTTGGTGCCTTGGACCAGACCGAGGACCTTAAGATTTTGCATGAACCGAGGACTGGCAGCCAGGTAACACGAGAAATTGTGTAAAGTGTTAATATGTAGTAAAAACCTAAGAAAATCTCCCGTTTCCGTCATTTACTATCGAATCGACATAACGCCAGATCGTTACAGTGGACGCTTTTCTCTCTGAAACGGTTACATTTATCGTCTGCAAGCCCTTGTCGCGTGATGCGGTATGCAGACACAGTGCAAGCAGCACACTAGAACACAGAATAAGAATCTACGTTGATGCAATCGGCCAGTAAGAAGAGCTACATTTCAAGTTTTAGTTATCGATTAATGAATTATTGGGCGGTTTGGTGCCTTGGACCAGACCGAGGACCTTAAGATTTTGCATGAACCGAGGACTGGCAGCCAGGTAACACGAGAAATTGTGTAAAGTGTTAATATGTAGTAAAAACCTAAGAAAATCTCCCGTTTCCGTCATTTACTATCGAATCGACATAACGCCAGATCGTCACAGTGGTCGCTTTTCTCTCTGAAACGGTTACATTTATCGTCTGCAAGCCCTTGTCGCGTGATGCGGTATGCAGACACAGTACAAACGGCATAGAAGAACACAGAATAAGAATCTACGTTGATGCAATCGGCCAGGAAGAAGAGCTACATTTCAAGTTTTAGTTATCGATTAATGAATTATTGGGCGGTTTGGTGCCTTGGACCAGACCGAGGACCTTAAGATTTTGCATGAGCCGAGGACTCGCAGCCAGGTAACACGAGAAATTGTGTAAAGTGTTAATATGTAGTAAAAACCTAAGAAAATCTCCCGTTTCCGTCATTTACTATCGAATCGACATAACGCCAGATCGTCACAGTGGTCGCTTTTCTCTCTGAAACGGTTACATTTATCGTCTGCAAGCCCTTGTCGCGTGATGCGGTATGCAGACACAGTACAAACGGCATAGAAGAACACAGAATAAGAATCTACGTTGATGCAATCGGCCAGGAAGAAGAGCTACATTTCAAGTTTTAGTTATCGATTAATGAATTATTGGGCGGTTTGGTGCCTTGGACCAGACCGAGGACCTTAAGATTTTGCATGAACCGAGGACAGGCAGCCAGGTAACACGAGAAATTGTGTAAAGTGTTAATATGTTGTAAAAACCCAAGAAAATCTGCCGTTTCCGTCATTTACTATCGAATCGACATAACGCCAGATCGTCACATTGGTCGCTTTTCTCTCTGAAACGGTTACATTTATCGTCTGCAAGCCCTTGTCGCGTGATGCGGTATGCAGACACAGTACAAGCAGCACACTAGAACACAGAATAAGAATCTACGTTGATGCAATCGGCCAGTAAGAAGAGCTACATTTCAAGTTTTAGTTATCGATTAATGAATTATTGGGCGGTTTGGTGCCTTGGACGAGACCGAGGACCTTAAGATTTTGCATGAACCGAGGACTGGCAGCCAGGTAACACGAGAAATTGTGTAAAGTGTTAATGTGTAGTAAAAACCTAAGAAAATCTCCCGTTTCCGTCATTTACTATCGAATCGACATAACGCCAGATCGTCACAGTGGTCGCTTTTCTCTCTGAAACGGTTACATTTATCGTCTGCAAGCCCTTGTCGCGTGATGCGGTATGCAGACACAGTACAAGCAGCACACTAGAACACAGAATAAGAAACTACGTTGATGCAATCGGCCAGTAAGAAGAGCTACATTTCAAGTTTTAGTTATCGATTAATGAATTATTGGGCGGTTTGGTGCCTTGGACCAGACCGAGGACCTTAAGATTTTGCATGAACCGAGGACTGGCAGCCAGGTAACACGAGAAATTGTGTAAAGTGTTAATATGTAGTAAAAACCTAAGAAAATCTCCCGTTTCCGTCATTTACTATCGAATCGACATAACGCCGGATCGTCACATTGGTCGCTTTTCTCTCTGAAACGGTTACATTTATCGTCTGCAAGCCCTTGTCGCGTGATGCGGTATGCAGAGTCACTACAAGCGGCATAGTAGAACACTGAAGAAGCATCTAAGTTTATGCAATCGCACAGTAAGAAGAGCTACATTTCAAGTTTTAGTTATCGATTAATGAATTATTGGGCGGTTTGGTGCCTTGGACCAGACCGAGGACCTTAAGATTTTGCGTGAACCGAGGACTGGCAGCCAGGTAACACGAGAAATTGTGTAAAGTGTTAATATGTAGTAAAAACCTAAGAAAATCTCCCGTTTCTGTCATTTACTATCGAATCGACATAACGCCAGATCGTCACAGTGGTCGCTTTTCTCTCTGAAACGGTTACATTTATCGTCTGCAAGCCCTTGTCGCGTGATGCGGTATGCAGACACAGTACAAGCAGCACACTAGAACACAGAATAAGAATCTACGTTGATGCAATCGGCCAGTAAGAAGAGCTACATTTCAAGTTTTAGTTATCGATTAATGAATTATTGGGCGGTTTGGTGCCTTGGACGAGACCGAGGACCTTAAGATTTTGCATGAACCGAGGACTGGCAGCCAGGTAACACGAGAAATTGTGTAAAGTGTTAATGTGTAGTAAAAACCTAAGAAAATCTCCCGTTTCCGTCATTTACTATCGAATCGACATAACGCCAGATCGTCACAGTGGTCGCTTTTCTCTCTGAAACGGTTACATTTATAGTCTGCAAGCCCTTGTCGCGTGATGCGGTATGCAGAGTCACTACAAGCGGCATAGTAGAACACAGAAGAAGCATCTAAGTTCATGCAATCGCCCAGTAAGAAGAGCTACATTTCAAGTTTTAGTTATCGATCAATGAATTATTGGGCGGTTTGGTGCCTTGGACCAGACCGAGGACCTTAAGATTTTGCATGAACCGAGGACTGGCAGCCAGGTAACACGAGAAATTGTGTAAAGTGTTAATATGTAGTAAAAACCTAAGAAAATCTCCCGTTTCCGTCATTTACTATCGAATCGACATAACGCCGGATCGTCACATTGGTCGCTTTTCTCTCTGAAACGGTTACATTTATCGTCTGCAAGCCCTTGTCGCGTGATGCGGTATGCAGAGTCACTACAAGCGGCATAGTAGAACACTGAAGAAGCATCTAAGTTTATGCAATCGCACAGTAAGAAGAGCTACATTTCAAGTTTTAGTTATCGATTAATGAATTATTGGGCGGTTTGGTGCCTTGGACCAGACCGAGGACCTTAAGATTTTGCATGAACCGAGGACTGGCAGCCAGGTAACACGAGAAATTGTGTAAAGTGTTAATATGTAGTAAAAACCTAAGAAAATCTCCCGTTTCTGTCATTTACTATCGAATCGACATAACGCCAGATCGTCACAGTGGTCGCTTTTCTCTCTGAAACGGTTACATTTATCGTCTGCAAGCCCTTGTCGCGTGATGCGGTATGCAGACACAGTACAAGCAGCACACTAGAACACAGAATAAGAATCTACGTTGATGCAATCGGCCAGTAAGAAGAGCTACATTTCAAGTTTTAGTTATCGATTAATGAATTATTGGGCGGTTTGGTGCCTTGGACCAGACCGAGGACCTTAAGATTTTGCATGAACCGAGGACTGGCAGCCAGGTAACACGAGAAAATGTGGAAAGTGTTAATATGTAGTAAAAATAAAAGATAATCTCATGTTTCCGTTATTTAGTATCGAATCGACATAACTCCAGATAGTCAAAATGGTTGCTTTTCTCTCTGAAACGGTTACATTTATCGTCTGCAAGCCCTTGTCGCGTGATGCGGTATGCAGACACAGTACAAGCACCACACTAGAACACAGAATAAGAATCTACGTTGATGCAATCGGCCAAAAAGATGAGCTACACTTCAAATTTTAGTTATCGAAAATTGAATTATTGGCCGGTTTAATGCCTTTGACATGACCGAGGACCTTAACATTTTGCATGAACCGAGGACTGGCAGCCACGTAACACGAGAAAATGTGGAAAGTGTTAATATGTAGTAAAAATATAAGATAATCTCCTGTTTCCGTTATTTACTATCGAATCGAAATAACTCCAGATAGTCAAAATGGTTGCTTTTCTCTCTGAAACGGTTACATTTATCGTCTGCAAGCCCTTGTCGCGTGATGCGGTATGCAGACACAGTACAAGCAGCACACTAGAACACAGAATAAGAATCTACGTTGATGCAATCGGCCAGTAAGAAGAGCTACATTTCAAGTTTTAGTTATCGATTAATGAATTATTGGGCGGTTTGGTGCCTTGGACCAGACCGAGGACCTTAAGATTTTGCATGAACCGAGGACTGGCAGCCAGGTAACACGAGAAATTGTGTAAAGTGTTAATATGTAGTAAAAACCTAAGAAAATCTCCCGTTTCCGTCATTTACTATCGAATCGACATAACGCCAGATCGTCACAGTGGTCGCTTTTCTCTCTGAAACGGTTACATTTATCGTCTGCAAGCCCTTGTCGCGTGATGCGGTATGCAGAGTCACTACAAGCGGCATAGTAGAACACTGAAGAAGCATCTAAGTTTATGCAATAGCCCAGTAAGAAGAACCACATTTCAAGTTTTAGTTATCGATTAATGAATTATTGGGCGGTTTGGTGCCTTGGACCAGACCGAGGACCTTAAGATTTTGCATGAACCGAGGACTGGCTGCCAGGTAACACGAGAAATTGTGTAAAGTGTTAATATGTACTAAAAACCTAAGAAAATCTCCCGTTTCCGTCATTTACTATCGAATCGACATAACGCCAGATCGTCACAGTGGTCGCTTTTCTCTCTGAAACGGTTACATTTATCGTCTGCAAGCCCTTGTCGCGTGATGCGGTATGCAGACACAGTACAAGCAGCACACTAGAACACAGAATAAGAATCTACGTTGATGCAATCGGCCAGTAAGAAGAGCTACATTTCAAGTTTTAGTTATCGATTAATGAATTATTGGGCGGTTTGGTGCCTTGGACCAGACCGAGGACCTTAAGATTTTGCATGAACCGAGGATTGGCAGCCAGGTAACACGAGAAAATGTGGAAAGTGTTAATATGTAGTAAAAATAAAAGATAATCTCCTGTTTCCGTTATTTACTATCGAATCGACATAACTCCAGATAGTCAAAATGGTTGCTTTTCTCTCTGAAACGGTTACATTTATCGTCTGCAAGCCCTTGTCACGTGATGCGGTATGCAGAGTCACTACAAGCGGCATAGTAGAACACTGAAGAAGCATCTAAGTTTATGCAATCGACCAGGAAGAAGAGCTACATTTCAAGTTTTAGTTATCGATTAATGAATTATTGGGCGGTTTGGTGCCTTGGACCAGACCGAGGACCTTAAGATTTTGCATGAACCGAGGACTGGCAGCCAGGTAACACGAGAAATTGTGTAAAGTGTTAATATGTAGTAAAAACCTAAGAAAATCTCCCGTTTCCGTCATTTACTATCGAATCGACATAACGCCAGATCGTCACATTGGTCGCTTTTCTCTCTGAAACGGTTACATTTATCGTCTGCAAGCCCTTGTCGCGTGATGCGGTATGCAGACACAGTACAAGCAGCACACTAGAACACAGAATAAGAATCTACGTTGATGCAATCGGCCACTAAGATGAGCTACATTTCAAGTTTTAGTTATCGATTAGTGAATTATTGGGCGGTTTGGTGCCTTGGACCAGACCGAGGACCTTAAGATTTTGCATGAACCGAGGACTGGCAGCCAGGTAACACGAGAAATTGTGTAAAGTGTTAATATGTAGTAAAAACCTAAGAAAATCTCCCGTTTCCGCCATTTACTATCGAATCGACATAACGCCAGATCGTCACAGTGGCCGCTTTTCTCTCTGAAACGGTTACATTTATCATCTGCAAGCCCTTGTCGCGTGATGCGGTATGCAGAGTCACTACAAGCGGCATAGTAGAACACTGAAGAAGCATCTAAGTTTATTCAATCGCCCAGTAAGAAGAGCTACATTTCAAGTTTTAGTTATCGATTAATGAATTATTGGGCGGTTTGGTGCCTTGGACCAGACCGAGGACCTTAAGATTTTGCATGAACCGAGGACTGGCATCCAGGTAACACGAGAAATTGTGTAAAGTGTTAATATGTAGTAAAAACCTATGAAAATCTCCCGTTTCCGTCATTTACTATCGAATCGACATAACGCCAGATCGTCACAGTGGTCGCTTTTCTCTCTGAAACGGTTACATTTATCGTCTGCAAGCCCTTGTCGCGTGATGCGGTATGCAGGGTCACTACAAGCGGCATAGTAGGACACTGAAGAAGCATCTAAGTTTATGCAATCGCCCAGTAAGAAGAGCTACATTTCAAGTTTTAGTTATCGATTAATGAATTATTGGGCGGTTTGGTGCCTTGGACCAGACCGAGGACCTTAAGATTTTGCATGAACCGAGGACTGGCAGCCAGGTAACACGAGAAATTGTGTAAAGTGTTAATATGTAGTAAAAACCCAAGAAAATCTCCCGTTTCCGTCAATTACTATCGAATCGACATAACGCCAGATCGTCACAGTGGTCGCTTTTCTCTCTGAAACGGTTACATTTATCGTCTGCAAGCCCTTGTCGCGTGATGCGGTATGCAGACACAGTACAAGCAGCACACTAGAACACAGAATAAGAATCTACGTTGATGCAATCGGCCAGTAAGAAGAGCTACATTTCAAGTTTTAGTTATCGATTAATGAATTATTGGGCGGTTTGGTGCCTTGGACCAGACCGAGGACCTTAAGATTTTGCATGAACCGAGGATTGGCAGCCAGGTAACACGAGAAAATGTGGAAAGTGTTAATATGTAGTAAAAATAAAAGATAATCTCCTGTTTCCGTTATTTACTATCGAATCGACATAACTCCAGATAGTCAAAATGGTTGCTTTTCTCTCTGAAACGGTTACATTTATCGTCTGCAAGCCCTTGTCGCGTGATGCGGTATGCAGAGTCACTACAAGCGGCATAGTAGAACACTGAAGAAGCATCTAAGTTTATGCAATCGACCAGGAAGAAGAGCTACATTTCAAGTTTTAGTTATCGATTAATGAATTATTGGGCGGTTTGGTGCCTTGGACCAGACCGAGGACCTTAAGATTTTGCATGAACCGAGGACTGGCAGCCAGGTAACACGAGAAATTGTGTAAAGTGTTAATATGTACTAAAAACCTAAGAAAATCTCCCGTTTCCGTCATTTACTATCGAATCGACATAACGCCAGATCGTCACATTGGTCGCTTTTCTCTCTGAAACGGTTACATTTATCGTCTGCAAGCCCTTGTCGCGTGATGCGGTATGCAGACACAGTACAAGCAGCACACTAGAACACAGAATAAGAATCTACGTTGATGCAATCGGCCAGTAAGAAGAGCTACATTTCAAGTTTTAGTTATCGATTAATGAATTATTGGGCGGTTTGGTGCCTTGGACCAGACCGAGGACCTTAAGATTTTGCATGAACCGAGGACTGGCAGCCAGGTAACACGAGAAAATGTGGAAAGTGTTAATATGTAGTAAAAATAAAAGATAATCTCATGTTTCCGTTATTTAGTATCGAATCGACATAACTCCAGATAGTCAAAATGGTTGCTTTTCTCTCTGAAACGGTTACATTTATCGTCTGCAAGCCCTTGTCGCGTGATGCGGTATGCAGACACAGTACAAGCACCACACTAGAACACAGAATAAGAATCTACGTTGATGCAATCGGCCAAAAAGATGAGCTACACTTCAAATTTTAGTTATCGAAAATTGAATTATTGGCCGGTTTAATGCCTTTGACATGACCGAGGACCTTAACATTTTGCATGAACCGAGGACTGGCAGCCACGTAACACGAGAAAATGTGGAAAGTGTTAATATGTAGTAAAAATATAAGATAATCTCCTGTTTCCGTTATTTACTATCGAATCGAAATAACTCCAGATAGTCAAAATGGTTGCTTTTCTCTCTGAAACGGTTACATTTATCGTCTGCAAGCCCTTGTCGCGTGATGCGGTATGCAGACACAGTACAAGCAGCACACTAGAACACAGAATAAGAATCTACGTTGATGCAATCGGCCAGTAAGAAGAGCTACATTTCAAGTTTTAGTTATCGATTAATGAATTATTGGGCGGTTTGGTGCCTTGGACCAGACCGAGGACCTTAAGATTTTGCATGAACCGAGGACTGGCAGCCAGGTAACACGAGAAATTGTGTAAAGTGTTAATATGTAGTAAAAACCTAAGAAAATCTCCCGTTTCCGTCATTTACTATCGAATCGACATAACGCCAGATCGTCACAGTGGTCGCTTTTCTCTCTGAAACGGTTACATTTATCGTCTGCAAGCCCTTGTCGCGTGATGCGGTATGCAGAGTCACTACAAGCGGCATAGTAGAACACTGAAGAAGCATCTAAGTTTATGCAATAGCCCAGTAAGAAGAGCTACATTTCAAGTTTTAGTTATCGATTAATGAATTATTGGGCGGTTTGTTGCCTTGGACCAGACCGAGGACCTTAAGATTTTGCATGAACCGAGGACTGGCTGCCAGGTAACACGAGAAATTGTGTAAAGTGTTAATATGTACTAAAAACCTAAGAAAATCTCCCGTTTCCGTCATTTACTATCGAATCGACATAACGCCAGATCGTCACAGTGGTCGCTTTTCTCTCTGAAACGGTTACATTTATCGTCTGCAAGCCCTTGTCGCGTGATGCGGTATGCAGACACAGTACAAGCAGCACACTAGAACACAGAATAAGAATTTACGTTGATGCAATCGGCCAGTAAGAAGAGCTACATTTCAAGTTTTAGTTATCGATTAATGAATTATTGGGCGGTTTGGTGCCTTGGACCAGACCGAGGACCTTAAGATTTTGCATGAACCGAGGATTGGCAGCCAGGTAACACGAGAAAATGTGGAAAGTGTTAATATGTAGTAAAAATAAAAGATAATCTCCTGTTTCCGTTATTTACTATCGAATCGACATAACTCCAGATAGTCAAAATGGTTGCTTTTCTCTCTGAAACGGTTACATTTATCGTCTGCAAGCCCTTGTCACGTGATGCGGTATGCAGAGTCACTACAAGCGGCATAGTAGAACACTGAAGAAGCATCTAAGTTTATGCAATCGACCAGGAAGAAGAGCTACATTTCAAGTTTTAGTTATCGATTAATGAATTATTGGGCGGTTTGGTGCCTTGGACCAGACCGAGGACCTTAAGATTTTGCATGAACCGAGGACTGGCAGCCAGGTAACACGAGAAATTGTGTAAAGTGTTAATATGTAGTAAAAACCTAAGAAAATCTCCCGTTTCCGTCATTTACTATCGAATCGACATAACGCCAGATCGTCACATTGGTCGCTTTTCTCTCTGAAACGGTTACATTTATCGTCTGCAAGCCCTTGTCGCGTGATGCGGTATGCAGACACAGTACAAGCAGCACACTAGAACACAGAATAAGAATCTACGTTGATGCAATCGGCCACTAAGATGAGCTACATTTCAAGTTTTAGTTATCGATTAGTGAATTATTGGGCGGTTTGGTGCCTTGGACCAGACCGAGGACCTTAAGATTTTGCATGAACCGAGGACTGGCAGCCAGGTAACACGAGAAATTGTGTAAAGTGTTAATATGTAGTAAAAACCTAAGAAAATCTCCCGTTTCCGCCATTTACTATCGAATCGACATAACGCCAGATCGTCACAGTGGCCGCTTTTCTCTCTGAAACGGTTACATTTATCATCTGCAAGCCCTTGTCGCGTGATGCGGTATGCAGAGTCACTACAAGCGGCATAGTAGAACACTGAAGAAGCATCTAAGTTTATTCAATCGCCCAGTAAGAAGAGCTACATTTCAAGTTTTAGTTATCGATTAATGAATTATTGGGCGGTTTGGTGCCTTGGACCAGACCGAGGACCTTAAGATTTTGCATGAACCGAGGACTGGCATCCAGGTAACACGAGAAATTGTGTAAAGTGTTAATATGTAGTAAAAACCTATGAAAATCTCCCGTTTCCGTCATTTACTATCGAATCGACATAACGCCAGATCGTCACAGTGGTCGCTTTTCTCTCTGAAACGGTTACATTTATCGTCTGCAAGCCCTTGTCGCGTGATGCGGTATGCAGGGTCACTACAAGCGGCATAGTAGGACACTGAAGAAGCATCTAAGTTTATGCAATCGCCCAGTAAGAAGAGCTACATTTCAAGTTTTAGTTATCGATTAATGAATTATTGGGCGGTTTGGTGCCTTGGACCAGACCGAGGACCTTAAGATTTTGCATGAACCGAGGACTGGCAGCCAGGTAACACGAGAAATTGTGTAAAGTGTTAATATGTAGTAAAAACCCAAGAAAATCTCCCGTTTCCGTCAATTACTATCGAATCGACATAACGCCAGATCGTCACAGTGGTCGCTTTTCTCTCTGAAACGGTTACATTTATCGTCTGCAAGCCCTTGTCGCGTGATGCGGTATGCAGACACAGTACAAGCAGCACACTAGAACACAGAATAAGAATCTACGTTGATGCAATCGGCCAAAAATAAGAGCTACACTTCAAATTTTAGTTATCGAAAATTGAATTATTAGCTGGTTTAATGCCTTTGACATGACCGAGGACCTTAAGATTTTGCATGAACCGAGGACTGGCACCCACGTAACACCAGAATATGTGGAAAGTGTTAATAGTTAGTAAAAATATAAGATAATCTCCTGTTTCCGTTATTTACTATCGAATCGAAATAACTCCAGTTAGTCAAAATGGTTGCTTTTCTCTCTGAAACGGTTACATTTATCGTCTGCGAGCCCTTGTCGAGTGATGCGGTATGCAGACACAGTACAAGCAGCACACTAGAACACAGAATAAGAATCTACGTTGATATAATCGGCCAGTAAGAAGAGCTACATTTCAAGTTTTAGTTATCGATTAATGAATTATTAGGCGGTTTGGTGCCTTGGACCAGACCGAGGACCTTAAGATTTTGCATGAACCGAGGACTGGCAGCCAGGTAACACGAGAAATTGTGTAAAGTGTTAATATGTAGTAAAAACCTAAGAAAATCTCCCGTTTCCGTCATTTACTATCGAATCGACATAACGCCAGATCGTCACAGTGGTCGCTTTTCTCTCTGAAACGGTTACATTTATCGTCTGCAAGCCCTTGTCGCGTGATGCGGTATGCAGACACAGTACAAGCAGCACACTAGAACACAGAATAAGAATCTACGTTGATGCAATCGGCCAGGAAGAAGAGCTACATTTCAAGTTTTAGTTATCGATTAATGAATTATTGGGCGGTTTGGTGCCTTGGACCAGACCGAGGACCTTAAGATTTTGCATGAACCGAGGGCTGGCAGCCAGGTAACACGAGAAATTGTGTAAAGTGTTAATATGTAGTAAAAACCTAAGAAAATCTCCCGTTTCCGTCATTTACTATCGAATCGACATAACGCCAGATCGTCACAGTGGTCGCTTTTCTCTCTGAAACGGTTACATTTATCGTCTGCAAGCCCTTGTACGTGATGCGGTATGCAGAGTCACTACAAGCGGCATAGTAGAACACTGAAGAAGCATCTAAGTTTATGCAATCGCCCAGTAAGAAGAGCTACATTTCAAGTTTTAGTTATCGATTAATGAATTATTGGGCGGTTTGGGGCCTTGGACCAGACCGAGGACCTTAAGATTTTGCATGAACCGAGGACTGGCAGCCAGGTAACACGAGAAATTGTGTAAAGTGTTAATATGTAGTAAAAACCTAAGAAAATCTCCCGTTTCCGTCATTTACTATCGAATCGACATAACGCCAGATCGTCACAGTGGTCGCTTTTCTCTCTGAAACGGTTACTTTTATCGTCTGCAAGCCCTTGTCGCGTGATGCGGTATGCAGACACAGTACAAGCAGCACACTAGAACACAGAATAAGAATCTACGTTGATGCAATCGGCCACTAACATGAGCTACATTTCAAGTTTTAGTTATCGATTAATGAATTATTGGGCGGTTTGGTGCCTTGGACCAGACCGAGGACCTTAAGATTTTGCATGAACCGAGGACTGGCAGCCAGGTAACACGAGAAATTGTGTAAAGTGTTAATATGTAGTAAAAACCTAAGAAAATCTCCCGTTTCCGTCATTTACTATCGAATCGACATAACGCCAGATCGTCACAGTGGTCGCATTTCTCTCTGAAACGGTTACATTTATCGTCTGCAAGCCCTTGTCGCGTGATGCGGTATGCAGAACCAGTACAAGCAGCACACTAGAACACAGAATAAGAATCTACGTTGATGCAATCGGCCAAAAATAAGAGCTACACTTCAAATTTTAGTTATCGAAAATTGAATTATTGGCCGGTTTAATGCCTTTGACATGACCGAGAACCTTAAGATTTTGCTTGAACCGAGGACTGGCAGCCACGTAACACGAGAATATGTGGAAAGTATTAATATGTAGTAAAAATATAAGATAATCTCCTGTTTCCGTTATTTACTATCGAAATGAAATAACTCCAGATAGTCAAAATGGTTGCTTTTCTCTCTGAAACGGTTACATTTATCGTCTGCAAGCCCTTGTCGCGTGATGCGGTATGCAGACACAGTACAAGCAGCACACTAGAACACAGAATAAGAATCTACGTTGATGCAATCGGCCAGTAAGAAGAGCTACATTTCAAGTTTTAGTTATCGATTAATGAATTATTGGGCGGTTTGGTGCCTTGGACCAGACCGAGGACCTTAAGACTTTGCATGAACCGAGGACTGGCAGCCAGGTAACACGAGAAATTGTGTAAAGTGTTAATATGTAGTAAAAACCTAAGAAAATCTCCCGTTTCCGTCATTTACTATCGAATCGACATAACGCCAGATCGTCACAGTGGTCGCTTTTCTCTCTGAAACGGTTACATTTATCGTCTGCAGGTCCTTGTCGCGTGATGCGGTATGCAGAGTCACTACAAGCGGCATAGTAGAATACTGAAGAAGCATCTAAGTTTATGCAATCGCCCAGTAAGAAGAGCTGAAGTTCAAGTTTTAGTCATCGATTAATGAATTATTGGGCGGTTTGGTGCCTTGGACCAGACCGAGGACCTTAAGATTTTGCATGAACCGAGGACTGGCAGCCAGGTAACACGAGAAATTGTGTAAAGTGTTAATATGTAGTAAAAACCTAAGAAAATCTCCCGTTTCCGTCATTTACTATCGAATCGACATAACGCCAGATCGTCACAGTGGTCGCTTTTCTCTCTGAAACGGTTACATTTATCGTCTGCAAGCCCTTGTCGCGTGATGCGGTATGCAGACACAGTACAAGCAGCACACTAGAACACAGAATAAGAATCTACGTTGATGCAATCGGCCAGGAAGAAGAGCTACATTTCAAGTTTTAGTTATCGATTAATGAATTATTGGGCGGTTTGGTGCCTTGGACCAGACCGAGGACCTTAAGATTTTGCATGAACCGAGGACTGGCAGCCAGGTAACACGAGAAATTGTGTAAAGTGTTAATATGTAGTAAAAACCTAAGAAAATCTCCCGTTTCCGTCATTTACTATCGAATCGACATAACGCCAGATCGTCACAGTGGTCGCTTTTCTCTCTGAAACGGTTACATTTATCGTCTGCAAGCCCTTGTACGTGATGCGGTATGCAGAATCACTACAAGCGGCATAGTAGAACACTGAAGAAGCATCTAAGTTTATGCAATCGCCCAGTAAGAAGAGCTACATTTCAAGTTTTAGTTATCGATTAATGAATTATTGGGCGGTTTGGGGCCTTGGACCAGACCGAGGACCTTAAGATTTTGCATGAACCGAGGACTGGCAGCCAGGTAACACGACAAATTGTGTAAAGTGTTAATATGTAGTAAAAACCTAAGAAAATCTCCCGTTTCCGTCATTTACTATCGAATCGACATAACGCCAGATCGTCACAGTGGTCGCTTTTCTCTCTGAAACGGTTAC
The DNA here is from genome assembly GCF_023864275.1 of Schistocerca cancellata. Lineage (NCBI taxonomy): Eukaryota > Metazoa > Arthropoda > Insecta > Orthoptera > Acrididae > Schistocerca > Schistocerca cancellata. Next base: position 205,713 of record NW_026047150.1, on the reverse strand, counting down.
ATTTATCGTCTGCAAGCCCTTGTCGCGTGATGCGGTATACAGACACAGTACAAGCAGCACACTAGAACACAGAATAAGAATCTACGTTGATGCAATCGGCCAGTAAGAAGAGCTACATTTCAAGTTTTAGTTATCGATTAATGAATTATTGGGCGGTTTGGTGCCTTGGACCAGACCGAGGACCTTAAGATTTTGCATGAACCGAGGACTGGCAGCCAGGTAACACGAGAAATTGTGTAAAGTGTTAATATGTAGTAAAAACCTAAGAAAATCTCCCGTTTCCGTCATTTACTATCGAATCGACATAACGCCAGATCGTCACAGTGGTCGCTTTTCTCTCTGAAACGGTTACATTTATCGTCTGCAAGCCCTTGTCGCGTGATGCGGTATGCAGAACCAGTACAAGCAGCACACTAGAACACAGAATAAGAATCTACGTTGATGCAATCGGCCAAAAATAAGAGCTACACTTCAAATTTTAGTTATCGAAAATTGAATTATTGGCCGGTTTAATGCCTTTGACATGACCGAGGACCTTAAGATTTTGCTTGAACCGAGGACTGGCAGCCACGTAACACGAGAATATGTGGAAAGTATTAATATGTAGTAAAAATATAAGATAATCTCCTGTTTCCGTTATTTACTATCGAATCGAAATAACTCCAGATAGTCAAAATGGTTGCTTTTCTCTCTGAAACGGTTACATTTATCGTCTGCAAGCCCTTGTCGCGTGATGCGGTATGCAGACACAGTACAAGCAGCACACTAGAACACAGAATTAGAATCTACGTTGATGCAATCGGCCAGGAAGGAGAGCTACATTTCAAGTTTTAGTTATCGATTAATGAATTATTGGGCGGTTTGGTGCCTTGGACCAGACCGAGGACCTTAAGATTTTGCATGAACCGAGGACTGGCAGCCAGGTAACACGAGAAATTGTGTAAAGTGTTAATATGTAGTAAAAACCTAAGAAAATCTCCCGTTTCCGTCATTTACTATTGAATCGACATAACGCCAGATCGTCACAGTGGTCGCTTTTCTCTCTGAAACGGTTACATTTATCGTCTGCAGGTCCTTGTCGCGTGATGCGGTATGCAGAGTCACTACAAGCGGCATAGTAGAATACTGAAGAAGCATCTAAGTTTATGCAATCGCCCAGTAAGAAGAGCTGAAGTTCAAGTTTTAGTCATCGATTAATGAATTATTGGGCGGTTTGGTGCCTTGGACCAGACCGAGGACCTTAAGATTTTGCATGAACCGAGGACTGGCAGCCAGGTAACACGAGAAATTGTGTTAGGTGTTAATATGTAGTAAAAACCTAAGAAAATCTCCCGTTTCCGTCATTTACTATCGAATCGACATAACGCCAGATCGTCACAGTGGTCGCTTTTCTCTCTGAAACGGTTACATTTATCGTCTGCAAGCCCTTGTCGCGTGATGCGGTATGCAGAACCAGTACAAGCAGCACACTAGAACACAGAATAAGAATCTACGTTGATGCAATCGGCCAAAAATAAGAGCTACACTTCAAATTTTAGTTATCGAAAATTGAATTATTGGCCGGTTTAATGCCTTTGACATGACCGAGGACCTTAAGATTTTGCTTGAACCGAGGACTGGCAGCCACGTAACACGAGAATATGTGGAAAGTATTAATATGTAGTAAAAATATAAGATAATCTCCTGTTTCCGTTATTTACTATCGAATCGAAATAACTCCAGATAGTCAAAATGGTTGCTTTTCTCTCTGAAACGGTTACATTTATCGTCTGCAAGCCCTTGTCGCGTGATGCGGTATGCAGACACAGTACAAGCAGCACACTAGAACACAGAATAAGAATCTACGTTGATGCAATCGGCCAGGAAGAAGAGCTACATTTCAAGTTTTAGTTATGGATTAATGAATTATTGGGCGGTTTGGTGCCTTGGACCAGACCGAGGACCTTAAGATTTTGCATGAACCGAGCACTGGCAGCCAGGTAACACGAGAAATTGTGTAAAGTGTTAATATGTAGTAAAAACGTAAGAAAATCTCCCGTTTCCGTCATTTACTATCGAATCGACATAACGCCAGATCGTCACAGTGGTCGCTTTTCTCTCTGAAACGGTTACATTTATCGTCTGCAAGCCCTTGTCGCGTGATGCGGTATGCAGACACAGTACAAGCAGCACACTAGAACACAGAATAAGAATCTACGTTGATGCAATCGGCCAAAAATATGAGCTACACTTCAAATTTTAGTTATCGAAAATTGAATTATAGGCCGGTTTAATGCCTTTGACATGACCGAGGACCTTAAGATTTTGCATGAACCGAGGACTGGCAGCCACGTAACGCGAGAATATGTGGAAAGTGTTAATATGTAGTAAAAATACAAGATAATCTCCTGTTTCCGTTATTTACTATCGAATCGAAATAACTCCAGATAGTCAAAATGGTTGCTTTTCTCTCTGAAACGGTTACATTTATCGTCAGCAAGCCCTTGTCGCGTGATGCGGTATGCAGACACAGTACAAGCAGCACACTAGAACACAGAATAAGAATCTACGTTGATGCAATCGGCCAGGAAGAAGAGCTACATTTCAAGTTTTAGTTATCGATTAATGAATTATTGGGCGGTTTGGTGCCTTGGACCAGACCGAGGACCTTAAGATTTTGCATGAACCGAGGACTGGCAGCCAGGTAACACGAGAAATTGTGTAAAGTGTTAATATGTTGTAAAAACCTATGAAAATCTCCCGTTTCCGTTATTTACTATCGAATCGACATAACGCCAGATCGTCACAGTGGTCGCTTTTCTCTCTGAAACGGTTACATTTATCGTCTGCAAGCCCTTGTCGCGTGATGCGGTATGCAGACACAGTACAAGCAGCACACTAGAACACAGAATAAGAATCTACGTTGATGCAATCGGCCAGTAAGAAGAGCTACATTTCAAGTTTTAGTTATCGATTAATGAATTATTGGGCGGTTTGGTGCCTTGGACCAGACCGAGGACCTTAAGATTTTGCATGAACCGAGGACTGGCAGCCAGGTAACACGAGAAATTGTGTAAAGTGTTAATATGTAGTAAAAACCTAAGAGAATCTCCCGTTTCCGTCATTTACTATCGAATCGACATAACGCCAGATCGTCACAGTGGTCGCTTTTCTCTCTGAAACGGTTACATTTATCGTCTGCAAGCCCTTGTCGCGTGATGCGGTATGCAGGGTCACTACAAGCGGCATAGTAGGACACTGAAGAAGCATCAAAGTTTATGCAATCGCCCAGTAAGAAGAGCTACATTTCAAGTTTTAGTTATCGATTAATGAATTATTGGGCGGTTTGGTGCCTTGGACCAGACCGAGGACCTTAAGATTTTGCATGAACCGAGGACTGGCAGCCAGGTAACACGAGAAATTGTGTAAAGTGTTAATATGTTGTAAAAACCTAAGAAAATCTCCCGTTTCCGTCATTTACTATTGAATCGACATAACGCCAGATCGTAACATTGGTCGCTTTTCTCTCTGAAACGGTTACATTTATCGTCTGCAAGCCCTTGTCGCATGATGCGGTATGCAGACACAGTACAAGCAGCACACTAGAACACAGAATAAGAATCTACGTTGATGCAATCGGCCAGTAAGAAGAGCTACATTTCAAGTTTTAGCTATCGATTAATGAATTATTGGGCGGTTTGGTGCCTTGGACCAGACCGAGGACCTTAAGATTTTGCATGAACCGAGGACTGGCAGCCTGGTAACACGAGAAATTGTGTAAAGTGTTAATATGTAGTAAAAACCTAAGAAAATCTCCCGTTTCCGTCATCTACTATCGAATCGACATAACGCCAGATCGTCACAGTGGTCGTTTTTCTCTCTGAAACGGTTACATTTATCGTCTGCAAGCCCTTGTCGCGTGATGCGGTATGCAGACACAGTACAAGCAGCACACTAGAACACAGAATAAGAATCTACGTTGATGCAATCGGCCAGTAAGAAGAGCTACATTTCAAGTTTTAGTTATCGATTAATGAATTATTGGGCGGTTTGGTGCCTTGGACCAGACCGAGGAACTTAAGATTTTGCATGAACCGAGGACTGGCAGCCAGGTAACACGAGAAATTGTGTAAAGTGTTAATATGTAGTAAAAACCTAAGAAATTTTCCCGTTTCCGTCATTTACTATCGAATCGACATAACGCCAGATCGTCACAGTGGTCGCTTTTCTCTCTGAAACGGTTACATTTATCGTCTGCAAGCCCTTGTCGCGTGATGCGGTATGCAGACACAGTACAAGCAGCACACTAGAACACAGAATAAGAATCTACGTTGATGCAATCGGCCAAAAATAAGAGCTACACTTCAAATTTTAGTTATCGAAAATTGAATTATTAGCTGGTGTAATGCCTTTGACATGACCGAGGACCTTAAGATTTTGCATGAACCGAGGACTGGCAGCCACGTAACACCAGAATATGTGGAAAGTGTTAATATGTAGTAAAAATATAAGATAATCTCCTGTTTCCGTTATTTACTATCGAATCGAAATAACTCCAGTTAGTCAAAATGGTTGCCTTTCTCTCTGAAACGGTTACATTTATCGTCTGCAAGCCCTTGTCGCGTGATGCGGTATGCAGACACAGTACAAGCAGCACACTAGAACACAGAATAAGAATCTACGTTGATATAATCGGCCAGTAAGAAGAGCTACATTTCAAGTTTTAGTTATCGATTAATGAATTATTGGGCGGTTTGGTGCCTTGGACCAGACCGAGGACCTTAAGATTTTGCATGAACCGAGGACTGGCAGCCAGGTAACACGAGAAATTGTGTAAAGTGTTAATATGTAGTAAAAACCTAAGAAAATCTCCCGTTTCCGTCATTTACTATCGAATCGACATAACGCCAGATCGTCACAGTGGTCGCTTTTCTCTCTGAAACGGTTACATTTATCGTCTGCAAGCCCTTGTCGCGTGATGCGGTATGCAGACACAGTACAAGCAGCACACTAGAACACAGAATAAGAATCTACGTTGATGCAATCGGCCAGGAAGAAGAGCTACATTTCAAGTTTTAGTTATCGATTAATGAATTATTGGGCGGTTTGGTGCCTTGGACCAGACCGAGGACCTTAAGATTTTGCATGAACCGAGGACTGGCAGCCAGGTAACACGAGAAATTGTGTAAAGTGTTAATATGTAGTAAAAACCTAAGAAAATCTCCCGTTTCCGTCATTTACTATCGAATCGACATAACGCCAGATCGTCACAGTGGTCGCTTTTCTCTCTGAAACGGTTACATTTATCGTCTGCAAGCCCTTGTCGCGTGATGCGGTATGCAGACACAGTACAAGCAGCACACTAGAACACAGAATAAGAATCTACGTTGATGCAATCGGCCAGTAAGAAGAGCTACATTTCAAGTTATAGTTATCGATTAATGAATTATTGGGCGGTTTGGTGCCTTGGACCAGACCGAGGACCTTAAGATTTTGCATGAACCGAGGACTGGCAGCCAGGTAACACGAGAAATTGTGTAAAGTGTTAATATGTAGTAAAAACCTAAGAAAATCTCCCGTTTCCGTCATTTACTATCGAATCGACATAACGCCAGATCGTCACAGTGGTCGCTTTTCTCTCTGAAACGGTTACATTTATCGTCTGCAAGCCCTCATCGCGTGATGCGGTATGCAGGGTCACTACAAGCGGCATAGTAGGACACTGAAGAAGCATCTAAGTTTATGCAATCGTTCAGTAAGAAGAGCTACATTTCAAGTTTTAGTTATCGATTAATGAATTATTGGGCGGTTTGGTGCCTTGGACCAGACCGAGGACCTTAAGATTTTGCATGAACCGAGGACTGGCAGCCAGGTAACACGAGAAATTGTGTAAAGTGTTAATATGTAGTAAAAACCTAAGAAAATCTCCCGTTTCCGTCATTTACTATTGAATCGACATAACGCCAGATCGTAACATTGGTCGCTTTTCTCTCTGAAACGGTTACATTTATCGTCTGCAAGCCCTTGTCGCATGATGCGGTATGCAGACACAGTACAAGCAGCACACTAGAACACAGAATAAGAATCTACGTTGATGCAATCGGCCAGTAAGAAGAGCTAGATTTCAAGTTTTAGTTATCGATTAATGAATCATTGGGCGTTTTGGGGCCTTGGACCAGACCGAGGACCTTAAGATTTTGCATGAACCGAGGACTGGCAGCCTGGTAACACGAGAAATTGTGTAAAGTGTTAATATGTAGTAAAAACCTAAGAAAATCTCCCGTTTCCGTCATCTACTATCGAATCGACATAACGCCAGATCGTCACAGTGGTCGTTTTTCTCTCTGAAACGGTTACATTTATCGTCTGCAAGCCCTTGTCGCGTGATGCGGTATGCAGAACCAGTACAAGCAGCACACTAGAACACAGAATAAGAATCTACGTTGATGCAATCGGCCAAAAATAAGAGCTACACTTCAAATTTTAGTCATCGAAAATTGAATTATTGGCTGGTTTAATGCCTTTGACATGACCGAGGACCTTAAGATTTTGCATGAACCGAGGACTGGCAGCCAGGTAACACGACAAATTGTGTAAAGTGTTAATATGTAGTAAAAATATAAGATAATCTCCTGTTTCCGTTATTTACTATCGAATCGAAATAACTCCAGTTAGTCAAAATGGTTGCTTTTCTCTCTGAAACGGTTACATTTATCGTCTGCAAGCCCTTGTCGCGTGATGCGGTATGCAGACACAGTACAAGCAGCACACTAGAACACAGAATAAGAATCTACGTTGATGCAATCGCCCAGTAAGAAGAGCTACATTTCAAGTTTTAGTTATCGATTAATGAATTATTGGGCGGTTTGGTGCCTTGGACCAGACCGAGGAACTTAAGATTTTGCATGAACCGAGGACTGGCAGCCAGGTAACACGAGAAATTGTGTAAAGTGTTAATATGTAGTAAAAACCTAAGAAATTTTCCCGTTTCCGTCATTTACTATCGAATCGACATAACGCCAGATCGTCACAGTGGTCGCTTTTCTCTCTGAAACGGTTACATTTATCGTCTGCAAGCCCTTGTCGCGTGATGCGGTATGCAGACACAGTACAAGCAGCACACTAGAACACAGAATAAGAATCTACGTTGATGCAATCGGCCAAAAATAAGAGCTACACTTCAAATTTTAGTTATCGAAAATTGAATTATTAGCTGGTTTAATGCCTTTGACATGACCGAGGACCTTAAGATTTTGCATGAACCGAGGACTGGCAGCCACGTAACACCAGAATATGTGGAAAGTGTTAATATGTAGTAAAAATATAAGATAATCTCCTGCTTCCGTTATTTACTATCGAATCGAAATAACTCCAGTTAGTCAAAATGGTTGCCTTTCTCTCTGAAACGGTTACATTTATCGTCTGCAAGCCCTTGTCGCGTGATGCGGTATGCAGACACAGTACAAGCAGCACACTAGAACACAGAATAAGAATCTACGTTGATATAATCGGCCAGTAAGAAGAGCTACATTTCAAGTTTTAGTTATCGATTAATGAATTATTGGGCGGTTTGGTGCCTTGGACCAGACCGAGGACCTTAAGATTTTGCATGAACCGAGGACTGGCAGCCAGGTAACACGAGAAATTGTGTAAAGTGTTAATATGTAGTAAAAACCTAAGAAAATCTCCCGTTTCCGTCATTTACTATCGAATCGACATAACGCCAGATCGTCACAGTGGTCGCTTTTCTCTCTGAAACGGTTACATTTATCGTCTGCAAGCCCTTATCGCGTGATGCGGTATGCAGACACAGTACAAGTAGCACACTAGAACACAGAATAAGAATCTACGTTGATGCAATCGGCCAGTAAGAAGAGCTACATTTCAAGTTATAGTTATCGATTAATGAATTATTGGGCGGTTTGGTGCCTTGGACCAGACCGAGGACCTTAAGATTTTGCATGAACCGAGGACTGGCAGCCAGGTAACACGAGAAATTGTGTAAAGTGTTAATATGTAGTAAAAACCTAAGAAAATCTCCCGTTTCCGTCATTTACTATCGAATCGACATAACGCCAGATCGTCACAGTGGTCGCTTTTCTCTCTGAAACGGTTACATTTATCGTCTGCAAGCCCTTGTCGCGTGATGCGGTATGCAGACACAGTACAAGCAGCACACTAGAACACAGAATAAGAATCTACGTTGATGCAATCGGCCAAAAATAAGAGCTACACTTCAAATTTTAGTTATCGAAAATTGAATTATTAGCTGGTTTAATGCCTTTGACATGACCGAGGACCTTAAGATTTTGCATGAACCGAGGAATGGCAGCCACGTAACACCAGAATATGTGGAAAGTGTTAATATGTAGTAAAAATATAAGATAATCTCCTGTTTCCGTTATTTACTATCGAATCGAAATAACTCCAGTTGGTCAAAATGGTTGCTTTTCTCTCTGAAACGGTTACATTTATCGTCTGCAAGCCCTTGTCGCGTGATGCGGTATGCAGACACAGTACAAGCAGCACACTAGAACACAGAATAAGAATCTACGTTGATATAATCGGCCAGTAAGAAGAGCTACATTTCAAGTTTTAGTTATCGATTAATGAATTATTGGGCGGTTTGGTGCCTTGGACCAGACCGAGGACCTTAAGATTTTGCATGAACCGAGGACTGGCAGCCAGGTAACACGAGAAATTGTGTAAAGTGTTGATATGTAGTAAAAACCTAAGAAAATCTCCCGTTTCCGTCATTTACTATCGAATCAACATAACGCCAGATCGTCACAGTGGTCGCTTTTCTCTCTGAAACGGTTACATTTATCGTCTGCAAGCCCTTGTCGCGTGATGCGGTATGCAGAGTCACTACAAGCGGCATAGTAGAACACAGAAGAAGCATCTAAGTTCATGCAATCGCCCAGTAAGAAGAGCTACATTTCAAGTTTTAGTTATCGATTAATGAATTATTGGGCGGTTTGGTGCCTTGGACCAGACCGAGGACCTTAAGATTTTGCATGAACCGAGGACTGGCAGCCAGGTAACACGAGAAATTGTGTAAAGTGTTAATATGTAGTAAAAACCTAAGAAAATCTCCCGTTTCCGTCATTTACTATCGAATCGACATAACGCCAGATCGTCACAGTGGTCGCTTTTCTCTCTGAAACGGTTACATTTATCGTCTGTAAGCCCTTGTCGCGTGATGCGGTATGCAGAACCAGTACAAGCAGCACACTAGAACACAGAATAAGAATCTACGTTGATGCAATCGGCCAAAAATAAGAGCTACACTTCAAATTTTAGTTATCGAAAATTGAATTATTGGCCGGTTTAATGCCTTTGACATGACCGAGGACCTTAAGATTTTGCTTGAACCGAGGACTGGCAGCCACGTAACACGAGAATATGTGGAAAGTATTAATATGTAGTAAAAATATAAGATAATCTCCTGTTTCCGTTATTTACTATCGAATCGAAATAACTCCAGATAGTCAAAATGGTTGCTTTTCTCTCTGAAACGGTTACATTTATCGTCTGCAAGCCCTTGTCGCGTGATGCGGTATGCAGACACAGTACAAGCAGCACACTAGAACACAGAATAAGAATCTACGTTGATGCAATCGGCCAGGAAGAAGAGCTACATTTCAAGTTTTAGTTATGGATTAATGAATTATTGGGCGGTTTGGTGCCTTGGACCAGACCGAGGACCTTAAGATTTTGCATGAACCGAGCACTGGCAGCCAGGTAACACGAGAAATTGTGTAAAGTGTTAATATGTAGTAAAAACGTAAGAAAATCTCCCGTTTCCGTCATTTACTATCGAATCGACATAACGCCAGATCGTCACAGTGGTCGCTTTTCTCTCTGAAACGGTTACATTTATCGTCTGCAAGCCCTTGTCGCGTGATGCGGTATGCAGACACAGTACAAGCAGCACACTAGAACACAGAATAAGAATCTACGTTGATGCAATCGGCCAGGAAGAAGAGCTACATTTCAAGTTTTAGTTATCGATTAATGAATTATTGGGCGGTTTGGTGCCTTGGACCAGACCGAGGACCTTAAGATTTTGCATGAACCGAGGACTGGCAGCCAGGTAACACGAGAAATTGTGTAAAGTGTTAATATGTAGTAAAAACCTAAGAAAATCTCCCGTTTCCGTCATTTACTATCGAATCGACATAACGCCAGATCGTCACAGTGGTCGCTTTTCTCTCTGAAACGGTTACATTTGTCGTCTGCAAGCCCTTGTCGCGTGATGCGGTATGCAGACACAGTACAAGCAGCACACTAGAACACAGAATAAGAATCTACGATGATGCAATCGGCCAAAAATAAGAGCTACACTTCAAATTTTAGTCATCGAAAATTGAATTATTGGCTGGTTTAATGCCTTTGACATGACCGAGGACCTTAAGATTTTGCATGAACCGAGGACTGGCAGCCACGTAACACCAGAATATGTGGAAAGTGTTAATATGTAGTAAAAATATAAGATAATCTCCTGTGTCCGTTATTTACTATCGAATCGAAATAACTCCAGTTAGTCAAAATGGTTGCTTTTCTCTCTGAAACGGTTACATTTATCGTCTGCAAGCCCTTGTCGCGTGATGCGGTATGCAGACACAGTACAAGCAGCACACTAGAACACAGAATAAGAATCTACGTTGATGCAATCGGCCAGTAAGAAGAGCTACATTTCAAGTTTTAGTTATCGATTAATGAATTATTGGGCGGTTTGGTGCCTTGGACCAGACTGAGGACCTTAAGATTTTGCATGAACCGAGGACTGGCAGCCAGGTAACACGAGAAATTGTGTAAAGTGTTAATATGTAGTAAAAACCTAAGAAAATCTCCCGTTTCCGTCATTTACTATCGAATCGACATAACGCCAGATCGTCACAGTGGTCGCTTTTCTCTCTGAAACGGTTACATTTATCGTCTGCAAGCCCTTGTCGCGTGATGCGGTATGCAGACACAGTACAAGCAGCACACTAGAACACAGAATAAGAATCTACGTTGATGCAATCGGCCAGTAAGAAGAGCTACATTTCAAGTTTTAGTTAACGATTAATGAATTATTGGGCGGTTTGGTGCCTTGGACCAGACCGAGGACTTTAAGATTTTGCATGAACCGAGGACTGGCAGCCAGGTAACACGAGAAATTGTGTAAAGTGTTAATATGTAGTAAAAACCTAAGAACATCTCCCGTTTCCGTCATTTACTATCGAATCGACATAACGCCAGATCGTCACAGTGGACGCTTTTCTCTCTGAAACGGTTACATTTATCGTCTGCAAGCCCTTGTCGCGTGATGCAGTATGCAGACACAGTACAAGCAGCACACTAGAACACAGAATAAGAATCTACGTTGATGCAATCGGCCAAAAATAAGAGCTACACTTCAAATTTTAGTCATCGAAAATTGAATTATTGGCTGGTTTAATGCCTTTGACATGACCGAGGACCTTAAGATTTTGCATGAACCGAGGACTGGCAGCCACGTAACACCAGAATATGTGGAAAGTGTTAATATGTAGTAAAAATATAAGATAATCTCCTGTTTCCGTTATTTACTATCGAATCGAAATAACTCCAGTTAGTCAAAATGGTTGCTTTTCTCTCTGAAACGGTTACATTTATCGTCTGCAAGCCCTTGTCGCGTGATGCGGTATGCAGACACAGTACAAGCAGCACACTAGAACACAGAATAAGAATCTACGTTGATGCAATCGGCCAGTAAGAAGAGCTACATTTCAAGTTTTAGTTATCGATTAATGAATTATTGGGCGGTTTGGTGCCTTGGACCAGACCGAGGACCTTAAGATTTTGCATGAACCGAGGACTGGCAGCCAGGTAACACGAGAAATTGTGTAAAGTGTTAATATGTAGTAAAAACCTAAGAAAATCTCCCGTTTCCGTCATTTACTATCGAATCGACATAACGCCAGATCGTCACAGGGGACGCTTTTCTCTCTGAAACGGTTACATTTATCGTCTGCGAGCCCTTGTCGCGTGATGCGGTATGCAGACACAGTACAAGCAGCACACTAGAACACAGAATAAGAATCTACGTTGATGCAATCGGCCAGGAAGAAGAGCTACATTTCAAGTTTTAGTTATCGATTAATGAATTATTGGGCGGTTTGGTGCCTTGGACCAGACCGAGGACCTTAAGATTTTGCATGAACCGAGGACTGGCAGCCAGGTAACACGAGAAATTGTGTAAAGTGTTAATATGTAGTAAAAACCTAAGAAAATCTCCCGTTTCCGTCATTTACTATCGAATCGACATAACGCCAGATCGTCACAGTGGTCGCTTTTCTCTCTGAAACGGTTACATTTATCGTCTGCAAGCCCTTGTACGTGATGCGGTATGCAGAGTCACTACAAGCGGCATAGTAGAACACTGAAGAAGCATCTAAGTTTATGCAATCGCCCAGTAAGAAGAGCTACATTTCAAGTTTTAGTTATCGATTAATGAATTATTGGGCGGTTTGGGGCCTTGGACCAGACCGAGGACCTTAAGATTTTGCATGAACCGAGGACTGGCAGCCAGGTAACACGAGAAATTGTGTAAAGTGTTAATATGTAGTAAAAACCTAAGAAAATCTCCCGTTTCCGTCATTTACTATCGAATCGACATAACGCCAGATCGTCACAGTGGTCGCTTTTCTCTCTGAAACGGTTACATTTATCGTCTGCAAGCCCTTGTCGCGTGATGCGGTATGCAGACACAGTACAAGCAGCACACTAGAACACAGAATAAGAATCTACGTTGATGCAATCGGCCATTAAGAAGAGCTACATTTCAAGTTTTAGTTATCGATTAATGAATTATTGGGCGGTTTGGTGCCTTGGACCAGACCGAGGACCTTAAGATTTTGCATGAACCGAGGACTGGCAGCCAGGTAACACGAGAAATTGTGTAAAGTGTTAATATGTAGTAAAAACCTAAGAAAATCTCCCGTTTCCGTCATTTACTATCGAATCGACATAACGCCAGATCGTCACAGTGGTCGCTTTTCTCTCTGAAACGGTTACATTTATCGTCTGCAAGCCCTTGTCGCGTGATGCGGTATGCAGACACAGTACAAGCAGCACACTAGAACACAGAAATATATCTACGTTGATGCAATCGGCCAAAAATAAGAGCTACACTTCAAATTTTAGTTATCGAAAATTGAATTATTGGCCGGTTTAATGCCTTTGACATGACCGAGACCTTAAGATTTTGCTTGAACCGAGGACTGGCAGCCACGTAACACGAGAATATGTGGAAAGTATTAATATGTAGTAAAAATATAAGATAATCTCCTGTTTCCGTTATTTACTATCGAATCGAAATAACTCCAGATAGTCAAAATGGTTGCTTTTCTCTCTGAAACGGTTACATTTATCGTCTGCAAGCCCTTGTCGCGTGATGCGGTATGCAGACACAGTACAAGCAGCACACTAGAACACAGAATAAGAATCTACGTTGATGCAATCGGCCAGTAAGAAGAGCTACATTTCAAGTTTTAGTTATCGATTAATGAATTATTGGGCGGTTTGGTGCCTTGGACCAGACTGAGGACCTTAAGATTTTGCATGAACCGAGGACTGGCAGCCAGGTAACACGAGAAATTGTGTAAAGTGTTAATATGTAGTAAAAACCTAAGAAAATCTCCCGTTTCCGTCATTTACTATCGAATCGACATAACGCCAGATCGTCACAGTGGTCGCTTTTCTCTCTGAAACGGTTACATTTATCGTCTGCAAGCCCTTCTCGCGTGATGCGGTATGCAGACACAGTACAAGCAGCACACTAGAACACAGAATAAGAATCTACGTTGATGCAATCGGCCAGTAAGAAGAGCTACATTTCAAGTTTTAGTTAACGATTAATGAATTATTGGGCGGTTTGGTGCCTTGGACCAGACCGAGGACTTTAAGATTTTGCATGAACCGAGGACTGGCAGCCAGGTAACACGAGAAATTGTGTAAAGTGTTAATATGTAGTAAAAACCTAAGAACATCTCCCGTTTCCGTCATTTACTATCGAATCGACATAACGCCAGATCGTCACAGTGGTCGCTTTTCTCTCTGAAACGGTTACATTTATCGTCTGCAAGCCCTTGTCGCGTGATGCGGTATGCAGACACAGTACAAGCAGCACACTAGAACACAGAATAAGAATCTACGTTGATGCAATCGGCCAAAAATAAGAGCTACACTTCAAATTTTAGTCATCGAAAATTGAATTATTGGCTGGTTTAATGCCTTTGACATGACCGAGGACCTTAAGATTTTGCATGAACCGAGGACTGGCAGCCACGTAACACCAGAATATGTGGAAAGTGTTAATATGTAGTAAAAATATAAGATAATCTCCTGTTTCCGTTATTTACTATCGAATCGAAATAACTCCAGTTAGTCAAAATGGTTGCTTTTCTCTCTGAAACGGTTACATTTATCGTCTGCAAGCCCTTGTCGCGTGATGCGGTATGCAGACACAGTACAAGCAGCACACTAGAACACAGAATAAGAATCTACGTTGATGCAATCGGCCAGTAAGAAGAGCTACATTTCTAGTTTTAGTTATCGATTAATGAATTATTGGGCGGTTTGGTGCCTTGGACCAGACCGAGGACCTTAAGATTTTGCATGAACCGAGGACTGGCAGCCAGGTAACACGAGAAATTGTGTAAAGTGTTAATATGTAGTAAAAACCTAAGAAAATCTCCCGTTTCCGTCATTTACTATCGAATCGACATAACGCCAGATCGTCACAGGGGACGCTTTTCTCTCTGAAACGGTTACATTTATCGTCTGCAAGCCCTTGTCGCGTGATGCGGTATGCAGACACAGTACAAGCAGCACACTAGAACACAGAATAAGAATCTACGTTGATGCAATCGGCCAGGAAGAAGAGCTACATTTCAAGTTTTAGTTATCGATTAATGAAATATTGGGCGGTTTGGTGCCTTGGACCAGACCGAGGACCTTAAGATTTTGCATGAACCGAGGACTGGCAGCCAGGTAACACGAGAAATTGTGTAAAGTGTTAATATGTAGTAAAAACCTAAGAAAATCTCCCGTTTCCGTCATTTACTATCGAATCGACATAACGCCAGATCGTCACAGTGGTCGCTTTTCTCTCTGAAACGGTTACATTTATCGTCTGCAAGCCCTTGTACGTGATGCGGTATGCAGAGTCACTACAAGCGGCATAGTAGAACACTGAAGAAGCATCTAAGTTTATGCAATCGCCCAGTAAGAAGAGCTACATTTCAAGTTTTAGTTATCGATTAATGAATTATTGGGCGGTTTGGGGCCTTGGACCAGACCGAGGACCTTAAGATTTTGCATGAACCGAGGACTGGCAGCCAGGTAACACGAGAAATTGTGTAAAGTGTTAATATGTAGTAAAAACCTAAGAAAATCTCCCGTTTCCGTCATTTACTATCGAATCGACATAACGCCAGATCGTCACAGTGGTCGCTTTTCTCTCTGAAACGGTTACATTTATCGTCTGCAAGCCCTTGTCGCGTGATGCGGTATGCAGACACAGTACAAGCAGCACACTAGAACACAGAATAAGAATCTACGTTGATGCAATCGGCCAGTAAGAAGAGCTACATTTCAAGTTTTAGTTATCGATTAATGAATTATTGGGCGGTTTGGTGCCTTGGACCAGACCGAGGACCTTAAGATTTTGCATGAACCGAGGACTGGCAGCCAGGTAACACGAGAAATTGTGTAAAGTGTTAATATGTAGTAAAAACCTAAGAAAATCTCCCGTTTCCGTCATTTACTATCGAATCGACATAACGCCAGATCGTCACAGTGGTCGCTTTTCTCTCTGAAACGGTTACATTTATCGTCTGCAAGCCCTTGTCGCGTGATGCGGTATGCAGAACCAGTACAAGCAGCACACTAGAACACAGAATAAGAATCTACGTTGATGCAATCGGCCAAAAATAAGAGCTACACTTCAAATTTTAGTTATCGAAAATTGAATTATTGGCCGGTTTAATGCCTTTGACATGACCGAGACCTTAAGATTTTGCTTGAACCGAGGACTGGCAGCCACGTAACACGAGAATATGTGGAAAGTATTAATATGTAGTAAAAATATAAGATAATCTCCTGTTTCCGTTATTTACTATCGAATCGAAATAACTCCAGATAGTCAAAATGGTTGCTTTTCTCTCTGAAACGGTTACATTTATCGTCTGCAAGCCCTTGTCGCGTGATGCGGTATGCAGACACAGTACAAGCAGCACACTAGAACACAGAATAAGAATCTACGTTGATGCAATCGGCCAGGAAGAAGAGCTACATTTCAAGTTTTAGTTATCGATTAATGAATTATTGGGCGGTTTGGTGACTTGGACCAGACCGAGGACCTTAAGATTTTGCATGAACCGAGGACTGGCAGCCAGGTAACACGAGAAATTGTGTAAAGTGTTAATATGTAGTAAAAACCTAAGAAAATCTCCCGTTTCCGACATTTACTATCGAATCGACATAACGCCAGATCGTCACAGTGGTCGCTTTTCTCTCTGAAACGGTTACATTTATCGTCTGCAAGCCCTTGTCGCGTGATGCGGTATGCAGACACAGTACAAGCAGCACACTAGAACACAGAATAAGAATCTACGTTGATGCAATCGGCCAAAAATATGAGCTACACTTCAAATTTTAGTTATCGAAAATTGAATTATAGGCCGGTTTAATGCCTTTGACATGACCGAGGAGCTTAAGATTTTGCATGAACCGAGGACTGGCAGCCACGTAACACGAGAATATGTGTAAAGTGTTAATATGTAGTAAAAATATAAGATAATCTCCTGTTTCCGTTATTTACTATCGAATCGAAATAACTCCAGATAGTCAAAATGGTTGCTTTTCTCTCTGAAACGGTTACATTTATCGTCTGCAAGCCCTTGTCGCGTGATGCGGTATGCAGACACTGTACAAGCAGCACACTAGAACACAGAATAAGAATCTACGTTGATGCAATCGGCCAGGAAGAAGAGCTACATTTCAAGATTTAGTTATCGATTAATGAATTATTGGGCGGTTTGGTGCCTTGGACCAGACCGAGGACCTTAAGATTTTGCATGAACCGAGGACTGGCAGCCAGGTAACACGAGCAATTGTGTAAAGTGTTAATATGTAGTAAAAACCTAAGAAAATCTCCCGTTTCCGTCATTTACTATCGAATCGACATAACGCCAGATCGTCACAGTGGTCGCTTTTCTCTCTGAAACGGTTACATTTATCGTCTGCAAGCCCTTGTCGCGTGATGCGGTATGCAGACACAGTACAAGCAGCACACTAGAACACAGAATAAGAATCTACGATGATGCAATCGGCCAAAAATAAGAGCTACACTTCAAATTTTAGTCATCGAAAATTGAATTATTGGCTGGTTTAATGCCTTTGACATGACCGAGGACCTTAAGATTTTGCATGAACCGAGGACTGGCAGCCACGTAACACCAGAATATGTGGAAAGTGTTAATATGTAGTAAAAATATAAGATAATCTCCTGTTTCCGTTATTTACTATCGAATCGAAATAACTCCAGTTAGTCAAAATGGTTGCTTTTCTCTCTGAAACGGTTACATTTATCGTCTGCAAGCCCTTGTCGCGTGATGCGGTATGCAGACACAGTACAAGCAGCACACTAGAACACAGAATAAGAATCTACGTTGATGCAATCGGCCAGTAAGAAGAGCTACATTTCAAGTTTTATTT
This sequence comes from Schistocerca cancellata, assembly GCF_023864275.1. Taxonomy (NCBI): domain Eukaryota; kingdom Metazoa; phylum Arthropoda; class Insecta; order Orthoptera; family Acrididae; genus Schistocerca; species Schistocerca cancellata. The sequence goes on along the minus strand of NW_026047150.1, from coordinate 187,986 downwards.
ATCGATTAATGAATTATTGGGCGGTTTGGTGCCTTGGACCAGACCGAGGACCTTAAGATTTTGCATGAACCGAGGACTGGCAGCCAGGTAACACGAGAAATTGTGTAAAGTGTTAATATGTAGTAAAAACCTAAGAAAATCTCCCGTTTCCGTCATTTACTATCGAATCGACATAACGCCAGATCGTCACAGTGGTCGCTTTTCTCTCTGAAACGGTTACATTTATCGTCTGCAAGCCCTTGTCGCGTGATGCGGTATGCAGACACAGTACAAGCAGCACACTAGAACACAGAATAAGAATCTACGTTGATGCAATCGGCCAGGAAGAAGAGCTACATTTCAAGTTTTAGTTATCGATTAATGAATTATTGGGCGGTTTGGTGCCTTGGACCAGACCGAAGACCTTAAGATTTTGCATGAACCGAGGACTGGCAGCCAGGTAACACGAGAAATTGTGTAAAGTGTTAATATGTAGTAAAAACCTAAGAAAATCTCCCGTTTCCGTCATTTACTATCGAATCGACATAACGCCAGATCGTCACAGAGGTCGTTTTTCTCTCTGAAACGGTTACATTTATCGTCTGCAAGCCCTTGTCGCGTGATGCGGTATGCAGACACAGTACAAGCAGCACACTAGAACACAGAATAAGAATCTACGTTGATGCAATCGGCCAGGAAGAAGAGCTACATTTCAAGTTTTAGTTATCGATTAATGAATTATTGGGCGGTTTGGTGCCTTGGACCAGACCGAGGACCTTAAGATTTTGCATGAACCGAGGACTGGCAGCCAGGTAACACGAGAAATTGTGTAAAGTGTTAATATGTAGTAAAAACCTAAGAAAATCTCCCGTTTCCGTCATTTACTATCGAATCGACATAACGCCAGATCGTCACAGTGGTCGCTTTTCTCTCTGAAACGGTTACATTTATCGTCTGCAAGCCCTTGTACGTGATGCGGTATGCAGAGTCACTACAAGCGGCATAGTAGAACACTGAAGAAGCATCTAAGTTTATGCAATCGCCCAGTAAGAAGAGCTACATTTCAAGTTTTAGTTATCGATTAATGAATTATTGGGCGGTTTGGGGCCTTGGACCAGACCGAGGACCTTAAGATTTTGCATGAACCGAGGACTGGCAGCCAGGTAACACGAGAAATTGTGTAAAGTGTTAATATGTAGTAAAAACCTAAGAAAATCTCCCGTTTCCGTCATTTACTATCGAATCGACATAACGCCAGATCGTCACAGTGGTCGCTTTTCTCTCTGAAACGGTTACATTTATCGTCTGCAAGCCCTTGTCGCGTGATGCGGTATGCAGACACAGTACAAGCAGCACACTAGAACACAGAATAAGAATCTACGTTGATGCAATCGGCCAGTAAGAAGAGCTACATTTCAAGTTTTAGTTATCGATTAATGAATTATTGGGCGGTTTGGTGCCTTGGACCAGACCGAGGACCTTAAGATTTTGCATGAACCGAGGACTGGCAGCCAGGTAACACGAGAAATTGTGTAAAGTGTTAATATGTAGTAAAAACCTAAGAAAATCTCCCGTTTCCGTCATTTACTATCGAATCGACATAACGCCAGATCGTCACAGTGGTCGCTTTTCTCTCTGAAACGGTTACATTTATCGTCTGCAAGCCCTTGTCGCGTGATGCGGTATGCAGAACCAGTACAAGCAGCACACTAGAACACAGAATAAGAATCTACGTTGATGCAATCGGCCAAAAATAAGAGCTACACTTCAAATTTTAGTTATCGAAAATTGAATTATAGGCCGGTTTAATGCCTTTGACATGACCGAGGAGCTTAAGATTTTGCATGAACCGAGGACTGGCAGCCACGTAACACGAGAATATGTGTAAAGTGTTAATATGTAGTAAAAATATAAGATAATCTCCTGTTTCCGTTATTTACTATCGAATCGAAATAACTCCAGATAGTCAAAATGGTTGCTTTTCTCTCTGAAACGGTTACATTTATCGTCTGCATGCCCTTGTCGCGTGATGCGGTATGCAGACACTGTACAAGCAGCACACTAGAACACAGAATAAGAATCTACGTTGATGCAATCGGCCAGGAAGAAGAGCTACATTTCAAGATTTAGTTATCGATTAATGAATTATTGGGCGGTTTGGTGCCTTGGACCAGACCGAGGACCTTAAGATTTTGCATGAACCGAGGACTGGCAGCCAGGTAACACGAGCAATTGTGTAAAGTGTTAATATGTAGTAAAAACCTAAGAAAATCTCCCGTTTCCGTCATTTACTATCGAATCGACATAACGCCAGATCGTCACAGTGGTCGCTTTTCTCTCTGAAACGGTTACATTTATCGTCTGCAAGCCCTTGTCGCGTGATGCGGTATGCAGACACAGTACAAGCAGCACACTAGAACACAGAATAAGAATCTACGATGATGCAATCGGCCAAAAATAAGAGCTACACTTCAAATTTTAGTCATCGAAAATTGAATTATTGGCTGGTTTAATGCCTTTGACATGACCGAGGACCTTAAGATTTTGCATGAACCGAGGACTGGCAGCCACGTAACACCAGAATATGTGGAAAGTGTTAATATGTAGTAAAAATATAAGATAATCTCCTGTTTCCGTTATTTACTATCGAATCGAAATAACTCCAGTTAGTCAAAATGGTTGCTTTTCTCTCTGAAACGGTTACATTTATCGTCTGCAAGCCCTTGTCGCGTGATGCGGTATGCAGACACAGTACAAGCAGCACACTAGAACACAGAATAAGAATCTACGTTGATGCAATCGGCCAGTAAGAAGAGCTACATTTCAAGTTTTATTTATCGATTAATGAATTATTGGGCGGTTTGGTGCCTTGGACCAGACCGAGGACCTTAAGATTTTGCATGAACCGAGGACTGGCAGCCAGGTAACACGAGAAATTGTGTAAAGTGTTAATATGTAGTAAAAACCTAAGAAAATCTCCCGTTTCCGTCATTTACTATCGAATCGACATAACGCCAGATCGTCACAGTGGTCGCTTTTCTCTCTGAAACGGTTACATTTATCGTCTGCAAGCCCTTGTCGCGTGATGCGGTATGCAGACACAGTACAAGCAGCACACTAGAACACAGAATAAGAATCTACGTTGATGCAATCGGCCAGGAAGAAGAGCTACATTTCAAGTTTTAGTTATCGATTAATGAATTATTGGGCGGTTTGGTGCCTTGGACCAGACCGAAGACCTTAAGATTTTGCATGAACCGAGGACTGGCAGCCAGGTAACACGAGAAATTGTGTAAAGTGTTAATATGTAGTAAAAACCTAAGAAAATCTCCCGTTTCCGTCATTTACTATCGAATCGACATAACGCCAGATCGTCACAGAGGTCGTTTTTCTCTCTGAAACGGTTACATTTATCGTCTGCAAGCCCTTGTCGCGTGATGCGGTATGCAGACACAGTACAAGCAGCACACTAGAACACAGAGTAAGAATCTACGTTGATGCAATCGGCCAGGAAGAAGAGCTACATTTCAAGTTTTAGTTATCGATTAATGAATTATTGGGCGGTTTGGTGCCTTGGACCAGACCGAGGACCTTAAGATTTTGCATGAACCGAGGACTGGCAGCCAGGTAACACGAGAAATTGTGTAAAGTGTTAATATGTAGTAAAAACCTAAGAAAATCTCCCGTTTCCGTCATTTACTATCGAATCGACATAACGCCAGATCGTCACAGTGGTCGCTTTTCTCTCTGAAACGGTTACATTTATCGTCTGCAAGCCCTTGTCGCGTGATGCGGTATGCAGACACAGTACAAGCAGCACACTAGAACACAGAATAAGAATCTACGTTGATGCAATCGGCCAGTAAGAAGTGCTACATTTCAAGTTATAGTTATCGATTAATGAATTATTGGGCGGTTTGGTGCCTTGGACCAGACCGAGGACCTTAAGATTTTGCATGAACCGAGGACTGGCAGCCAGGTAACACGAGAAATTGTGTAAAGTGTTAATATGTAGTAAAAACCTAAGAAAATCTCCCGTTTCCGTCATTTACTATCGAATCGACATAACGCCAGATCGTCACAGTGGTCGCTTTTCTCTCTGAAACGGTTACATTTATCGTCTGCAAGCCCTTGTCGCGTGATGCGGTATGCAGGGTCACTACAAGCGGCATAGTAGGACACTGAAGAAGCATCTAAGTTTATGCAATCGTTCAGTAAGAAGAGCTACATTTCAAGTTTTAGTTATCGATTAATGAATTATTGGGCGGTTTGGTGCCTTGGACCAGACCGAGGACCTTAAGATTTTGCATGAACCGAGGACTGGCAGCCAGGTAACACGAGAAATTGTGTAAAGTGTTAATATGTAGTAAAAACCTAAGAAAATCTCCCGTTTCCGTCATTTACTATTGAATCGACATAACGCCAGATCGTAACATTGGTCGCTTTTCTCTCTGAAACGGTTACATTTATCGTCTGCAAGCCCTTGTCGCATGATGCGGTATGCAGACACAGTACAAGCAGCACACTAGAACACAGAATAAGAATCTACGTTGATGCAATCGGCCAGTAAGAAGAGCTACATTTCAAGTTTTAGTTATCGATTAATGAATTATTGGGCGGTTTGGGGCCTTGGACCAGACCGAGGACCTTAAGATTTTGCATGAACCGAGGACTGGCAGCCTGGTAACACGAGAAATTGTGTAAAGTGTTAATATGTAGTAAAAACCTAAGAAAATCTCCCGTTTCCGTCATCTACTATCGAATCGACATAACGCCAGATCGTCACAGTGGTCGTTTTTCTCTCTGAAACGGTTACATTTATCGTCTGCAAGCCCTTGTCGCGTGATGCGGTATGCAGAACCAGTACAAGCAGCACACTAGAACACAGAATAAGAATCTACGTTGATGCAATCGGCCAGTAAGAAGAGCTACATTTCAAGTTTTAGTTATCGATTAATGAATTATTGGGCGGTTTGGTGCCTTGGACCAGACCGAGGACCTTAAGATTTTGCATGAACCGAGGACTGGCAGCCAGGTAACACGAGAAATTGTGTAAAGTGTTAATATGTAGTAAAAACCTAAGAAAATCTCCCGTTTCCGTCATTTACTATCGAATCGACATAACGCCAGATCGTCACAGTGGTCGCTTTTCTCTCTGAAACGGTTACATTTATCGTCTGCAAGCCCTTGTCGCGTGATGCGGTATGCAGACACAGTACAAGCAGCACACTAGAACACAGAATAAGAATCTACGTTGATGCAATCGGCCAAAAATAAGAGCTACACTTCAAATTTTAGTTATCGAAAATTGAATTATTAGCTGGTTTAATGCCTTTGACATGACCGAGGACCTTAAGATTTTGCATGAACCGAGGAATGGCAGCCACGTAACACCAGAATATGTGGAAAGTGTTAATATGTAGTAAAAATATAAGATAATCTCCTGTTTCCGTTATTTACTATCGAATCGAAATAACTCCAGTTGGTCAAAATGGTTGCTTTTCTCTCTGAAACGGTTACATTTATCGTCTGCAAGCCCTTGTCGCGTGATGCGGTATGCAGACACAGTACAAGCAGCACACTAGAACACAGAATAAGAATCTACGTTGATATAATCGGCCAGTAAGAAGAGCTACATTTCAAGTTTTAGTTATCGATTAATGAATTATTGGGCGGTTTGGTGCCTTGGACCAGACCGAGGACCTTAAGATTTTGCATGAACCGAGGACTGGCAGCCAGGTAACACGAGAAATTGTGTAAAGTGTTGATATGTAGTAAAAACCTAAGAAAATCTCCCGTTTCCGTCATTTACTATCGAATCAACATAACGCCAGATCGTCACAGTGGTCGCTTTTCTCTCTGAAACGGTTACATTTATCGTCTGCAAGCCCTTGTCGCGTGATGCGGTATGCAGAGTCACTACAAGCGGCATAGTAGAACACAGAAGAAGCATCTAAGTTCATGCAATCGCCCAGTAAGAAGAGCTACATTTCAAGTTTTAGTTATCGATTAATGAATTATTGGGCGGTTTGGTGCCTTGGACCAGACCGAGGACCTTAAGATTTTGCATGAACCGAGGACTGGCAGCCAGGTAACACGAGAAATTGTGTAAAGTGTTAATATGTAGTAAAAACCTAAGAAAATCTCCCGTTTCCGTCATTTACTATCGAATCGACATAACGCCAGATCGTCACAGTGGTCGCTTTTCTCTCTGAAACGGTTACATTTATCGTCTGTAAGCCCTTGTCGCGTGATGCGGTATGCAGAACCAGTACAAGCAGCACACTAGAACACAGAATAAGAATCTACGTTGATGCAATCGGCCAAAAATAAGAGCTACACTTCAAATTTTAGTTATCGAAAATTGAATTATTGGCCGGTTTAATGCCTTTGACATGACCGAGGACCTTAAGATTTTGCTTGAACCGAGGACTGGCAGCCACGTAACACGAGAATATGTGGAAAGTATTAATATGTAGTAAAAATATAAGATAATCTCCTGTTTCCGTTATTTACTATCGAATCGAAATAACTCCAGATAGTCAAAATGGTTGCTTTTCTCTCTGAAACGGTTACATTTATCGTCTGCAAGCCCTTGTCGCGTGATGCGGTATGCAGACACAGTACAAGCAGCACACTAGAACACAGAATAAGAATCTACGTTGATGCAATCGGCCAGGAAGAAGAGCTACATTTCAAGTTTTAGTTATGGATTAATGAATTATTGGGCGGTTTGGTGCCTTGGACCAGACCGAGGACCTTAAGATTTTGCATGAACCGAGCACTGGCAGCCAGGTAACACGAGAAATTGTGTAAAGTGTTAATATGTAGTAAAAACGTAAGAAAATCTCCCGTTTCCGTCATTTACTATCGAATCGACATAACGCCAGATCGTCACAGTGGTCGCTTTTCTCTCTGAAACGGTTACATTTATCGTCTGCAAGCCCTTGTCGCGTGATGCGGTATGCAGACACAGTACAAGCAGCACACTAGAACACAGAATAAGAATCTACGTTGATGCAATCGGCCAGGAAGAAGAGCTACATTTCAAGTTTTAGTTATCGATTAATGAATTATTGGGCGGTTTGGTGCCTTGGACCAGACCGAGGACCTTAAGATTTTGCATGAACCGAGGACTGGCAGCCAGGTAACACGAGAAATTGTGTAAAGTGTTAATATGTAGTAAAAACCTAAGAAAATCTCCCGTTTCCGTCATTTACTATCGAATCGACATAACGCCAGATCGTCACAGTGGTCGCTTTTCTCTCTGAAACGGTTACATTTGTCGTCTGCAAGCCCTTGTCGCGTGATGCGGTATGCAGACACAGTACAAGCAGCACACTAGAACACAGAATAAGAATCTACGATGATGCAATCGGCCAAAAATAAGAGCTACACTTCAAATTTTAGTCATCGAAAATTGAATTATTGGCTGGTTTAATGCCTTTGACATGACCGAGGACCTTAAGATTTTGCATGAACCGAGGACTGGCAGCCACGTAACACCAGAATATGTGGAAAGTGTTAATATGTAGTAAAAATATAAGATAATCTCCTGTGTCCGTTATTTACTATCGAATCGAAATAACTCCAGTTAGTCAAAATGGTTGCTTTTCTCTCTGAAACGGTTACATTTATCGTCTGCAAGCCCTTGTCGCGTGATGCGGTATGCAGACACAGTACAAGCAGCACACTAGAACACAGAATAAGAATCTACGTTGATGCAATCGGCCAGTAAGAAGAGCTACATTTCAAGTTTTAGTTATCGATTAATGAATTATTGGGCGGTTTGGTGCCTTGGACCAGACTGAGGACCTTAAGATTTTGCATGAACCGAGGACTGGCAGCCAGGTAACACGAGAAATTGTGTAAAGTGTTAATATGTAGTAAAAACCTAAGAAAATCTCCCGTTTCCGTCATTTACTATCGAATCGACATAACGCCAGATCGTCACAGTGGTCGCTTTTCTCTCTGAAACGGTTACATTTATCGTCTGCAAGCCCTTGTCGCGTGATGCGGTATGCAGACACAGTACAAGCAGCACACTAGAACACAGAATAAGAATCTACGTTGATGCAATCGGCCAGTAAGAAGAGCTACATTTCAAGTTTTAGTTAACGATTAATGAATTATTGGGCGGTTTGGTGCCTTGGACCAGACCGAGGACTTTAAGATTTTGCATGAACCGAGGACTGGCAGCCAGGTAACACGAGAAATTGTGTAAAGTGTTAATATGTAGTAAAAACCTAAGAACATCTCCCGTTTCCGTCATTTACTATCGAATCGACATAACGCCAGATCGTCACAGTGGTCGCTTTTCTCTCTGAAACGGTTACATTTATCGTCTGCAAGCCCTTGTCGCGTGATGCAGTATGCAGACACTGTACAAGCAGCACACTAGAACACAGAATAAGAATCTACGTTGATGCAATCGGCCAAAAATAAGAGCTACACTTCAAATTTTAGTCATCGAAAATTGAATTATTGGCTGGTTTAATGCCTTTGACATGACCGAGGACCTTAAGATTTTGCATGAACCGAGGACTGGCAGCCACGTAACACCAGAATATGTGGAAAGTGTTAATATGTAGTAAAAATATAAGATAATCTCCTGTTTCCGTTATTTACTATCGAATCGAAATAACTCCAGTTAGTCAAAATGGTTGCTTTTCTCTCTGAAACGGTTACATTTATCGTCTGCAAGCCCTTGTCGCGTGATGCGGTATGCAGACACAGTACAAGCAGCACACTAGAACACAGAATAAGAATCTACGTTGATGCAATCGGCCAGTAAGAAGAGCTACATTTCAAGTTTTAGTTATCGATTAATGAATTATTGGGCGGTTTGGTGCCTTGGACCAGACCGAGGACCTTAAGATTTTGCATGAACCGAGGACTGGCAGCCAGGTAACACGAGAAATTGTGTAAAGTGTTAATATGTAGTAAAAACCTAAGAAAATCTCCCGTTTCCGTCATTTACTATCGAATCGACATAACGCCAGATCGTCACAGTGGTCGCTTTTCTCTCTGAAACGGTTACATTTATCGTCTGCAAGCCCTTGTACGTGATGCGGTATGCAGAGTCACTACAAGCGGCATAGTAGAACACTGAAGAAGCATCTAAGTTTATGCAATCGCCCAGTAAGAAGAGCTACATTTCAAGTTTTAGTTATCGATTAATGAATTATTGGGCGGTTTGGGGCCTTGGACCAGACCGAGGACCTTAAGATTTTGCATGAACCGAGGACTGGCAGCCAGGTAACACGAGAAATTGTGTAAAGTGTTAATATGTAGTAAAAACCTAAGAAAATCTCCCGTTTCCGTCATTTACTATCGAATCGACATAACGCCAGATCGTCACAGTGGTCGCTTTTCTCTCTGAAACGGTTACATTTATCGTCTGCAAGCCCTTGTCGCGTGATGCGGTATGCAGACACAGTACAAGCAGCACACTAGAACACAGAATAAGAATCTACGTTGATGCAATCGGCCATTAAGAAGAGCTACATTTCAAGTTTTAGTTATCGATTAATGAATTATTGGGCGGTTTGGTGCCTTGGACCAGACCGAGGACCTTAAGATTTTGCATGAACCGAGGACTGGCAGCCAGGTAACACGAGAAATTGTGTAAAGTGTTAATATGTAGTAAAAACCTAAGAAAATCTCCCGTTTCCGTCATTTACTATCGAATCGACATAACGCCAGATCGTCACAGTGGTCGCTTTTCTCTCTGAAACGGTTACATTTATCGTCTGCAAGCCCTTGTCGCGTGATGCGGTATGCAGACACAGTACAAGCAGCACACTAGAACACAGAAATATATCTACGTTGATGCAATCGGCCAAAAATAAGAGCTACACTTCAAATTTTAGTTATCGAAAATTGAATTATTGGCCGGTTTAATGCCTTTGACATGACCGAGACCTTAAGATTTTGCTTGAACCGAGGACTGGCAGCCACGTAACACGAGAATATGTGGAAAGTATTAATATGTAGTAAAAATATAAGATAATCTCCTGTTTCCGTTATTTACTATCGAATCGAAATAACTCCAGATAGTCAAAATGGTTGCTTTTCTCTCTGAAACGGTTACATTTATCGTCTACAAGCCCTTGTCGCGTGATGCGGTATGCAGACACAGTACAAGCAGCACACTAGAACACAGAATAAGAATCTACGTTGATGCAATCGGCCAGTAAGAAGAGCTACATTTCAAGTTTTAGTTATCGATTAATGAATTATTGGGCGGTTTGGTGCCTTGGACCAGACTGAGGACCTTAAGATTTTGCATGAACCGAGGACTGGCAGCCAGGTAACACGAGAAATTGTGTAAAGTGTTAATATGTAGTAAAAACCTAAGAAAATCTCCCGTTTCCGTCATTTACTATCGAATCGACATAACGCCAGATCGTCACAGTGGTCGCTTTTCTCTCTGAAACGGTTACATTTATCGTCTGCAAGCCCTTGTCGCGTGATGCGGTATGCAGACACAGTACAAGCAGCACACTAGAACACAGAATAAGAATCTACGTTGATGCAATCGGCCAGTAAGAAGAGCTACATTTCAAGTTTTAGTTAACGATTAATGAATTATTGGGCGGTTTGGTGCCTTGGACCAGACCGAGGACTTTAAGATTTTGCATGAACCGAGGACTGGCAGCCAGGTAACACGAGAAATTGTGTAAAGTGTTAATATGTAGTAAAAACCTAAGAACATCTCCCGTTTCCGTCATTTACTATCGAATCGACATAACGCCAGATCGTCACAGTGGTCGCTTTTCTCTCTGAAACGGTTACATTTATCGTCTGCAAGCCCTTGTCGCGTGATGCGGTATGCAGACACAGTACAAGCAGCACACTAGAACACAGAATAAGAATCTACGTTGATGCAATCGGCCAAAAATAAGAGCTACACTTCAAATTTTAGTCATCGAAAATTGAATTATTGGCTGGTTTAATGCCTTTGACATGACCGAGGACCTTAAGATTTTGCATGAACCGAGGACTGGCAGCCACGTAACACCAGAATATGTGGAAAGTGTTAATATGTAGTAAAAATATAAGATAATCTCCTGTTTCCGTTATTTACTATTGAATCGAAATAACTCCAGTTAGTCAAAATGGTTGCTTTTCTCTCTGAAACGGTTACATTTATCGTCTGCAAGCCCTTGTCGCGTGATGCGGTATGCAGACACAGTACAAGCAGCACACTAGAACACAGAATAAGAATCTACGTTGATGCAATCGGCCAGTAAGAAGAGCTACATTTCTAGTTTTAGTTATCGATTAATGAATTATTGGGCGGTTTGGTGCCTTGGACCAGACCGAGGACCTTAAGATTTTGCATGAACCGAGGACTGGCAGCCAGGTAACACGAGAAATTGTGTAAAGTGTTAATATGTAGTAAAAACCTAAGAAAATCTCCCGTTTCCGTCATTTACTATCGAATCGACATAACGCCAGATCGTCACAGGGGACGCTTTTCTCTCTGAAACGGTTACATTTATCGTCTGCAAGCCCTTGTCGCGTGATGCGGTATGCAGACACAGTACAAGCAGCACACTAGAACACAGAATAAGAATCTACGTTGATGCAATCGGCCAGGAAGAAGAGCTACATTTCAAGTTTTAGTTATCGATTAATGAAATATTGGGCGGTTTGGTGCCTTGGACCAGACCGAGGACCTTAAGATTTTGCATGAACCGAGGACTGGCAGCCAGGTAACACGAGAAATTGTGTAAAGTGTTAATATGTAGTAAAAACCTAAGAAAATCTCCCGTTTCCGTCATTTACTATCGAATCGACATAACGCCAGATCGTCACAGTGGTCGCTTTTCTCTCTGAAACGGTTACATTTATCGTCTGCAAGCCCTTGTACGTGATGCGGTATGCAGAGTCACTACAAGCGGCATAGTAGAACACTGAAGAAGCATCTAAGTTTATGCAATCGCCCAGTAAGAAGAGCTACATTTCAAGTTTTAGTTATCGATTAATGAATTATTGGGCGGTTTGGGGCCTTGGACCAGACCGAGGACCTTAAGATTTTGCATGAACCGAGGACAGGCAGCCAGGTAACACGAGAAATTGTGTAAAGTGTTAATATGTAGTAAAAACCTAAGAAAATCTCCCGTTTCCGTCATTTACTATCGAATCGACATAACGCCAGATCGTCACAGTGGTCGCTTTTCTCTCTGAAACGGTTACATTTATCGTCTGCAAGCCCTTGTCGCGTGATGCGGTATGCAGACACAGTACAAGCAGCACACTAGAACACAGAATAAGAATCTACGTTGATGCAATCGGCCAGTAAGAAGAGCTACATTTCAAGTTTTAGTTATCGATTAATGAATTATTGGGCGGTTTGGTGCCTTGGACCAGACCGAGGACCTTAAGATTTTGCATGAACCGAGGACTGGCAGCCAGGTAACACGAGAAATTGTGTAAAGTGTTAATATGTAGTAAAAACCTAAGAAAATCTCCCGTTTCCGTCATTTACTATCGAATCGACATAACGCCAGATCGTCACAGTGGTCGCTTTTCTCTCTGAAACGGTTACATTTATCGTCTGCAAGCCCTTGTCGCGTGATGCGGTATGCAGAACCAGTACAAGCAGCACACTAGAACACAGAATAAGAATCTACGTTGATGCAATCGGCCAAAAATAAGAGCTACACTTCAAATTTTAGTTATCGAAAATTGAATTATTGGCCGGTTTAATGCCTTTGACATGACCGAGACCTTAAGATTTTGCTTGAACCGAGGACTGGCAGCCACGTAACACGAGAATATGTGGAAAGTATTAATATGTAGTAAAAATATAAGATAATCTCCTGTTTCCGTTATTTACTATCGAATCGAAATAACTCCAGATAGTCAAAATGGTTGCTTTTCTCTCTGAAACGGTTACATTTATCGTCTGCAAGCCCTTGTCGCGTGATGCGGTATGCAGACACAGTACAAGCAGCACACTAGAACACAGAATAAGAATCTACGTTGATGCAATCGGCCAGGAAGAAGAGCTACATTTCAAGTTTTAGTTATCGATTAATGAATTATTGGGCGGTTTGGTGACTTGGACCAGACCGAGGACCTTAAGATTTTGCATGAACCGAGGACTGGCAGCCAGGTAACACGAGAAATTGTGTAAAGTGTTAATATGTAGTAAAAACCTAAGAAAATCTCCCGTTTCCGACATTTACTATCGAATCGACATAACGCCAGATCGTCACAGTGGTCGCTTTTCTCTCTGAAACGGTTACATTTATCGTCTGCAAGCCCTTGTCGCGTGATGCGGTATGCAGACACAGTACAAGCAGCACACTAGAACACAGAATAAGAATCTACGTTGATGCAATCGGCCAAAAATATGAGCTACACTTCAAATTTTAGTTATCGAAAATTGAATTATAGGCCGGTTTAATGCCTTTGACATGACCGAGGAGCTTAAGATTTTGCATGAACCGAGGACTGGCAGCCACGTAACACGAGAATATGTGTAAAGTGTTAATATGTAGTAAAAATATAAGATAATCTCCTGTTCCCGTTATTTACTATCGAATCGAAATAACTCCAGATAGTCAAAATGGTTGCTTTTCTCTCTGAAACGGTTACATTTATCGTCTGCAAGCCCTTGTTGCGTGATGCGGTATGCAGACACTGTACAAGCAGCACACTAGAACACAGAATAAGAATCTACGTTGATGCAATCGGCCAGGAAGAAGAGCTACATTTCAAGATTTAGTTATCGATTAATGAATTATTGGGCGGTTTGGTGCCTTGGACCAGACCGAGGACCTTAAGATTTTGCATGAACCGAGGACTGGCAGCCAGGTAACACGAGCAATTGTGTAAAGTGTTAATATGTAGTAAAAACCTAAGAAAATCTCCCGTTTCCGTCATTTACTATCGAATCGACATAACGCCAGATCGTCACAGTGGTCGCTTTTCTCTCTGAAACGGTTACATTTATCGTCTGCAAGCCCTTGTCGCGTGATGCGGTATGCAGACACAGTACAAGCAGCACACTAGAACACAGAATAAGAATCTACGATGATGCAATCGGCCAAAAATAAGAGCTACACTTCAAATTTTAGTCATCGAAAATTGAATTATTGGCTGGTTTAATGCCTTTGACATGACCGAGGACCTTAAGATTTTGCATGAACCGAGGACTGGCAGCCACGTAACACCAGAATATGTGGAAAGTGTTAATATGTAGTAAAAATATAAGATAATCTCCTGTTTCCGTTATTTACTATCGAATCGAAATAACTCCAGTTAGTCAAAATGGTTGCTTTTCTCTCTGAAACGGTTACATTTATCGTCTGCAAGCCCTTGTCGCGTGATGCGGTATGCAGACACAGTACAAGCAGCACACTAGAACACAGAATAAGAATCTACGTTGATGCAATCGGCCAGTAAGAAGAGCTACATTTCAAGTTTTATTTATCGATTAATGAATTATTGGGCGGTTTGGTGCCTTGGACCAGACCGAGGACCTTAAGATTTTGCATGAACCGAGGACTGGCAGCCAGGTAACACGAGAAATTGTGTAAAGTGTTAATATGTAGTAAAAACCTAAGAAAATCTCCCGTTTCCGTCATTTACTATCGAATCGACATAACGCCAGATCGTCACAGTGGTCGCTTTTCTCTCTGAAACGGTTACATTTATCGTCTGCAAGCCCTTGTCGCGTGATGCGGTATGCAGACACAGTACAAGCAGCACACTAGAACACAGAATAAGAATCTACGTTGATGCAATCGGCCAGGAAGAAGAGCTACATTTCAAGTTTTAGTTATCGATTAATGAATTATTGGGCGGTTTGGTGCCTTGGACCAGACCGAGGACCTTAAGATTTTGCATGAACCGAGGACTGGCAGCAGGTAACACGAGAAATTGTATAAAGTGTTAATATGTAGAAAAAACCTAAGAAAATCTCCCGTTTCCGTCATTTACTATCGAATCGACATAACGCCAGATCGTCACAGTGGTCGTTTTTCTCTCTGAAACGGTTACATTTATCGTCTGCAAGCCCTTGTCGCGTGATGCGGTATGCAGACACAGTACAAGCAGCACACTAGAACACAGAATAAGAATCTACGTTGATGCAATCGGCCAGTAAGAAGAGCTACATTTCAAGTTTTAGTTATCGATTAATGAATTATTGGGCGGTTTGGTGCCTTGGACCAGACCGAGGACTTTAAGATTTTGCATGAACCGAGGACTGGCAGCCAGGTAACACGAGAAATTGTGTAAAGTGTTAATATGTAGTAAAAACCTAAGAAAATCTCCCGTTTCCGTCATTTACTATCGAATCGACATAACGCCAGATCGTCACAGTGGTCGCTTTTCTCTCTGAAACGGTTACATTTATCGTCTGCAAGCCCTTGTCGCGTGATGCGGTATGCAGACACAGTACAAGCAGCACACTAGAACACAGAATAAGAATCTACGTTGATGCAATCGGCCAAAAATAAGAGCTACACTTCAAATCTTAGTCATCGAAAATTGAATTATTGGCTGGTTTAATGCCTTTGACATGACCGAGGACCTTAAGATTTTGCATGAACCGAGGACTGGCAGCCACGTAACACCAGAATATGTGGAAAGTGTTAATATGTAGTAAAAATATAAGATAATCTCCTGTTTCCGTTATTTACTATCGAATCGAAATAACTCCAGTTAGTCAAAATGGTTGCTTTTCTCTCTGAAACGGTTACATTTATCGTCTGCAAGCCCTTGTCGCATGATGCGGTATGCAGACACAGTACAAGCAGCACACTAGAACACAGAATAAGAATCTACGTTGATGCAATCGGCCAGGAAGAAGAGCTACATTTCAAGTTTTAGTTATCGATTAATGAATTATTGGGCGGTTTGGTGCCTTGGACCAGACCGAGGACCTTAAGATTTTGCATGAACCGAGGACTGGCAGCCAGGTAACACGAGAAATTGTGTAAAGTGTTAATATGTAGTAAAAACCTAAGAAAATCTCCCGTTTCCGTCATTTACTATCGAATCGACATAACGCCAGATCGTCACAGGGGACGCTTTTCTCTCTGAAACGGTTACATTTATCGTCTGCAAGCCCTTGTCGCGTGATGCGGTATGCAGACACAGTACAAGCAGCACACTAGAACACAGAATAAGAATCTACGTTGATGCAATCGGCCAGGAAGAAGAGCTACATTTCAAGTTTTAGTTATCGATTAATGAATTATTGGGCGGTTTGGTGCCTTGGACCAGACCGAGGACCTTAAGATTTTGCATGAACCGAGGACTGGCAGCCAGGTAACACGAGAAATTGTGTAAAGTGTTAATATGTAGTAAAAACCTAAGAAAATCTCCCGTTTCCGTCATTTACTATCGAATCGACATAACGCCAGATCGTCACAGTGGTCGCTTTTCTCTCTGAAACGGTTACATTTATCGTCTGCAAGCCCTTGTCGCGTGATGCGGTATGCAGACACAGTACAAGCAGCACACTAGAACACAGAATAAGAATCTACGTTGATGCAATCGGCCAGTAAGAAGAGCTACATTTCTAGTTTTAGTTATCGATTAATGAATTATTGGGCGGTTTGGTGCCTTGGACCAGACCGAGGACCTTAAGATTTTGCATGAACCGAGGACTGGCAGCCAGGTAACACGAGAAATTGTGTAAAGTGTTAATATGTAGTAAAAACCTAAGAAAATCTCCCGTTTCCGTCATTTACTATCGAATCGACATAACGCCAGATCGTCACAGTGGTCTCTTTTCTCTCTGAAACGGTTACATTTATCGTCTGCAAGCCCTTGTCGCGTGATGCGGTATGCAGAACCAGTACAAGCAGCACACTAGAACACAGAATAAGAATCTACGTTGATGCAATCGGCCAAAAATAAGAGCTACACTTCAAATTTTAGTTATCGAAAAATGAATTATTGGCCGGTTTAATGCCTTTGACATGACCGGGACCTTAAGATTTTGCTTGAACCGAGGACTGGCAGCCACGTAACACGAGAATATGTGGAAAGTATTAATATGTAGTAAAAATATAAGATAATCTCCTGTTTCCGTTATTTACTATCGAATCGAAATAACTCCAGATAGTCAAAATGGTTGCTTTTCTCTCTGAAACGGTTACATTTATCGTCTGCAAGCCCTTGTCGCGTGATGCGGTATGCAGACACAGTACAAGCAGCACACTAGAACACAGAATAAGAATCTACGTTGATGCAATCGGCCAGGAAGAAGAGCTACATTTCAAGTTTTAGTTATCGATTAATGAATTATTGGGCGGTTTGGTGCCTTGGACCAGACCGAGGACCTTAAGATTTTGCATGAACCGAGGACTGGCTGCCAGGTAACACGAGAAATTGTGTAAAGTGTTAATATGTAGTAAAAACCTAAGAAAATCTCCCGTTTCCGTCATTTACTATCGAATCGACATAACGCCAGATCGTCACAGTGGTCGCTTTTCTCTCTGAAACGGTTACATTTATCGTCTGCAAGCCCTTGTCGCGTGATGCGGTATGCAGACACTGTACAAGCAGCACACTAGAACACAGAATAAGAATCTACGTTGATGCAATCGGCCAAAAATATGAGCTACATTTCAAATTTTAGTTATCGAAAATTGAATTATAGGCCGGTTTAATGCCTTTGACATGACCGAGGACCTTAAGATTTTGCATGAACCGAGGACTGGCAGCCACGTAACACGAGAATATGTGGAAAGTGTTAATATGCAGTAAAAATATAAGATAATCTCCTGTTTCCGTTATTTACTATCGAATCGAAATAACTCCAGATAGTCAAAATGGTTGCTTTTCTCTCTGAAACGGTTACATTTATCGTCTGCAAGCCCTTGTCGCGTGATGCGGTATGCAGACACAGTACAAGCAGCACACTAGAACACAGAATAAGAATCTACGTTGATGCAATCGGCCAGGAAGAAGAGCTACATTTCAAGTTTTAGTTATCGTTTAATGAATTATTGGGCGGTTTGGTGCCTTGGACCAGACCGAGGACCTTAAGATTTTGCATGAACCGAGGACTGGCAGCCAGGTAACACGAGAAATTGTGTAAAGTGTTAATATGTAGTAAAAACCTAAGAAAATCTCCCGTTTCCGTCATTTACTATCGAATCGACATAACGCCAGATCGTCACAGTGGTCGCTTTTCTCTCTGAAACGGTTACATTTATCGTCTGCAAGCCCTTGTCGCGTGATGCGGTATGCAGACACAGTACAAGCAGCACACTAGAACACAGAATAAGAATCTACGATGATGCAATCGGCCAAAAATAAGAGCTACACTTCAAATTTTAGTCATCGAAAATTGAATTATTGGCTGGTTTAATGCCTTTGACATGACCGAGGACCTTAAGATTTTGCATGAACCGAGGACTGGCAGCCACGTAACACCAGAATATGTGGAAAGTGTTAATATGTAGTAAAAATATAAGATAATCTCCTGTTTCCGTTATTTACTATCGAATCGAAATAACTCCAGTTAGTCAAAATGGTTGCTTTTCTCTCTGAAACGGTTACATTTATCGTCTGCAAGCCCTTGTCGCGTGATGCGGTATGCAGACACAGTACAAGCAGCACACTAGGACACAGAATAAGAATCTACGTTGATGCAATCGGCCAGTAAGAAGAGCTACATTTCAAGTTTTAGTTATCGATTAATGAATTATTGGGCGGTTTGGTGCCTTGGACCAGACCGAGGACCTTAAGATTTTGCATGAACCGAGGACTCGCAGCCAGGTAACACGAGAAATTGTGTAAAGTGTTAATATGTAGTAAAAACCTAAGAAAATCTCCCGTTTCCGTCATTTACTATCGAATCGACATAACGCCAGATCGTCACAGTGGTCGCTTTTCTCTCTGAAACGGTTACATTTATCGTCTGCAAGCCCTTGTCGCGTGATGCGGTATGCAGACACAGTACAAGCAGCACACTAGAACACAGAATAAGAATCTACGATGATGCAATCGGCCAAAAATAAGAGCTACACTTCAAATTTTAGTCATCGAAAATTGAATTATTGGCTGGTTTAATGCCTTTGACATGACCGAGGACCTTAAGATTTTGCATGAACCGAGGACTGGCAGCCACGTAACACCAGAATATGTGGAAAGTGTTAATATGTAGTAAAAAAATAAGATAATCTCCTGTTTCCGTTATTTACTATCGAATCGAAATAACTCCAGTTAGTCAATATGGTTGCTTTTCTCTCTGAAACGGTTACATTTATCGTCTGCAAGCCCTTGTCGCGTGATGTGGTATGCAGACACAGTACAAGCAGCACACTAGAACACAGAATAAGAATCTACGTTGATGCAATCGGCGAGGAAGAAGAGCTACATTTCAAGTTTTAGTTATCGATTAATGAATTATTGGGCGGTTTGGTGCCTTGGACCAGACCGAGGACCTTAAGATTTTGCATGAACCGAGGACTGGCAGCCAGGTAACACGAGAAATTGTGTAAAGTGTTAATATGTAGAAAAAACCTAAGAAAATCTCCCGTTTCCGTCATTTACTATCGAATCGACATAACGCCAGATCGTCACAGTGGTCGTTTTTCTCTCTGAAACGGTTACATTTATCGTCTGCAAGCCCTTGTCGCGTGATGCGGTATGCAGACACAGTACAAGCAGCACACTAGAACACAGAATAAGAATCTACGATGATGCAATCGGCCAAAAATAAGAGCTACACTTCAAATTTTAGTCATCGAAAATTGAATTATTGGCTGGTTTAATGCCTTTGACATGACCGAGGACCTTAAGATTTTGCATGAACCGAGGACTGGCAGCCACGTAACACCAGAATATGTGGAAAGTGTTAATATGTAGTAAAAAAATAAGATAATCTCCTGTTTCCGTTATTTACTATCGAATCGAAATAACTCCAGTTAGTCAATATGGTTGCTTTTCTCTCTGAAACGGTTACATTTATCGTCTGCAAGCCCTTGTCGCGTGATGCGGTATGCAGACACTGTACAAGCAGCACACTAGAACACAGAATAAGAATCTACGTTGATGCAATCGGCCAAAAATATGAGCTACATTTCAAATTTTAGTTATCGAAAATTGAATTATAGGCCGGTTTAATGCCTTTGACATGACCGAGGACCTTAAGATTTTGCATGAACCGAGGACTGGCAGCCACGTAACACGAGAATATGTGGAAAGTGTTAATATGCAGTAAAAATATAAGATAATCTCCTGTTTCCGTTATTTACTATCGAATCGAAATAACTCCAGATAGTCAAAATGGTTGCTTTTCTCTCTGAAACGGTTACATTTATCGTCTGCAAGCCCTTGTCGCGTGATGCGGTATGCAGACACAGTACAAGCAGCACACTAGAACACAGAATAAGAATCTACGTTGATGCAATCGGCCAGGAAGAAGAGCTACATTTCAAGTTTTAGTTATCGTTTAATGAATTATTGGGCGGTTTGGTGCCTTGGACCAGACCGAGGACCTTAAGATTTTGCATGAACCGAGGACTGGCAGCCAGGTAACACGAGAAATTGTGTAAAGTGTTAATATGTAGTAAAAACCTAAGAAAATCTCCCGTTTCCGTCATTTACTATCGAATCGACATAACGCCAGATCGTCACAGTGGTCGCTTTTCTCTCTGAAACGGTTACATTTATCGTCTGCAAGCCCTTGTCGCGTGATGCGGTATGCAGACACAGTACAAGCAGCACACTAGAACACAGAATAAGAATCTACGATGATGCAATCGGCCAAAAATAAGAGCTACACTTCAAATTTTAGTCATCGAAAATTGAATTATTGGCTGGTTTAATGCCTTTGACATGACCGAGGACCTTAAGATTTTGCATGAACCGAGGACTGGCAGCCACGTAACACCAGAATATGTGGAAAGTGTTAATATGTAGTAAAAATATAAGATAATCTCCTGTTTCCGTTATTTACTATCGAATCGAAATAACTCCAGTTAGTCAAAATGGTTGCTTTTCTCTCTGAAACGGTTACATTTATCGTCTGCAAGCCCTTGTCGCGTGATGCGGTATGCAGACACAGTACAAGCAGCACACTAGGACACAGAATAAGAATCTACGTTGATGCAATCGGCCAGTAAGAAGAGCTACATTTCAAGTTTTAGTTATCGATTAATGAATTATTGGGCGGTTTGGTGCCTTGGACCAGACCGAGGACCTTAAGATTTTGCATGAACCGAGGACTCGCAGCCAGGTAACACGAGAAATTGTGTAAAGTGTTAATATGTAGTAAAAACCTAAGAAAATCTCCCGTTTCCGTCATTTACTATCGAATCGACATAACGCCAGATCGTCACAGTGGTCGCTTTTCTCTCTGAAACGGTTACATTTATCGTCTGCAAGCCCTTGTCGCGTGATGCGGTATGCAGACACAGTACAAGCAGCACACTAGAACACAGAATAAGAATCTACGATGATGCAATCGGCCAAAAATAAGAGCTACACTTCAAATTTTAGTCATCGAAAATTGAATTATTGGCTGGTTTAATGCCTTTGACATGACCGAGGACCTTAAGATTTTGCATGAACCGAGGACTGGCAGCCACGTAACACCAGAATATGTGGAAAGTGTTAATATGTAGTAAAAAAATAAGATAATCTCCTGTTTCCGTTATTTACTATCGAATCGAAATAACTCCAGTTAGTCAATATGGTTGCTTTTCTCTCTGAAACGGTTACATTTATCGTCTGCAAGCCCTTGTCGCGTGATGTGGTATGCAGACACAGTACAAGCAGCACACTAGAACACAGAATAAGAATCTACGTTGATGCAATCGGCGAGGAAGAAGAGCTACATTTCAAGTTTTAGTTATCGATTAATGAATTATTGGGCGGTTTGGTGCCTTGGACCAGACCGAGGACCTTAAGATTTTGCATGAACCGAGGACTGGCAGCCAGGTAACACGAGAAATTGTGTAAAGTGTTAATATGTAGAAAAAACCTAAGAAAATCTCCCGTTTCCGTCATTTACTATCGAATCGACATAACGCCAGATCGTCACAGTGGTCGTTTTTCTCTCTGAAACGGTTACATTTATCGTCTGCAAGCCCTTGTCGCGTGATGCGGTATGCAGACACAGTACAAGCAGCACACTAGAACACAGAATAAGAATCTACGATGATGCAATCGCCCAAAAATAAGAGCTACACTTCAAATTTTAGTCATCGAAAATTGAATTATTGGCTGGTTTAATGCCTTTGACATGACCGAGGACCTTAAGATTTTGCATGAACCGAGGACTGGCAGCCACGTAACACCAGAATATGTGGAAAGTGTTAATATGTAGTAAAAAAATAAGATAATCTCCTGTTTCCGTTATTTACTATCGAATCGAAATAACTCCAGTTAGTCAATATGGTTGCTTTTCTCTCTGAAACGGTTACATTTATCGTCTGCAAGCCCTTGTCGCGTGATGCGGTATGCAGACACAGTACAAGCAGCACACTAGAACACAGAATAAGAATCTACGTTGATGCAATCGGCCAGGAAGAAGAGCTACATTTCAAGTTTTAGTTATCGATTAATGAATTATTGGGCGGTTTGGTGCCTTGGACCAGACCGAGGACCTTAAGATTTTGCATGAACCGAGGACTGGCAGCCAGGTAACACGAGAAATTGTGTAAAGTGTTAATATGTAGTAAAAACCTAAGAAAATCTCCCGTTTCCGTCATTTACTATCGAATCGACATAACGCCAGATCGTCACAGTGGTCGCTTTTCTCTCTGAAACGGTTACATTTATCGTCTGCAAGCCCTTGTCGCGTGATGCGGTATGCAGACACAGTACAAGCAGCACACTAGAACACAGAATAAGAATCTACGTCGATGCAATCGGCCAGGAAGAAGAGCTACATTTCAAGTTTTAGTTATCGATTAATGAATTATTGGGCGGTTTGGTGCCTTGGACCAGACCGAGGACCTTAAGATTTTGCATGAACCGAGGACTGGCAGCCAGGTAACACTAGAAATTGTGTAAAGTGTTAATGTGTAGTAAAAACCTAAGAAAATCTCCCGTTTCCGTCATTTACTCTCGAATCGACATAACGCCAGATCGTCACAGAGGTCGCTTTTCTCTCTGAAACGGTTACATTTATCGTCTGCAAGCCCTTGTCGCGTGATGCGGTATGCAGACACAGTACAAGCAGCACACTAGAACACAGAATAAGAATCTACGTTGATGCAATCGGCCAGTAAGAAGAGCTACATTTCAAGTTTTAGTTATCGATTAATGAATTATTGGGCGGTTTGGTGCCTTGGACCAGACCGAGGACCTTAAGATTTTGCATGAACCGAGGACCGGCAGCCAGGTAACACGAGAAATTGTGTAAAGTGTTAATATGTAGTAAACACCTAAGAAAATCTCCCGTGTCCGTCATTTACTATCGAATCGACATAACGCCAGATCGTCACATTGGTCGCTTTTCTCTCTGAAACGGTTACATTTATCGTCTGCAAGCCCTTGTCGCGTGATGCGGTATGCAGACACAGTACAAGCAGCACACTAGAACACAGAATAAGAATCTACGTTGATGCAATCGGCCAGTAAGAAGAGCTACATTTCAAGTTTTAGTTATCGATTAATGAGTTATTGGGCGGTTTGGTGCCTTGGACCAGACCGAGGACCTTAAGATTTTGCATGAACCGAGGACTGGCAGCCAGGTAACACGAGAAATTGTGTAAAGTGTTAATATGTAGTAAAAACCTAAGAAAATCTCCCGTTTCCGTCATTTACTATCGAATCGACATAACGCCAGATCGTCACAGTGGTCGTTTTTCTCTCTGAAACGGTTACATTTATCGTCTGCAAGCCCTTGTCGCGTGATGCGGTATGCAGACACAGTACAAGCAGCACACTAGAACACAGAATAAGAATCTACGTTGATGCAATCGGCCAGTAAGAAGAGCTACATTTCAAGTTTTAGTTATCGATTAATGAATTATTGGGCGGTTTGGTGCCTTGGACCAGACCGAGGACCTTAAGATTTTGCATGAACCGAGGACTGGCAGCCAGGTAACACGAGAAATTGTGTAAAGTGTTAATATGTAGTAAAAACCTAAGAAAATCTCCCGTTTCCGTCATTTACTATCGAATCGACATAACGCCAGATCGTCACAGTGGTCGCTTTTCTCTCTGAAACGGTTACATTTATCGTCTGCAAGCCCTTGTCGCGTGATGCGGTATGCAGACACAGTACAAGCAGCACACTAGAACACAGAATAAGAATCTACGTTGATGCAATCGGCCAAAAATAAGAGCTACTCTTCAAATTTTAGTCATCGAAAATTGAATTATTGGCTGGTTTAATGCCTTTGACATGACCGAGGACCTTAAGATTTTGCATGAACCGAGGACTGGCAGCCACGTAACACGAGAATATGTGGAAAGTGTTAATATGTAGTAAAAATATAAGATAATCTCCTGTTTCCGTTATTTACTATCGAATCGAAATAACTCCAGTTAGTCAAAATGGTTGCTTTTCTCTCTGAAACGGTTACATTTATCGTCTGCAAGCCCTTGTCGCGTGATGCGGTATGCAGACACAGTACAAGCAGCACACTAGAACACAGAATAAGAATCTACGTTGATGCAATCGGCCAGTAAGAAGAGCTACATTTCAAGTTTTAGTTATCGATTAATGAATTATTGGGCGGTTTGGTGCCTTGGACCAGACCGAGGACCTTAAGATTTTGCATTAACCGAGGACTGGCAGCCAGGTAACACGAGAAATTGTGTAAAGTGTTAATATGTAGTAAAACCCTAAGAAAATCTCCCGTTTCCGTCATTTACTATCGAATCGACATAACGCCAGATCGTCACAGTGGTCGCTTTTCTCTCTGAAACGGTTACATTTATCGTCTGAAAGCCCTTGTCGCGTGATGCGGTATGCAGACACAGTACAAGCAGCACACTAGAACACAGAATAAGAATCTACGTTGATGCAATCGGCCAGGAAGAAGAGCTACATTTCAAGTTTTAGTTATCGATTAATGAATTATTGGGCGGTTTGGTGCCTTGGACCAGACCGAGGACCTTAAGATTTTGCATGAACCGAGGACTGGCAGCCAGGTAACACGAGAAATTGTGTAAAGTGTTAATATGTAGTAAAAACCTAAGAAAATCTCCCGTTTCCGTCATTTACTATCGAATCGACATAACGCCAGATCGTCACAGTGGTCGCTTTTCTCTCTGAAACGGTTACATTTATCGTCTGCAAGCCCTTGTCGCGTGATGCGGTATGCAGACACAGTACAAGCAGCACACTAGAACACAGAATAAGAATCTACGTTGATGCAATCAGCCAAAAATAAGAGCTACACTTCAAATTTTAGTTATCGAAAATTGAATTATTGGCCGGTTTAATGCCTTTGACATGACCGAGGACCTTAAGATTTTGCATGAACCGAGGACTGGCAGCCACGTAACACGAGAATATGTGGAGAGTGTTAATATGTAGTAAAAATATAAGATAATCTCCTGTTTCCGTTATTTACTATCGAATCGAAATAACTCCAGATAGTCAAAATGGTTGCTTTTCTCTCTGAAACGGTTACATTTATCGTCTGCAAGCCCTTGTCGCGTGATGCGGTATGCAGACACAGTACAAGCAGCACACTAGAACACAGAATAAGAATCTACGTTGATGCAATCGGCCAGGAAGAAGAGCTACATTTCAAGTTTTAGTTATCGATTAATGAATTATTGGGCGGTTTGGTGCCTTGGACCAGACCGAGGACCTTAAGATTTTGCATGAACCGAGGACTGGCAACCAGGTAACACGAGAAATTGTGTAAAGTGTTAATATGTAGTAAAAACCTAAGAAAATCTCCCGTTTCCGTCATTTACTATCGAATCGACATAACGCCAGATCGTCACAGTGGTCGCTTTTCTCTCTGAAACGGTTACATTTATCGTCTGCAAGCCCTTGTCGCGTGATGCGGTATGCAGACTCACTACAAGCGGCATAGTAGAACACAGAATAAGAATCTACGTTGATGCAATCGGCCAGTAAGAAGAGCTACATTTCAAGTTTTAGTTATCGATTAATGAATTATTGGGCGGTTTGGTGCCTTGGACCAGACCGAGGACCTTAAGATTTTGCATGAACCGAGGACTGGCAGCCAGGTAACACGAGAAATTGTGTAAAGTGTTAATATGTAGTAAAAACCTAAGAAAATCTCCCGTTTCCGTCATTTACTATCGAATCGACATAACGCCAGATCGTCACAGTGGTCGCTTTTCTCTCTGAAACGGTTACATTTATCGTCTGCAAGCCCTTGTCGCGTGATGCGGTATGCAGACACAGTACAAGCAGCACACTAGAACACAGAATAAGAATCTACGTTGATGCAATCGGCCAGGAAGAAGAGCTACATTTCAAGTTTTAGTTATCGATTAATGAATTATTGGGCGGTTTGGTGCCTTGGACCAGACCGAGGACCTTAAGATTTTGCATGAACCGAGGACTGGCAGCCAGGTAACACGAGAAATTGTGTAAAGTGTTAATATGTAGTAAAAACCTAAGAAAATCTCCCGTTTCCGTCATTTACTATCGAATCGACATAACGCCAGATCGTCACAGTGGTCGCTTTTCTCTCTGAAACGGTTACATTTATCGTCTGCAAGCCCTTGTCGCGTGATGCGGTATACAGACACAGTACAAGCAGCACACTAGAACACAGAATAAGAATCTACGTTGATGCAATCGGCCAAAAATAAGAGCTACACTTCAAATTTTAGTTATCGAAAATTGAATTATTGGCCGGTTTAATGCCTTTGACATGACCGAGGACCTTAAGATTTTGCATGAACCGAGGACTGGCAGCCACGTAACACGAGAATATGTAGAAAGTATTAATATGTAGTAAAAATATAAGATAATCTCCTGTTTCCGTTATATACTATCGAATCGAAATAACTCCAGATAGTCAAAATGGTTGCTTTTCTCTCTGAAACGGTTACATTTATCGTCTGCAAGCCCTTGTCGCGTGATGCGGTATGCAGACACAGTACAAGCAGCACACTAGAACACAGAATAAGAATCTACGTTGATGCAATCGGCCAGTAAGAAGAGCTACATTTCAAGTTTTAGTTATCGATTAATGAATTATTGGGCGGTTTGGTGCCTTGGACCAGACCGAGGACCTTAAGATTTTGCATGAACCGAGGACTGGCAGCCAGGTAACACGAGAAATTGTGTAAAGTGTTAATATGTAGTAAAAACCTAAGAAAATCTCCCGTTTCCGTCATTTACTATCGAATCGACATAACGCCAGATCGTCACAGTGGTCGCTTTTCTCTCTGAAACGGTTACATTTATCGTCTGCAAGCCCTTGTCGCGTGATGCGGTATGCAGACACAGTACAAGCAGCACACTAGAACACAGAATAAGAATCTACGTTGATGCAATCGGCCAGGAAGAAGAGCTACATTTCAAGTTTTAGTTATCGATTAATGAATTATTGGGCGGTTTGGTGCCTTGGACCAGACCGAGGACCTTAAGATTTTGCATGAACCGAGGACTGGCAGCCAGGTAACACGAGAAATTGTGTAAAGTGTTAATATGTAGTAAAAACCTAAGAAAATCTCCCGTTTCCGTCATTTACTATCGAATCGACATAACGCCAGATCGTCACAGTGGTCGCTTTTCTCTCTGAAACGGTTACATTTATCGTCTGCAAGCCCTTGTCGCGTGATGCGGTATGCAGACACAGTACAAGCAGCACACTAGAACACAGAATAAGAATCTACGTTGATGCAATCGGCCAGGAAGAAGAGCTACATTTCAAGTTTTAGTTATCGATTAATGAATTATTGGGCGGTTTGGTGCCTTGGACCAGACCGAGGACCTTAAGATTTTGCATGAACCGAGGACCGGCAGCCAGGTAACACGAGAAATTGTGTAAAGTGTTAATATGTAGTAAAAACCTAAGAAAATCTCCCGTTTCCGTCATTTACTATCGAATCGACATAACGCCAGATCGTCACATTGGTCGCTTTTCTCTCTGAAACGGTTACATTTATCGTCTGCAAGCCCTTGTCGCGTGATGCGGTATGCAGACACAGTACAAGAAGCACACTAGAACACAGAATAAGAATCGACGTTGATGCAATCGGCCAGTAAGAAGAGCTACATTTCAAGTTTTAGTTATCGATTAATGAATTATTGGGCGGTTTGGTGCCTTGGACCAGACCGAGGACCTTAAGATTTTGCATGAACCGAGGACTGGCAGCCAGGTAACACGAGAAATTGTGTAAAGTGTTAATATGTAGTAAAAACCTAAGAAAATCTCCCGTTTCCGTCATTTACTATCGAATCGACATAACGCCAGATCGTCACAGTGGTCGCTTTTCTCTCTGAAACGGTTACATTTATCGTCTGCAAGCCCTTGTACGTGATGCGGTATGCAGAGTCACTACAAGCGGCATAGTAGAACACTGAAGAAGCATCTAAGTTTATGCAATCGTTCAGTAAGAAGAGCTACATTTCAAGTTTTAGTTATCGATTAATGAATTATTGGGCGGTTTGGGGCCTTGGACCAGACCGAGGACCTTAAGATTTTGCATGAACCGAGGACTGGCAGCCAGGTAACACGAGAAATTGTGTAAAGTGTTAATATGTAGTAAAAACCTAAGAAAATCTCCCGTTTCCGTCATTTACTATCGAATCGACATAACGCCAGATCGTCACAGTGGTCGCTTTTCTCTCTGAAACGGTTACATTTATCGTCTGCAAGCCCTTGTCGCGTGATGCGGTATGCAGACACAGTACAAGCAGCACACTAGAACACAGAATAAGAATCTACGTTGATGCAATCGGCCAAAAATAAGAGCTACACTTCAAATTTTAGTTATCGAAAATTGAATTATTGGCCGGTTTAATGCCTTTGACATGACCGAGGACCTTAAGATTTTGCATGAACCGAGGACTGGCAGCCACGTAACACGAGAATATGTGGAAAGTATTAATATGTAGTGAAAATATAAGATAATCTCCTGTTTCCGTTATTTACTATCGAATCGAAATAACTCCAGATAGTCA
Source organism: Schistocerca cancellata (assembly GCF_023864275.1). Taxonomy (NCBI): domain Eukaryota; kingdom Metazoa; phylum Arthropoda; class Insecta; order Orthoptera; family Acrididae; genus Schistocerca; species Schistocerca cancellata. The sequence continues at coordinate 158,942 of NW_026047150.1, read as the reverse complement.
AAATGGTTGCTTTTCTCTCTGAAACGGTTACATTTATAGTCTGCAAGCCCTTGTCGCGTGATGCGGTATGCAGACACAGTACAAGCAGCACACTAGAACACAGAATAAGAATCTACGTTGATGCAATCGGCCAGTAAGAAGAGCTACATTTCAAGTTTTAGTTATCGATTAATGAATTATTGGGCGGTTTGATGCCTTGGACCAGACCGAGGACCTTAAGATTTTGCATGAACCGAGGACTGGCAGCCAGGTAACACGAGAAATTGTGTAAAGTATTAATATGTAGTAAAAACCTAAGAAAATCTCCCGTTTCCGTCATTTACTATCGAATCAACATAACGCCAGATCGTCACAGTGGTCGCTTTTCTCTCTGAAACGATTACATTTATCGTCTGCAAGCCCTTGTCGCGTGATGCGGTATGCAGACACAGTACAAGCAGCACACTAGAACACAGAAATATATCTACGTTGATGCAATCGGCCAAAAATAAGAGCTACACTTCAAATTTTAGTTATCGAAAATTGAATTATTGGCCGGTTTAATGCCTTTGACATGACCGAGGACCTTAAGATTTTGCATGAACCGAGGACTGGCAGCCACGTAACACGAGAATATGTGGAAAGTGTTAATATGTAGTAAAAATATAAGATAATCTCCTGTTTCCGTTATTTACTATCGAATCGAAATAACTCCAGATAGTCAAAATGGTTGCTTTTCTCTCTGAAACGGTTACATTTATCGTCTGCAAGCCCTTGTCGCGTGATGCGGTATGCAGACACAGTACAAGCAGCACACTAGAACACAGAATAAGAATCTACGTTGATGCAATCGGCCAGGAAGAAGAGCTACATTTCAAGTTTTAGTTATCGATTAATGAATTATTGGGCGGTTTGGTGCCTTGGACCAGACTGAGGACCTTAAGATTTTGCATGAACCGAGGACTGGCAACCAGGTAACACGAGAAATTGTGTAAAGTGTCAATATGTAGTAAAAACCTAAGAAAATCTCCCGTTTCCGTCATTTACTATCGAATCGACATAACGCCAAATCGTCACAGTGGTCGCTTTTCTCTCTGAAACGGTTACATTTATCGTCTGCAAGCCCTTGTCGCGTGATGCGGTATGCAGAGTCACTACAAGCGGCATAGTAGAACACAGAATAAGAATCTACGTTGATGCAATCGGCCAGTAAGAAGAGCTACATTTCAAGTTTTAGTTATCGATTAATGAATTATTGGGCGGTTTGGTGCCTTGGACCAGACCGAGGACCTTAAGATTTTGCATGAACCGAGGACTGGCAGCCAGGTAACACGAGAAATTGTGTAAAGTGTTAATATGTAGTAAAAACCTAAGAAAATCTCCCATTTCCGTCATTTACTATCGAATCGACATAACGCCAGATCGTCACAGTGGTCGCTTTTCTCTCTGAAACGGTTACATTTATCGTCTGCAAGCCCTTGTCGCGTGATGCGGTATGCAGACACAGTACAAGCAGCACACTAGAACACAGAATAAGAATCTACGTTGATGCAATCGGCCAGTAAGAAGAGCTACATTTCAAGTTTTAGTTATCGATTAATGAATTATTGGGCGGTTTGGTGCCTTGGACCAGACCGAGGACCTTAAGATTTTGCATGAACCGAGGACCGGCAGCCAGGTAACACGAGAAATTGTGTAAAGTGTTAATATGTAGTAAAAACCTAAGAAAATCTCTCGTTTCCGTCATTTACTATCGAATCGACATAACGCCAGATCGTCACATTGGTCGCTTTTCTCTCTGAAACGGTTACATTTATCGTCTGCAAGCCCTTGTCGCGTGATGCGGTATGCAGACACAGTACAAGCAGCACACTAGAACACAGAATAAGAATCTACGTTGATGCAATCGGCCAGTAAGAGGAGCTACATTTCAAGTTTTAGTTATCGATTAATGAATTATTGGGCGGTTTGGTGCCTTGGACCAGACCGAGGACCTTAAGATTTTGCATGAACCGAGGACTGGCAGCCAGGTAACACGAGAAATTGTGTAAAGTGTTAATATGTAGTAAAAACCTAAGAAAATCTCCCGTTTCCGTCATTTACTATCGAATCGACATAACGCCAGATCGACACATTGGTCGCTCTTCTCTCTGAAACGGTTACATTTATCGTCTGCAAGCCCTTGTCGCGTGATGCGGTATGCAGACACAGTACAAGCAGCACACTAGAACACAAAATAAGAATCTACGTTGATGCAATCGGCCAGTAAGAAGAGCTACATTTCAAGTTTTAGTTATCGATTAATGAATTATTGGGCGGTTTGGTGCCTTGGACCAGACCGAGGACCTTAAGATTTTGCATGCACCGAGGACTGGCAGCCACGTAACACGAGAAATTGTGTAAAGTGTTAATATGTAGTAAAAACCTAAGAAAATCTCCCGTTTCCGTCATTTACTATCGAATCGACATAACGCCAGATCGTCACAGTGGTCGTTTATCTCTCTGAAACGGTTACATTTATCGTCTGCAAGCCCTTGTCGCGTGATGCGGTATGCAGACACAGTACAAGCAGCACACTAGAACACAGAATAAGAATCTACGTTGATGCAATCGGCCAGTAAGAAGAGCTACATTTCAAGTTTTAGTTATCGATTAATGAATTATTGGGCGGTTTGGTGCCTTGGACCAGACCGAGGACCTTAAGATTTTGCATGAACCGAGGACTGGCAGCCAGGTAACACGAGAAAATGTGGAAAGTGTTAATATGTAGTAAAAATATAAGATAATCTCCTGTTTCCGTTATTTACTATCGAATCGACATAACTCCAGATAGTCACAGTGGTCGTTTTTCTCTCTGAAACGGTTACATTTATCGTCTGCAAGCCCTTGTCGCGTGATGCGGTATGCAGACACAGTACAAGCAGCACACTAGAACACAGAATAAGAATCTACGTTGATGCAATCGGCCAGTAAGAAGAGCTACATTTCAAGTTTTAGTTATCGATTAATGAATTATTGGGCGGTTTGGCGCCTTGGACCAGACCGAGGACCTTAAGATTTTGCATGAACCGAGGACTGGCAGCCACGTAACACGAGAAAATGTGGAAAGTGTTAATATGTAGTAAAAATATAAGATAATCTCCTGTTTCCGTTATTTACTATCGAATCGACATAACTCCAGATAGTCAAAATGGTTGCTTTTCTCTTTGAAACGGTTACATTTATCGTCTGCAAGCCCTTGTCGCGTGATGCGGTATGCAGACACAGTACAAGCAGCACACTAGAACACAGAATAAGAATCTACGTTGATGCAATCGGCCAGGAAGAAGAGCTACATTTCAAGTTTTAGTTATCGATTAATGAATTATTGGGCGGTTTGGTGCCTTGGACCAGACCGAGGACCTTAAGATTTTGCATGAACCGAGGACTGGCAGCCAGGTAACACGAGAAATTGTGTAAAGTGTTAATATGTAGTAAAAACCTAAGAAAATCTCCCGTTTCCGTAATTTACTATCGAATCGACATAACGCCAGATCGTCACAGTGGTCGCTTTTCTCTCTGAAACGGTTACATTTATCGTCTGCATGCCCTTGTCGCGTGATGCGGTATACAGACACAGTACAAGCAGCACACTAGAACACAGAATAAGAATCTACGTTGATGCAATCGGCCAGTAAGAAGAGCTACATTTCAAGTTTTAGTTATCGATTAATGAATTATTGGGCGGTTTGGTGCCTTGGACCAGACCGAGGACCTTAAGATTTTGCATGAACCGAGGACTGGCAGCCAGGTAACACGAGAAATTGTGTAAAGTGTTAATATGTAGTAAAAACCTAAGAAAATCTCCCGTTTCCGTCATTTACTATCGAATCGACATAACGCCAGATCGTCACAGTGGTCGCTTTTCTCTCTGAAACGGTTACATTTATCGTCTGCAAGCCCTTGTCGCGTGATGCGGTATGCAGACACAGTACAAGCAGCACACTAGAACACAGAATAAGAATCTACGTTGATGCAATCGGCCAGTAAGAAGAGCTACATTTCAAGTTTTAGTTATCGATTAATGAATTATTGGGCGGTTTGGTGCCTTGGACCAGACCGAGGACCTTAAGATTTTGCATGAACCGACGACTGGCAGCCAGGTAACACGAGAAATTGTGTAAAGTGTTAATATGTAGTAAAAACCTAAGAAAATCTCCCGTTTCCGTCATTTACTATCGAATCGACATAACGCCAGATCGTCACATTGGTCGCTTTTCTCTCTGAAACGGTTACATTTATCGTCTGCAAGCCCTTGTCGCGTGATGCGGTATGCAGACACAGTACAAGCAGCACACTAGAACACAGAATAAGAATCTACGTTGATGCAATCGGCCAGTAAGAAGAGCTACATTTCAAGTTTTAGTTATCGATTAATGAATTATTGGGCGGTTTGGTACCTTGGACCAGACCGAGGACCTTAAGATTTTGCATGAACCGAGGACTGGCAGCCAGGTAACACGAGAAATTGTGTAAAGTGTTAATATGTAGTAAAAACCTAAGAAAATCTCCCGTTTCCGTCATTTACTATCGAATCGACATAACGCCAGATCGTCACAGTGGTCGCTTTTCTCTCTGAAACGGTTACATTTATCGTCTGCAAGCCCTTGTCGCGTGATGCGGTATGCAGAGTCACTACAAGCGGCATAGTAGAACACAGAATAAGAATCTACGTTGATGCAATCGGCCAGTAAGAAGAGCTACATTTCAAGTTTTAGTTATCGATTAATGAATTATTGGGCGGTTTGGTGCCTTGGACCAGACCGAGGACCTTAAGATTTTGCATGAACCGAGGACCGGCAGCCAGGTAACACGAGAAATTGTGTAAAGTGTTAATATGTAGTAAAAACCTAAGAAAATCTCCCGTGTCCGTCATTTACTATCGAATCGACATAACGCCAGATCGTCACAGTGGTCGCTTTTCTCTCTGAAACGGTTACATTTATCGTCTGCAAGCCCTTGTCGCGTGATGCGGTATGCAGACACAGTACAAGCAGGACACTAGAACACAGAATAAGAATCTACGTTGATGCAATCGGCCAGTAAGAAGAGCTACATTCCAAGATTTAGTTATCGATTAATGAATTATTGGGCGGTTTGGTGCCTTGGACCAGACCGAGGACCTTAAGATTTTGCATGAACCGAGGACTGGCAGCCAGGTAACACGAGAAATTGTGTAAAGTGTTAATATGCAGTAAAAACCTAAGAACATCTCCCGTTTCCGTCATTTACTATCGAATCGACATAACGCCAGATCGTCACAGTGGTCGCTTTTCTCTCTGAAACGGTTACATTTATCGTCTGCAAGCCCTTGTCGCGTGATGCGGTATGCAGAGTCACTACAAGCGGCATAGTAGAACACTGAAGAAGCATCTAAGTTTATGCAATCGCCCAGTAAGAAGAGCTACAATTCAAGTTTTAGTTATCGATTAATGAATTATTTGGCGGTTTGGTGCCTTGGACCAGACCGAGGACCTTAAGATTTTGCATGAACCGAGGACTGGCAGCCAGGTAACACGAGAAATTGTGTAAAGTGTTAATATGTAGTAAAAACCTAAGAAAATCTCCCGTTTCCGTCATTTACTATAGAATCGACATAACGCCAGATCGTCACAGTGGTCGCTTTTCTCTCTGAAACGGTTACATTTATCGTCTGCAAGTCCTTGTCGCGTGATGCGGTATGCAGACACAGTACAAGCAGCACACTAGAACACAGAATAAGAATCTACGTTGATGCAATCGGCCAGTAAGAAGAGCTACATTTCAAGTTTTAGTTATCGATTAATGAATTATTGGGCGGTTTGGTGCCTTGGACGAGACCGAGGAAATTAAGATTTTGCATGAACCGAGGACTGGCAGCCAGGTAACACGAGAAATTGTGTAAAGTGTTAATATGTAGTAAAAACCTAAGAAAATCTCCCGTTTCCGTCATTTACTATCGAATCGACATAACGCCAGATCGTCACAGTGGTCGCTTTTCTCTCTGAAACGGTTACATTTATCGTCTGCAAGCCCTTGTCGCGTGATGCGGTATACAGACACAGTACAAGCAGCACACTAGAACACAGAATAAGAACCTACGTTGATGCAATCGGCCAGTAAGAAGAGCTACATTTCAAGTTTTAGTTATCGATTAATGAATTATTGGGCGGTTTGGTGCCTTGGACCAGACCGAGGACCTTAAGATTTTGCATGAACCGAGGACTGGCAGCCAGGTAACACGAGAAATTGTGTAAAGTGTTAATATGTAGTAAAAACCTAAGAAAATCTTCCCGTTTCCGTCATTTACTATCGAATCGACATAACGCCAGATCGTCACAGTGGTCGCTTTTCTCTCTGAAACGGTTACATTTATCGTCTGCAAGCCCTTGTCGCGTGATGCGGTATGCAGACACAGTACAATCAGCACACTAGAACACAGAATAAGAATCTACGTTGATGCAATCGGCCAGTAAGAACAGCTACATTTCAAGTTTTAGTTATCGATTAATGAATTATTGGGCGGTTTGGTGCCTTGGACCAGACCGAGGACCTTAAGATTTTGCATGAACCAAGGACTGGCAGCCACGTAACACGAGAAAATGTGGAAAGTGTTAATATGTAGTAAAAATATAAGATAATCTCCTGTTTCCGTTATTTACTATCGAATCGACATAACTCCAGATAGTCAAAATGGTTGCTTTTCTCTCTGAAACGGTTACATTTATCGTCTGCAAGCCCTTGTCGCGTGATGCGGTATGCAGCCACAGTACAAGCAGCACACTAGAACACAGAATAAGAATCTACGTTGATGCAATCGGCCAGTAAGAAGAGCTACATTTCAAGTTTTAGTTATCGATTAATGAATTATTGGGCGGTTTGGTGCCTTGGACCAGACCGAGGACCTTAAGATTTTGCATGAACCGAGGACTGGCAGCCAGGTAACACGAGAAATTGTGTAAAGTGTTAATATGTAGTAAAAACCTAAGAAAATCTCCCGTTTCCGTCATTTACTATCGATTCGACATAACGCCAGATCGTCACAGTGGTCGCTTTTCTCTCTGAAACGGTTACATTTATCGTCTGCAAGCCCTTGTCGCGTGATGCGGTATGCAGACACAGTACAAGCAGCACACTAGAACACAGAATAAGAATCTACGTTGATGCAATCGGCCAAAAAGAAGAGCTACACTTCAAATTTTAGTTATCGAAAATTGAATTATTGGCCGGTTTAATGCCTTTGACATGACCGAGGACCTTAAGATTTTGCATGAACCGAGGACTGGCAGCCAGGTAACACGAGAAATTGTGTAAAGTGTTAATATGTAGTAAAAACCTAAGAAAATCTCCCGTTTCCGTCATTTACTATCGAATCGACATAACGCCAGATCGTCACAGTGGTCGCTTTTCTCTCTGAAACGGTTACATTTATCGTCTGCAAGCCCTTGTCGCGTAATGCGGTATGCAGAGTCACTACAAGCGGCATAGTAGAACACTGAAGAAGCATCTAAGTTTATGCAATCGCCCAGTAAGAAGAGCTACAATTCAAGTTTTAGTTATCGATTAATGAAGTATTTGGCGGTTTGGTGCCTTGGACCAGACCGAGGACCTTAAGATTTTGCATGAACCGAGGACTGGCAGCCAGGTAACACGAGAAATTGTGTAAAGTGTTAATATGTAGTAAAAACCTAAGAAAATCTCCCGTTTCCGTCATTTACTATAGAATCGACATAACGCCAGATCGTCACAGTGGTCGCTTTTCTCTCTGAAACGGTTACATTTATCGTCTGCAAGCCCTTGTCGCGTGATGCGGTATGCAGAGTCACTACAAGCGGCTTAGTAGAACACTGAAGAAGCATCTAAGTTTATGCAATCGCCCAGTAAGAAGAGCTACATTTCAAGTTTTAGTTATCGATTAATGAATTATTGGGCGATTTGGTGCCTTGGACCAGACCGAGGACCTTAAGATTATGCATGAACCGAGGACTGGCAGCCAGGTAACACGAGAAATTGTGTAAAGTGTTAATATGTAGTAAAAACCTGAGAAAATCTCCCGTTTCCGTCATTTACTATCGAATCGACATAACGCCAGATCGTCACAGTGGTCGCTTTTCTCTCTGAAACGGTTACATTTATCGTCTGCAAGCCCTTGTCGCGTGATGCGGTATGCAGAGTCACTACGAGCGGCATAGTATAACACTGAAGAAGCATCTAAGTTTATGCAATCGCCCAGTAAGAAGAGCTACAATTCAAGTTTTAGTTATCGATTAATGAATTATTTGGCGGTTTGGTGCCTTGGACCAGACCGAGGACCTTAAGATTTTGCATGAACCGAGGACTGGCAGCCAGGTAACACGAGAAATTGTGTAAAGTGTTAATATGTAGTAAAAACCTAAGAAAATCTCCCGTTTCCGTCATTTACTATACATTCGACATAACGCCAGATCGTCACAGTGGTCGCTTTTCTCTCTGAAACGGTTACATTTATCGTCTGCAAGCCCTTGTCGCGTGATGCGGTATGCAGACACAGTACAAGCAGCACACTAGAACACAGAATAAGAATCTACGTTGATGCAATCGGCCAGTAAGAAGAGCTACATTTCAAGTTTTAGTTATCGATTAATGAATTATTGGGCGGTTTGGTGCCTTGGGCCAGACCGAGGAAATTAAGATTTTGCATGAACCGAGGACTGGCAGCCAGGTAACACGAGAAATTGTGTAAAGTGTTAATATGTAGTAAAAACCTAAGAAAATCTCCCGTTTCCGTCATTTACTATCGAATCGACATAACGCCAGATCGTCACAGTGGTCGCTTTTCTCTCTGAAACGGTTACATTTATCGTCTGCAAGCCCTTGTCGCGTGATGCGGTATACAGACACAGTACAAGCAGCACACTAGAACACAGAATAAGAATCTACGTTGATGCAATCGGCCAGTAAGAAGAGCTACATTTCAAGTTTTAGTTATCGATTAATGAATTATTGGGCGGTTTGGTGCCTTGGACCAGACCGAGGACCTTAAGATTTTGCATGAACCGAGGACTGGCAGCCAGGTAACACGAGAAATTGTGTAAAGTGTTAATATGTAGTAAAAACCTAAGAAAATCTCCCGTTCCCGTCATTTACTATCGAATCGACATAACGCCTGATCGTCACAGTGGTCGCTTTTCTCTCTGAAACGGTTACATTTATCGTCTGCAAGCCCTTGTCGCGTGATGCGGTATGCAGAGTCACTACAAGCGGCATAGTAGAACACTGAAGAAGCATCTAAGTTTATGCAATCGCCCAGTAAGAAGAGCTACAATTCAAGTTTTAGTTATCGATTAATGAATTATTTGGCGGTTTGGTGCCTTGGACCAGACCGAGGACCTTAAGATTTTGCATGAACCGAGGACTGGCAGCCAGGTAACACGAGAAATTGTGCAAAGTGTTAATATGTAGTAAAAACCTAAGAAAATCTCCCGTTTCCGTCATTTACTATCGAATCGACATAACGCCAGATCGTCACAGTGGTCGCTTTTCTCTCTGAAACGGTTACATTTATCGTCTGCAAGCCCTTGTCGCGTGATGCGGTATGCAGACACAGTACAAGCAGCACACTAGAACACAGAATAAGAATCTACGTTGATGCAATCGGCCAGTAAGAAGAGCTACATTTCAAGTTTTAGTTATCGATTAATGAATTATTGGGCGGTTTGGTGCCTTGGACCAGACCGAGGAAATTAAGATTTTGCATGAACCGAGGACTGGCAGCCAGGTAACACGAGAAATTGTGTAAAGTGTTAATATGTAGTAAAAACCTAAGAAAATCTCCCGTTTCCGTCATTTACTATCGATTCGACATAACGCCAGATCGTCACAGTGGTCGCTGTTATCTCTGAAACGGTTACATTTATCGTCTGCAAGCCCTTGTCGCGTGATGCGGTATACAGACACAGTACAAGCAGCACACTAGAACACAGAATAAGAATCTACGTTGATGCAATCGGCCAGTAAGAAGAGCTACATTTCAAGTTTTAGTTATCGATTAATGAATTATTGGGCGGTTTGGTGCCTTGGACCAGACCGAGGACCTTAAGATTTTGCATGAACCGAGGACTGGCAGCCAGGTAACACGAGAAATTGTGTAAAGTGTTAATATGTAGTAAAAACCTAAGAAAATCTCCCGTTTCCGTCATTTACTATCGAATCGACATAACGCCAGATCGTCACAGTGGTCGCTTTTCTCTCTGAAGCGGTTACATTTATCGTCTGCAAGCCCTTGTCGCGTGATGCGGTATGCAGAGTCACTACAAGCGGCATAGTAGAACACTGAAGAAGCATCTAAGTTTATGCAATCGCCCAGTAAGAAGAGCTACAATTCAAGTTTTAGTTATCGATTAATGAATTATTTGGCGGTTTGGTGCCTTGGACCAGACCGAGGACCTTAAGATTTTGCATGAACCGAGGACTGGCAGCCAGGTAACACGAGAAATTGTGCAAAGTGTTAATATGTAGTAAAAACCTAAGAAAATCTCCCGTTTCCGTCATTTACTATCGAATCGACATAACGCCAGATCGTCACAGTGGTCGCTTTTCTCTCTGAAACGGTTACATTTATCGTCTGCAAGCCCTTGTCGCGTGATGCGGTATGCAGACACAGTACAAGCAGCACACTAGAACACAGAATAAGAATCTACGTTGATGCAATCGGCCAGTAAGAAGAGCTACATTTCAAGTTTTAGTTATCGATTAATGAATTATTGGGCGGTTTGGTGCCTTGGACCAGACCGAGGAAATTAAGATTTTGCATGAACCGAGGACTGGCAGCCAGGTAACACGAGAAATTGTGTAAAGTGTTAATATGTAGTAAAAACCTAAGAAAATCTCCCGTTTCCGTCATTTACTATCGAATCGACATAACGCCAGATCGTCACAGTGGTCGCTTTTATCTCTGAAACGGTTACATTTATCGTCTGCAAGCCCTTGTCGCGTGATGCGGTATACAGACACAGTACAAGCAGCACACTAGAACACAGAATAAGAATCTACGTTGATGCAATCGGCCAGTAAGAAGAGCTACATTTCAAGTTTTAGTTATCGATTAATGAATTATTGGGCGGTTTGGTGCCTTGGACCAGACCGAGGACCTTAAGATTTTGCATGAACCGAGGACTGGCAGCCAGGTAACACGAGAAAAAGTGTAAAGTGTTAATATGTAGTAAAAACCTAAGAAAATCTCCCGTTTCCGTTATTTACTATCGAATCGACTTAACTCCAGATAGTCAAAATGGTTGCTTTTCTCTCTGAAACGGTTACATTTATCGTCTGCAAGCCCTTGTCGCGTGATGCGGTATGCAGACACAGGACAAGCAGCACACTAGAACACAGAATAAGAATCTACGTTGATGCAATCGGCCAGTAAGAAGAGCTACATTTCAAGTTTTAGTTATCGATTAATGAATTATTGGGCGGTTTGGTGCCTTGGACCAGACCGAGGACCTTAAGATTTTGCATGAACCAAGGACTGGCAGCCAGGTAACACGAGAAATTGTGTAAAGTGTTAATATGTAGTAAAAACCTGAGAAAATCTCCCGTTTCCGTCATTTACTATCGAATCGACATAACGCCAGATCGTCACAGTGGTCGCTTTTCTCTCTGAAACGGTTACATTTATCGTCTGCAAGCCCTTGTCGCGTGATGCGGTATGCAGACACAGTACAAGCAGCACACTAGAACACAGAATAAGAATCTACGTTGATGCAATCGGCCAGTAAGAAGAGCTACATTCCAAGTTTTAGTTATCGATTAATGAATTATTGGGCGGTTTGGTGCCTTGGACCAGACCGAGGACCTTAAGATTTTGCATGAACCGAGGACTGGCAGCCAGGTAACACGAGAAATTGTGTAAAGTGTTAATATGTAGTAAAAACCTAAGAAAATCTCCCGTTTCCGTCATTTACTATCGAATCGACATAACGCCAGATCGTCACAGTGGTCGCTTTTCTCTCTGAAACGGTTACATTTATCGTCTGCAAGCCCTTGTCGCGTGATGCGGTATGCAGAGTCACTACAAGCGGCATAGTAGAACACTGAAGAAGCATCTAAGTTTATGCAATCGCCCAGTAAGAAGAGCTACAATTCAAGTTTTAGTTATCGATTAATGAATTATTTGGCGGTTTGGTGCCTTGGACCAGACCGAGGACCTTAAGATTTTGCATGAACCGAGGACTGGCAGCCAGGTAACACGAGAAATTGTGTAAAGTGTTAATATGTAGTAAAAACCTAAGAAAATCTCCCGTTTCCGTCATTTACTATAGATTCGACATAACGCCAGATCGTCACAGTGGTCGCTTTTCTCTCTGAAACGGTTACATTTATCGTCTGCAAGCCCTTGTCGCGTGATGCGGTATGCAGACACAGTACAAGCAGCACACTAGAACACAGAATAAGAATCTACGTTGATGCAATCGGCCAGTAAGAAGAGCTACATTTCAAGTTTTAGTTATCGATTAATGAATTATTGGGCGGTTTGGTGCCTTGGGCCAGACCGAGGAAATTAAGATTTTGCATGAACCGAGGACTGGCAGCCAGGTAACACGAGAAATTGTGTAAAGTGTTAATATGTAGTAAAAACCTAAGAAAATCTCCCGTTTCCGTCATTTACTATCGAATCGACATAACGCCAGATCGTCACAGTGGTCGCTTTTCTCTCTGAAACGGTTACATTTATCGTCTGCAAGCCCTTGTCGCGTGATGCGGTATACAGACACAGTACAAGCAGCACACTAGAACACAGAATAAGAATCTACGTTGATGCAATCGGCCAGTAAGAAGAGCTACATTTCAAGTTTTAGTTATCGATTAATGAATTATTGGGCGGTTTGGTGCCTTGGACCAGACCGAGGACCTTAAGATTTTGCATGAACCGAGGACTGGCAGCCAGGTAACACGAGAAATTGTGTAAAGTGTTAATATGTAGTAAAAACCTAAGAAAATCTCCCGTTTCCGTCATTTACTATCGAATCGACATAACGCCAGATCGTCACAGTGGTCGCTTTTCTCTCTGAAACGGTTACATTTATCGTCTGCAAGCCCTTGTCGCGTGATGCGGTATGCAGACACAGTAAAAGCAGCACACTAGAACACAGAATAAGAATCTACGTTGATGCAATCGGCCAGTAAGAAGAGCTACATTTCAAGTTTTAGTTATCGATTAATGAATTATTGGGCGGTTTGGTGCCTTGGACCAGACCGAGGAAATTAAGATTTTGCATGAACCGAGGACTGGCAGCCAGGTAACACGAGAAATTGTTTAAAGTGTTAATATGTAGTAAAAACCTAAGAAAATCTCCCGTTTCCGTCATTTACTATCGAATCGACATAACGCCAGATCGTCACAGTGGTCGCTTTTATCTCTGAAACGGTTACATTTATCGTCTGCAAGCACTTGTCGCGTGATGCGGTATACAGACACAGTACAAGCAGCACACTAGAACACAGAATAAGAATCTACGTTGATGCAATCGGCCAGTAAGAAGAGCTACATTTCAAGTTTTAGTTATCGATTAATGAATTATTGGGCGGTTTGGTGCCTTGGACCAGACCGAGGACCTTAAGATTTTGCATGAACCGAGGACTGGCAGCCAGGTAACACGAGAAATTGTGTAAAGTGTTAATATGTAGTAAAAACCTAAGAAAATCTCCGGTTTCCGTCATTTACTATCGAATCGACATAACGCCAGATCGTCACAGTGGTCGCTTTTCTCTCTGAAACGGTTACATTTATCGTCTGCAAGCCCTTGTCGCGTGATGCGGTATGCAGAGTCACTACAAGCGGCATAGTAGAACACTGAAGAAGCATCTAAGTTTATGCAATCGCCCAGTAAGAAGAGCTACATTTCAAGTTTTAGTTATCGATTAATGAATTATTGGGCGGTTTGGTGCCTTGGACCAGACCGAGGACCTTAAGATTTTGCATGAACCGAGGACTGGCAGCCAGGTAACACGAGAAATTGTGTAAAGTGTTAATATGTAGCAAAAACCTAAGAAAATCTCCCGTTTCCGTCATTTACTATCGAATCGACATTACGCCAGATCGTCACAGTGGTCGCTTTTCTCTCTGAAACGGTTACATTTATCGTCTGCAAGCCCTTGTCGCGTGATGCGGTATGCAGAGTCACTACAAGCGGCATAGTAGAACACTGAAGAAGCATCTAAGTTTATGCAATCGCCCAGTAAGAAGAGCTACATTTCAAGTTTTAGTTATCGATTAATGAATTATTGGGCGGTTTGGTGCCTTGGACCAGACCGAGGACCTTAAGATTTTGCATGAACCGAGGACTGGCAGCCAGGTAACACGAGAAATTGTGTAAAGTGTTAATATGTAGTAAAAACCTAAGAAAATCTCCCGTTTCCGTCATTTACTATCGAATCGACATAACGCCAGATCGTCACAGTGGTCGCTTTTATCTCTGAAACGGTTACATTTATCGTCTGCAAGCCCTTGTCGCGTGATGCGGTATGCAGACACAGTACAAGCAGCACACTAGAACACTGATTAAGAATCTACGTTGATGCAATCGGCCAGTAAGAAGAGCTACATTTCAAGTTTTAGTTATCGATTAATGAATTATTGGGCGGTTTGGTGCCTTGGACCAGACCGAGGACCTTAAGATTTTGCATGAACCAAGGACTGGCAGCCACGTAACACGAGAAAATGTTGAAAGTGTTAATATGTAGTAAAAATATAAGATAATCTCCTGTTTCCGTATTTACTATGGAATCGACTTAACTCCAGATAGTCAAAATGGTTGCTTTTCTCTCTGAAACGGTTACATTTATCGTCTGCAAGCCCTTGTCGCGTGATGCGGTATGCAGACACAGGACAAGCAGCACACTAAAACACAGAATAAGAATCTACGTTGATGCAATCGGCCAGTAAGAAGAGCTACATTTCAAGTTTTAGTTATCGATTAATGAATTATTGGGCGGTTTGGTGCCTTGGACCAGACCGAGGACCTTAAGATTTTGCATGAACCGAGGACTGGCAGCCAGGTAACACGAGAAATTGTGTAAAGTGTTAATATGTAGTAAAAACCTAAGAAAATCTCCCGTTTCCGTCATTTACTATCGAATCGACATAACGCCAGATCGTCACAGTGGTCGCTTTTCTCTCTGAAATGGTTACATTTATCGTCTGCAAGCCCTTGTCGCGTGATGCGGTATGCAGAGTCACTACAAGGGGCATAGTAGAACACTGAAGAAGCATCTAAGTTTATGCAATCGCCCAGTAAGAAGAGCTACAATTCAAGTTTTAGTTATCGATTAATGAATTATTTGGCGGTTTGGTGCCTTGGACCAGACCGAGGACCTTAAGATTTTGCATGAACCGAGGACTGGCAGCCACGTAACACGAGAAAATATGGAAAGTGTTAATATGTAGTAAAAATATAAGATAATCTCATGTTTCCGTTATTTACTATCGAATCGACATAACTCCAGATAGTCAAAATGGTTGCTTTTCTCTTTGAAACGGTTACATTTATCGTCTGCAAGCCCTTGTCGCGTGATGCGGTATGCAGACACAGTACAAGCAGCACACTAGAACACAGAATAAGAATCTACGTTGATGCAATCGGAAAGGAAGAAGAGCTACATTTCAAGTTTTAGTTATCGATTAATGAATTATTGGGCGGTTTGGTGCCTTGGACCAGACCGAGGACCTTAAGATTTTGCATGAACCGAGGACTGGCAGCCAGGTAACACGAGAAATTGTGTAAAGTGTTAATATGTAGTAAAAACCTAAGAAAATCTCCCGTTTCCGTCATTTACTATCGAATCGACATAACGCCAGATCGTCACAGTGGTCGCTTTTCTCTCTGAAACGGTTACATTTATCGTCATCAAGCCCTTGTCGCGTGATGCGGTATGCAGACACAGTACAAGCAGCACACTAGAACACAGAATAAGAATCTACGTTGATGCAATCGGCCAGTAAGAAGAGCTACATTTCAAGTTTTAGTTATCGATTAATGAATTATTGGGCGGTTTGGTGCCTTGGACCAGACCGAGGAAATTAAGATTTTGCATGAACCGAGGACTGGCAGCCAGGTAACACGAGAAATTGTGTAAAGTGTTAATATGTAGTAAAAACCTAAGAAAATCTCCCGTTTCCGTCATTAACTATCGAATCGACATAACGCCAGATCGTCACAGTGGTCGCTTTTATCTCTGAAACGGTTACATTTATCGTCTGCAAGCCCTTGTCGCGTGATGCGGTATACAGACACAGTACAAGCAGCACACTAGAACACAGAATAAGAATCTACGTTGATGCAATCGGCCAGTAAGAAGAGCTACATTTCAAGTTTTAGTTATCGATTAATGAATTATTGGGCGGTTTGGTGCCTTGGACCAGACCGAGGACCTTAAGATTTTGCATGAACCGAGGACTGGCAGCCAGGTAACACGAGAAATTGTGTAAAGTGTTAATATGTAGTAAAAACCTAAGAAAATCTCCCGTTTCCGTTATTTACTATCGAATCGACTTAACTCCAGATAGTCAAAATGGTTGCTTTTCTCTCTGAAACGGTTACATTTATCGTCTGCAAGCCCTTGTCGCGTGATGCGGTATGCAGACACAGGACAAGCAGCACACTAGAACACAGAATAAGAATCTACGTTGATGCAATCGGCCAGTAAGAAGAGCTACATTTCAAGTTTTAGTTATCGATTAATGAATTATTGGGCGGTTTGGTGCCTTGGACCAGACCGAGGACCTTAAGATTTTGCATGAACCAAGGACTGGCAGCCAGGTAACACGAGAAATTGTGTAAAGTGTTAATATGTAGTAAAAACCTGAGAAAATCTCCCGTTTCCGTCATTTACTATCGAATCGACATAACGCCAGATCGTCACAGTGGTCGCTTTTCTCTCTGAAACGGTTACATTTATCGTCTGCAAGCCCTTGTCGCGTGATGCGGTATGCAGACACAGTACAAGCAGCACACTAGAACACAGAATAAGAATCTACGTTGATGCAATCGGCCAGTAAGAAGAGCTACATTCCAAGTTTTAGTTATCGATTAATGAATTATTGGGCGGTTTGGTGCCTTGGGCCAGACCGAGGAAATTAAGATTTTGCATGAACCGAGGACTGGCAGCCAGGTAACACGAGAAATTGTGTAAAGTGTTAATATGTAGTAAAAACCTAAGAAAATCTCCCGTTTCCGTCATTTACTATCGAATCGACATAACGCCAGATCGTCACAGTGGTCGCTTTTCTCTCTGAAACGGTTACATTTATCGTCTGCAAGCCCTTGTCGCGTGATGCGGTATGCAGAGTCACTACAAGCGGCATAGTAGAACACTGAAGAAGCATCTAAGTTTATGCAATCGCCCAGTAAGAAGAGCTACAATTCAAGTTTTAGTTATCGATTAATGAATTATTTGGCGGTTTGGTGCCTTGGACCAGTCCGAGGACCCTAAGATTTTGCATGAACTGAGGACTGGCAGCCAGGTAACACGAGAAATTGTGCAAAGTGTTAATATGTAGTAAAAACCTAAGAAAATCTCCCGTTTCCGTCATTTACTATCGAATCGACATAACGCCAGATCGTCACAGTGGTCGCTTTTCTCTCTGAAACGGTTACATTTATCGTCTGCAAGCCCTTGTCGCGTGATGCGTTATGCAGACACAGTACAAGCAGCACACTAGAACACAGAATAAGAATCTACGTTTATGCAATCGGCCAGTAAGAAGAGCTACATTTCAAGTTTTAGTTATCGATTAATGAATTATTGGGCGGTTTGGTGCCTTGGACCAGACCGAGGAAATTAAGATTTTGCATGAACCGAGGACTGGCAGCCAGGTAACACGAGAAATTGTGTAAAGTGTTAATATGTAGTAAAAACCTAAGAAAATCTCCCGTTTCCGTCATTTACTATCGAATCGACATAACGCCAGATCGTCACAGTGGTCGCTTTTATCTCTGAAACGGTTACATTTATCGTCTGCAAGCACTTGTCGCGTGATGCGGTATACAGACACAGTACAAGCAGCACACTAGAACACAGAATAAGAATCTACGTTGATGCAATCGGCCAGTAAGAAGAGCTACATTTGAAGTTTTAGTTATCGATTAATGAATTATTGGGCGGTTTGGTGCCTTGGACCAGACCGAGGACCTTAAGATTTTGCATGAACCGAGGACTGGCAGCCAGGTAACACGAGAAATTGTGTAAAGTGTTAATATGTAGTAAAAACCTAAGAAAATCTCCCGTTTCCGTCATTTACTATCGAATCGACATAACGCCAGATCGTCACAGTGGTCGCTTTTCTCTCTGAAACGGTTACATTTATCGTCTGCAAGCCCTTGTCGCGTGATGCGGTATGCAGAGTCACTACAAGCGGCATAGTAGAACACTGAAGAAGCATCTAAGTTTATGCAATCGCCCAGTAAGAAGAGCTACATTTCAAGTTTTAGTTATCGATTAATGAATTATTGGGCGGTTTGGTGCCTTGGACCAGACCGAGGACCTTAAGATTTTGCATGAACCGAGGACTGGCAGCCAGGTAACACGAGAAATTGTGTAAAGTGTTAATATGTAGCAAAAACCTAAGAAAATCTCCCGTTTCCGTCATTTACTATCGAATCGACATAACGCCAGATCGTCACAGTGGTCGCTTTTCTCTCTGAAACGGTTACATTTATCGTCTGCAAGCCCTTGTCGCGTGATGCGGTATGCAGACACAGTACAAGCAGCACACTAGAACACAGAATAAGAATCTACGTTGATGCAATCGGCCAGTAAGAAGAGCTACATTTCAAGTTTTAGTTATCGATTAATGAATTATTGGGCGGTTTGGTGCCTTGGACCAGACCGAGGACCTTAAGATTTTGCATGAACCGAGGACTGGCAGCCAGGTAACACGAGAAATTGTGTAAAGTGTTAATATGTAGTAAAAACCTAAGAAAATCTCCCGTTTCCGTCATTTACTATCGAATCGACATAACGCCAGATCGTCACAGTGGTCGCTTTTCTCTCTGAAACGGTTACATTTATCGTCTGCAAGCCCTTGTCGCGTGATGCGGTATGCAGACACAGTACAAGCAGCACACTAGAACACTGATTAAGAATCTACATTGATGCAATCGGCCAGTAAGAAGAGCTACATTTCAAGTTTTAGTTATCGATTAATGAATTATTAGGCGGTTTGGTGCCTTGGACCAGACCGAGGACCTTAAGATTTTGCATGAACCAAGGACTGGCAGCCACGTAACACGAGAAAATGTTGAAAGTGTTAATATGTAGTAAAAATATAAGATAAACTCCTGTTTCCGTTATTTACTATCGAATCGACTTAACTCCAGATAGTCAAAATGGTTGCTTTTCTCTCTGAAACGGTTACATTTATCGTCTGCAAGCCCTTGTCGCGTGATGCGGTATGCAGACACAGGACAAGCAGCACACTAGAACACAGAATAAGAATCTACGTTGATGCAATCGGCCAGTAAGAAGAGCTACATTTCAAGTTTTAGTTATCGATTAATGAATTATTGGGCGGTTTGGTGCCTTGGACCAGACCGAGGACCTTAAGATTTTGCTTGAACCGAGGACTGGCAGCCAGGTAACACGAGAAATTGTGTAAAGTGTTAATATGTAGTAAAAACCTAAGAAAATCTCCCGTTTCCGTCATTTACTATCGAATCGACATAACGCCAGATCGTCACAGTGGTCGCTTTTCTCTCTGAAACGGTTACATTTATCGTCTGCAAGCCCTTGTCGCGTGATGCGGTATGCAGAGTCACTACAAGGGGCATAGTAGAACACTGAAGAAGCATCTAAGTTTATGCAATCGCCCAGTAAGAAGAGCTACAATTCAAGTTTTAGTTATCGATTAATGAATTATTTGGCGGTTTGGTGCCTTGGACCAGACCGAGGACCTTAAGATTTTGCATGAACCGAGGACTGGCAGCCACGTAACACGAGAAAATATGGAAAGTGTTAATATGTAGTAAAAATATAAGATAATCCCATGTTTCCGTTATTTACTATCGAATCGACATAACTCCAGATAGTCAAAATGGTTGCTTTTCTCTTTGAAACGGTTACATTTATCGTCTGCAAGCCCTTGTCGCGTGATGCGGTATGCAGACACAGTACAAGCAGCACACTAGAACACAGAATAAGAATCTACGTTGATGCAATCGGAAAGGAAGAAGAGCTACATTTCAAGTTTTAGTTATCGATTAATGAATTATTGGGCGGTTTGGTGCCTTGGACCAGACCGAGGACCTTAAGATTTTGCATGAACCGAGGACTGGCAGCCAGGTAACACGAGAAATTGTGTAAAGTGTTAATATGTAGTAAAAACCTAAGAAAATCTCCCGTTTCCGTCATTTACTATCGAATCGACATAACGCCAGATCGTCACAGTGGTCGCTTTTCTCTCTGAAACGGTTACATTTATCGTCTGCAAGCCCTTGTCGCGTGATGCGGTATGCAGACACAGTACAAGCAGCACACTAGAACACAGAATAAGAATCTACGTTGATGCAATCGGCCAGTAAGAAGAGCTACATTTCAAGTCTTAGTTATCGATTAATGAATTATTGGGCGGTTTGGTGCCTTGGACCAGACCGAGGACCTTAAGATTTTGCATGAACCGAGGACTGGCAGCCAGGTAACACGAGAAATTGTGTAAAGTGTTAATATGTAGTAAAAACCTGAGAAAATCTCCCGTTTCCGTCATTTACTATCGAATCGACATGACGCCAGATCGTCACAGTGGTCGCTTTTCTCTCTGAAACGGTTACATTTATCGTCTGCAAGCCCTTGTCGCGTGATGCGGTATGCAGACACAGTACAAGCAGCACACTAGAACACAGAATAAGAATCTACGTTGATGCAATCGGCCAAAAATAAGAGCTACACTTCAAATTTTAGTTATCGAAAATTGAATTATTGGCCGGTTTAATGCCTTTGACATGACCGAGGACCTTAAGATTTTGCATGAACCGAGGACTGGCAGCCACGTAACACGAGAATATGTGGAAAGTGTTAATATGTAGTAAAAATATAAGATAATCTCCTGTTTCCGTTATTTACTATCGAATCGAAATAACTCCAGATAGTCAAATTGGTTGCTTTTCTCTCTGAAACGGTTACATTTATCGTCTGCAAGCCCTTGTCGCGTGATGCGGTATGCAGACACAGTACAAGCAGCACACTAGAACACAGAATAAGAATCTACGTTGATGCAATCGGCCAGGAAGAAGAGCTACATTTCAAGTTTTAGTTATCGATTAATGAATTATTGGGCGGTTTGGTGCCTTGGACCAGACCGAGGACCTTAAGATTTTGCATGAACCGAGGACTGGCAGCCAGGTAACACGAGAAATTGTGTAAAGTGTTAATATGTAGTAAAAACCTAAGAAAATCACCCGTTTCCGTCATTTACTATCGAATCGACATAACGCCAGATCGTCACAGTGGTCGCTTTTCTCTCTGAAACGGTTACATTTATCGTCTGCAAGCCCTTGTACGTGATGCGGTATGCAGAGTCACAACAAGCGGCATAGTAGGACACTGAAGAAGCATCTAAGTTTATGCAATCGCCCAGTAAGAAGACCTACATTTCAAGTTTTAGTTATCGATTAATGAATTATTGGGCGGTTTGGTGCCTTGGACCAGACCGAGGACCTTAAGATTTTGCATGAACCGAGGACTGGCAGCCAGGTAACACGAGAAATTGTGTAAAGTGTTAATATGTAGTAAAAACCTAAGAAAATCTCCCGTTTCCGTCATTTACGATCGAATCGACATAACGCCAGATCGTCACATTGGTCGCTTTTGTCTCTGAAACGGTTATATTTATCGTCTGCAAGCCCTTGTCGCGTGATGCGGTATGCAGATACAGTACAAGCAGCCCACTAGAACACAGAATAAGAATCTACGTTGATGCAATCGGCCAGTAAGAAGAGCTACATTTCAAGTCTTAGTTATCGATTAATGAATTATTGGGCGGTTTGGTGCCTTGGACCAGACCGAGGACCTTAAGATTTTGCATGAACCGAGGACTGGCAGCCAGGTAACACGAGAAATTGTGTAAAGTGTTAATATGTAGTAAAAACCTGAGAAAATCTCCCGTTTCCGTCATTTACTATCGAATCGGCACATCGCCAGATCGTCACAGTGGTCGCTTTTCTCTCTGAAACGGTTACATTTATCGTCTGCAAGCCCTTGTCGCGTGATGCGGTATGCAGACACAGTACAAGCAGCACACTAGAACACAGAATAAGAATCTACGATGATGCAATCGGCCAGTAAGAAGAGCTACATTTCAAGTTTTAGTTATCGATTAATGAATTATTGGGCGGTTTGGTGCCTTGGACCAGACCGAGGACCTTAAGATTTTGCATGAACCGAGGACTGGCAGCCAGGTAACACGAGAAATTGTGTAAAGTGTTAATATGTAGTAAAAACCTGATAAAATCTCCCGTTTCCGTCATTTACTATCGAATCGACATAACGCCAGATCGTCACAGTGGTCGCTTTTCTCTCTGAAACGGTTACATTTATCGTCTGCAAGCCCTTGTCGCGTGATGCGGTATGCAGACACAGGACAAGCAGCACACTAGAACACAGAATAAGAAACTACGTTGATGCAATCGGCCAAAAATAAGAGCTACACTTCAAATTCTAGTTATCGAAAATTGAATTATTGGCCGGTTTAATGCCTTTGACATGACCGAGGACCTTAAGATTTTGCATGAACCGAGGACTGGCAGCCACGTAACACGAGAATATGTGGAATGTGTTAATATGTAGTAAAAATATAAGATAATCTCCTGTTTCCGTTATTTACTATCGAATCGAAATAACTCCAGATAGTCAAAATGGTTGCTTTTCTCTCTGAAACGGTTACATTTATCGTCTGCAAGCCCTTGTCGCGTGATGCGGTATGCAGACACAGTACAAGCAGCACACTAGAACACAGAATAAGAATCTACGTTGATGCAATCGGCCAGGAAGAAGAGCTACATTTCAAGTTTTAGTTATCGATTAATGAATTATTGGGCGGTTTGGTGCCTTGGACCAGACCGAGGACCTTAAGATTTTGCATGAACCGAGGACTGGCAGCCAGGTAACACGAGAAATTGTGTAAAGTGTTAATATGTAGTAAAAACCTAAGAAAATCTCCCGTTTCCGTCATTTACTATCGAATCGACATAACGCCAGATCGTCACAGTGGTCGCTTTTATCTCTGAAACGGTTACATTTATCGTCTGCAAGCACTTGTCGCGTGATGCGGTATACAGACACAGTACAAGCAGCACACTAGAACACAGAATAAGAATCTACGTTGATGCAATCGGCCAGTAAGAAGAGCTACATTTGAAGTTTTAGTTATCGATTAATGAATTATTGGGCGGTTTGGTGCCTTGGACCAGACCGAGGACCTTAAGATTTTGCATGAACCGAGGACTGGCAGCCAGGTAACACGAGAAATTGTGTAAAGTGTTAATATGTAGTAAAAACCTAAGAAAATCTCCCGTTTCCGTCATTTACTATCGAATCGACATAACGCCAGATCGTCACAGTGGTCGCTTTTCTCTCTGAAACGGTTACATTTATCGTCTGCAAGCCCTTGTCGCGTGATGCGGTATGCAGAGTCACTACAAGCGGCATAGTAGAACACTGAAGAAGCATCTAAGTTTATGCAATCGCCCAGTAAGAAGAGCTACATTTCAAGTTTTAGTTATCGATTAATGAATTATTGGGCGGTTTGGTGCCTTGGACCAGACCGAGGACCTTAAGATTTTGCATGAACCGAGGACTGGCAGCCAGGTAACACGAGAAATTGTGTAAAGTGTTAATATGTAGCAAAAACCTAAGAAAATCTCCCGTTTCCGTCATTTACTATCGAATCGACATAACGCCAGATCGTCACAGTGGTCGCTTTTCTCTCTGAAACGGTTACATTTATCGTCTGCAAGCCCTTGTCGCGTGATGCGGTATGCAGACACAGTACAAGCAGCACACTAGAACACAGAATAAGAATCTACGTTGATGCAATCGGCCAGTAAGAAGAGCTACATTTCAAGTTTTAGTTATCGATTAATGAATTATTGGGCGGTTTGGTGCCTTGGACCAGACCGAGGACCTTAAGATTTTGCATGAACCGAGGACTGGCAGCCAGGTAACACGAGAAATTGTGTAAAGTGTTAATATGTAGTAAAAACCTAAGAAAATCTCCCGTTTCCGTCATTTACTATCGAATCGACATAACGCCAGATCGTCACAGTGGTCGCTTTTCTCTCTGAAACGGTTACATTTATCGTCTGCAAGCCCTTGTCGCGTGATGCGGTATGCAGACACAGTACAAGCAGCACACTAGAACACTGATTAAGAATCTACATTGATGCAATCGGCCAGTAAGAAGAGCTACATTTCAAGTTTTAGTTATCGATTAATGAATTATTAGGCGGTTTGGTGCCTTGGACCAGACCGAGGACCTTAAGATTTTGCATGAACCAAGGACTGGCAGCCACGTAACACGAGAAAATGTTGAAAGTGTTAATATGTAGTAAAAATATAAGATAAACTCCTGTTTCCGTTATTTACTATCGAATCGACTTAACTCCAGATAGTCAAAATGGTTGCTTTTCTCTCTGAAACGGTTACATTTATCGTCTGCAAGCCCTTGTCGCGTGATGCGGTATGCAGACACAGGACAAGCAGCACACTAGAACACAGAATAAGAATCTACGTTGATGCAATCGGCCAGTAAGAAGAGCTACATTTCAAGTTTTAGTTATCGATTAATGAATTATTGGGCGGTTTGGTGCCTTGGACCAGACCGAGGACCTTAAGATTTTGCTTGAACCGAGGACTGGCAGCCAGGTAACACGAGAAATTGTGTAAAGTGTTAATATGTAGTAAAAACCTAAGAAAATCTCCCGTTTCCGTCATTTACTATCGAATCGACATAACGCCAGATCGTCACAGTGGTCGCTTTTCTCTCTGAAACGGTTACATTTATCGTCTGCAAGCCCTTGTCGCGTGATGCGGTATGCAGAGTCACTACAAGGGGCATAGTAGAACACTGAAGAAGCATCTAAGTTTATGCAATCGCCCAGTAAGAAGAGCTACAATTCAAGTTTTAGTTATCGATTAATGAATTATTTGGCGGTTTGGTGCCTTGGACCAGACCGAGGACCTTAAGATTTTGCATGAACCGAGGACTGGCAGCCACGTAACACGAGAAAATATGGAAAGTGTTAATATGTAGTAAAAATATAAGATAATCCCATGTTTCCGTTATTTACTATCGAATCGACATAACTCCAGATAGTCAAAATGGTTGCTTTTCTCTTTGAAACGGTTACATTTATCGTCTGCAAGCCCTTGTCGCGTGATGCGGTATGCAGACACAGTACAAGCAGCACACTAGAACACAGAATAAGAATCTACGTTGATGCAATCGGAAAGGAAGAAGAGCTACATTTCAAGTTTTAGTTATCGATTAATGAATTATTGGGCGGTTTGGTGCCTTGGACCAGACCGAGGACCTTAAGATTTTGCATGAACCGAGGACTGGCAGCCAGGTAACACGAGAAATTGTGTAAAGTGTTAATATGTAGTAAAAACCTAAGAAAATCTCCCGTTTCCGTCATTTACTATCGAATCGACATAACGCCAGATCGTCACAGTGGTCGCTTTTCTCTCTGAAACGGTTACATTTATCGTCTGCAAGCCCTTGTCGCGTGATGCGGTATGCAGACACAGTACAAGCAGCACACTAGAACACAGAATAAGAATCTACGTTGATGCAATCGGCCAGTAAGAAGAGCTACATTTCAAGTCTTAGTTATCGATTAATGAATTATTGGGCGGTTTGGTGCCTTGGACCAGACCGAGGACCTTAAGATTTTGCATGAACCGAGGACTGGCAGCCAGGTAACACGAGAAATTGTGTAAAGTGTTAATATGTAGTAAAAACCTGAGAAAATCTCCCGTTTCCGTCATTTACTATCGAATCGACATGACGCCAGATCGTCACAGTGGTCGCTTTTCTCTCTGAAACGGTTACATTTATCGTCTGCAAGCCCTTGTCGCGTGATGCGGTATGCAGACACAGTACAAGCAGCACACTAGAACACAGAATAAGAATCTACGTTGATGCAATCGGCCAAAAATAAGAGCTACACTTCAAATTTTAGTTATCGAAAATTGAATTATTGGCCGGTTTAATGCCTTTGACATGACCGAGGACCTTAAGATTTTGCATGAACCGAGGACTGGCAGCCACGTAACACGAGAATATGTGGAAAGTGTTAATATGTAGTAAAAATATAAGATAATCTCCTGTTTCCGTTATTTACTATCGAATCGAAATAACTCCAGATAGTCAAATTGGTTGCTTTTCTCTCTGAAACGGTTACATTTATCGTCTGCAAGCCCTTGTCGCGTGATGCGGTATGCAGACACAGTACAAGCAGCACACTAGAACACAGAATAAGAATCTACGTTGATGCAATCGGCCAGGAAGAAGAGCTACATTTCAAGTTTTAGTTATCGATTAATGAATTATTGGGCGGTTTGGTGCCTTGGACCAGACCGAGGACCTTAAGATTTTGCATGAACCGAGGACTGGCAGCCAGGTAACACGAGAAATTGTGTAAAGTGTTAATATGTAGTAAAAACCTAAGAAAATCACCCGTTTCCGTCATTTACTATCGAATCGACATAACGCCAGATCGTCACAGTGGTCGCTTTTCTCTCTGAAACGGTTACATTTATCGTCTGCAAGCCCTTGTACGTGATGCGGTATGCAGAGTCACAACAAGCGGCATAGTAGGACACTGAAGAAGCATCTAAGTTTATGCAATCGCCCAGTAAGAAGACCTACATTTCAAGTTTTAGTTATCGATTAATGAATTATTGGGCGGTTTGGTGCCTTGGACCAGACCGAGGACCTTAAGATTTTGCATGAACCGAGGACTGGCAGCCAGGTAACACGAGAAATTGTGTAAAGTGTTAATATGTAGTAAAAACCTAAGAAAATCTCCCGTTTCCGTCATTTACGATCGAATCGACATAACGCCAGATCGTCACATTGGTCGCTTTTGTCTCTGAAACGGTTATATTTATCGTCTGCAAGCCCTTGTCGCGTGATGCGGTATGCAGATACAGTACAAGCAGCCCACTAGAACACAGAATAAGAATCTACGTTGATGCAATCGGCCAGTAAGAAGAGCTACATTTCAAGTCTTAGTTATCGATTAATGAATTATTGGGCGGTTTGGTGCCTTGGACCAGACCGAGGACCTTAAGATTTTGCATGAACCGAGGACTGGCAGCCAGGTAACACGAGAAATTGTGTAAAGTGTTAATATGTAGTAAAAACCTGAGAAAATCTCCCGTTTCCGTCATTTACTATCGAATCGGCACATCGCCAGATCGTCACAGTGGTCGCTTTTCTCTCTGAAACGGTTACATTTATCGTCTGCAAGCCCTTGTCGCGTGATGCGGTATGCAGACACAGTACAAGCAGCACACTAGAACACAGAATAAGAATCTACGATGATGCAATCGGCCAGTAAGAAGAGCTACATTTCAAGTTTTAGTTATCGATTAATGAATTATTGGGCGGTTTGGTGCCTTGGACCAGACCGAGGACCTTAAGATTTTGCATGAACCGAGGACTGGCAGCCAGGTAACACGAGAAATTGTGTAAAGTGTTAATATGTAGTAAAAACCTGATAAAATCTCCCGTTTCCGTCATTTACTATCGAATCGACATAACGCCAGATCGTCACAGTGGTCGCTTTTCTCTCTGAAACGGTTACATTTATCGTCTGCAAGCCCTTGTCGCGTGATGCGGTATGCAGACACAGGACAAGCAGCACACTAGAACACAGAATAAGAAACTACGTTGATGCAATCGGCCAAAAATAAGAGCTACACTTCAAATTCTAGTTATCGAAAATTGAATTATTGGCCGGTTTAATGCCTTTGACATGACCGAGGACCTTAAGATTTTGCATGAACCGAGGACTGGCAGCCACGTAACACGAGAATATGTGGAATGTGTTAATATGTAGTAAAAATATAAGATAATCTCCTGTTTCCGTTATTTACTATCGAATCGAAATAACTCCAGATAGTCAAAATGGTTGCTTTTCTCTCTGAAACGGTTACATTTATCGTCTGCAAGCCCTTGTCGCGTGATGCGGTATGCAGACACAGTACAAGCAGCACACTAGAACACAGAATAAGAATCTACGTTGATGCAATCGGCCAGGAAGAAGAGCTACATTTCAAGTTTTAGTTATCGATTAATGAATTATTGGGCGGTTTGGTGCCTTGGACCAGACCGAGGACCTTAAGATTTTGCATGAACCGAGGACTGGCAGCCAGGTAACACGAGAAATTGTGTAAAGTGTTAATATGTAGTAAAAACCTAAGAAAATCTCCCGTTTCCGTCATTTACTATCGAATCGACATAACGCCAGATCGTCACAGTGGTCGCTTTTCTCTCTGAAACGGTTACATTTATCGTCTGCAAGCCCTTGTCGCGTGATGCGGTATGCAGACACAGTACAAGCAGCACACTAGAACACAGAATAAGAATCTACGTTGATGCAATCGGCCAGTAAGAAGAGCTACATTTCAAGTTTTAGTTATCGATTAATGAATTATTGGGCGGTTTGGTGCCTTGGACCAGACCGAGGACCTTAAGATTTTGCATGAACCGAGGACTGGCAGCCAGGTAACACGAGAAATTGTGTAAAGTGTTAATATGTAGTAAAAACCTGAGAAAATCTCCCGTTTCCGTCATTTACTATCGAATCGACATAACGCCAGATCGTCACAGTGGTCGCTTTTCTCTCTGAAACGGTTACATTTATCGTCTGCAAGCCCTTGTCGCGTGATGCGGTATGCAGACACAGTACAAGCAGCACACTAGAACACAGAATAAGAATCTACGTTGATGCAATCGGCCAAAAATAAGAGCTACACTTCAAATTCTAGTTATCGAAAATTGAATTATTGGCCGGTTTAATGCCTTTGACATGACCGAGGACCTTAAGATTTTGCATGAACCGAGGACTGGCAGCCACGTAACACGAGAATATGTGGAAAGTGTTAATATGTAGTAAAAATATAAGATAATCTCCTGTTTCCGTTATTTACTATCGAATCGAAATAACTCCAGATAGTCAAAATGGTTGCTTTTCTCTCTGAAACGGTTACATTTATCGTCTGCAAGCCCTTGTCGCGTGATGCGGTATGCTGACACAGTACAAGCAGCACACTAGAACACAGAATAAGAATCTACGTTGATGCAATCGGCCAGGAAGAAGAGCTACATTTCAAGTTTTAGTTATCGATTAATGAATTATTGGGCGGTTTGGTGCCTTGGACCAGACCGAGGACCTTAAGATTTTGCATGAACCGAGGACTGGCAGCCAGGTAACACGAGAAATTGTGTAAAGTGTTAATATGTAGTAAAAACCTAAGAAAATCTCCCGTTTCCGTCATTTACTATCGAATCGACATAACGCCAGATCGTCACAGTGGTCGCTTTTCTCTCTGAATCGGTTACATTTATCGTCTGCAAGCCCTTGTCGCGTGATGCGGTATGCAGACACAGTACAAGCAGCACACTAGAACACAGAATAAGAATCTACGTTGATGCAATCGGCCAGTAAGAAGAGCTACATTTCAAGTTTTAGTTATCGATTAATGAATTATTGGGCGGTTTGGTGCCTTGGACCAGACCGAGGACCTTAAGATTTTGCATGAACCGAGGACTGGCAGCCAGGTAACACGAGAAATTGTGTAAAGTGTTAATATGTAGTAAAAACCTAAGAAAATCTCCCATTTCCGTCATTTACTATCGAATCGACATAAAGCCAGATCGTCACAGTGGTCGCTTTTCTCTCTGAAACGGTTACATTCATCGTCTGCAAGCCCTTGTCGCGTGATGCGGTATGCAGAGTCACTACAAGCGGCATAGTAGAACACTGAAGAAGCATCTAAGTTTATGCAATCGCCCAGTAAGAAGAGCTGCAGTTCATGTTTTAGTTATCGATTAATGAATTATTGGGCGGTTTGGTGCCTTGGACCAGACCGAGGACCTTAAGATTTTGCATGAACCGAGGACTGGCAGCCAGGTAACACGAGAAATTGTGTAAAGTGTTAATATGTAGTAAAAACCTGAGAAAATCTCCCGTTTCCGTCATTTACTATCGAATCGACATAACGCCAGATCGTCACAGTGGTCGCTTTTCTCTCTGAAACGGTTACATTTATCGTCTGCAAGCCCTTGTCGCGTGATGCGGTATGCAGACACAGTACAAGCAGCACACTAGAACACAGAATAAGAATCTACGTTGATGCAATCGGCCAATAATAAGAGCTACACTTCAAATTCTAGTTATCGAAAATTGAATTATTGGCCGGTTTAATGCCTTTGACATGACCGAGGACCTTAAGATTTTGCATGAACCGAGGACTGGCAGCCAGGTAACACGAGAATATGTGGAAAGTGTTAATATGTAGTAAAAATATAAGATAATCTCCTGTTTCCGTTATTTACTATCGAATCGAAATAACTCCAGATAGTCAAAATGGTTGCTTTTCTCTTTGAAACGGTTACATTTATCGTCTGCAAGCCCTTGTCGCGTGATGCGGTATGCAGACACAGTACAAGCAGCACACTAGAACACAGAATAAGAATCTACGTTGATGCAATCGGCCAGGAAGAAGAGCTACATTTCAAGTTTTAGTTATCGATTAATGAATTATTGGGCGGTTTGGTGCCTTGGACCAGACCGAGGACCTTAAGATTTTGCATGAACCGAGGACTGGCAGCCAGGTAACACGAGAAATTGTGTAAAGTGTTAATATGTAGTAAAAACCTAAGAAAATCTCCCGTTTCCGTCATTTACTATCGAATCGACATAACGCCAGATCGTCACAGTGGTCGCTTTTCTCTCTGAAACGATTACATTTATCGTCTGCAAGCCCTTGTCGCGTGATGCGGTATGCAGACACAGTACAAGCAGCACACTAGAACACAGAATAAGAATCTACGTTGATGCAATCGGCCAGGAAGAAGAGCTACATTTCAAGTTTTAGTTATCGATTAATGAATTATTGGGCGGTTTGGTGCCTTGGACCAGACCGAGGACCTTAAGATTTTGCATGAACCGAGGACTGGCAGCCAGGTAACACGAGAAATTGTGTAAAGTGTTAATATGTAGTAAAAACCTAAGAAAATCTCCCGTTTCCGTCATTTACTATCGAATCGACATAACGCCAGATTGTCACAGTGGTCGCTTTTCTCTCTGAAACTGTTACATTTATCGTCTGCAAGCCCTTGTACGTGATGCGGTATGCAGAGTCACTACAAGCGGCATAGTATAACACTGAAGAAGCATCTAAGTTTATGCAATCGCCCAGTAAGAAGAGCTACATTTCAAGTTTTAGTTATCGATTAATGAATTATTGGGCGGTTTGGTGCCTTGGACCAGACCGAGGACCTTAAGATTTTGCATGAACCGAGGACTGGCAGCCAGGTAACACGAGAAATTGTGTAAAGTGTTAATATGTAGTAAAAACCTAAGAAAATCTCCCGTTTCCGTCATTTACTATCGAATCGACATAACGCCAGATCGTCACAGTGGTCGCTTTTCTCTCTGAAACGGTTACATTTATCGTCTGCAAGCCTTGTCGCGTGATGCGGTATGCAGACACAGTACAAGCAGCACACTAGAACACAGAATAAGAATCTACGTTGATGCAATCGGCCAGTAAGAAGAGCTACATTTCAAGTTTTAGTTATCGATTAATGAATTATTGGGCGGTTTGGTGCCTTGGACCAGACCGAGGACCTTAAGATTTTGCATGAACCGAGGACTGGCAGCCAGGTAACACGAGAAATTGTGTAAAGTGTTAATATGTAGTGAAAACCTAAGAAAATCTCCCATTTCCGTCATTTACTATCGAATCGACATAAAGCCAGATCGTCACAGTGGTCGCTTTTCTCTCTGAAACGGTTACATTCATCGTCTGCAAGCCCTTGTCGCGTGATGCGGTATGCAGAGTCACTACAAGCGGCATAGTTGAACACTGAGGAAGCATCTAAGTTTATGGAATCGCCCAGTAAGAAGAGCTACATTTCAAGTTTTAGTTACCGATTAATGAATTATTGGGCGGTTTGGTGCCTTGGACCATACCGAGGACCTTAAGATTTTGCATGAACCGAGGACTGGCAGCCAGGTAACACGAGAAATTGTGTAAAGTGTTAATATGTAGTAAAAACCTAAGAAAATCTCCCGTTTCCGTCATTTACTATCGAATCGACATAACGCCAGATCGTCACATTGGTCGCTTTTCTCTCTGAAACGGTTACATTTATCGTCTGCAAGCCCTTGTCGCGTGATGCGGTATGCAGACACAGTACAAGCAGCACACTAGAACACAGAATAAGAATCTACGTTGATGCAATCGGCCAGGAAGAAGAGCTACATTTCAAGTTTTAGTTATCGATTAATGAATTATTGGGCGGTTTGGTGCCTTGGACCAGACCGAGGACCTTAAGATTTTGCATGAACCGAGGACTGGCAGCCAGGTAACACGAGAAATTGTGTAAAGTGTTAATATGTAGTAAAAACCTAAGAAAATCTCCCGTTTCCGTCATTTACTATCGAATCGACATAACGCCAGATCGTCACAGTGGTCGCTTTTCTCTCTGAAACGGTTACATTTATCGTCTGCAAGCCCTTGTCGCGTGATGCGGTATGCAGACACAGTACAAGCAGCACACTAGAACACAGAATAAGAATCTACGTTGACGCAATCGCCCAGGAAGAAGAGCTACATTTCAAGTTTTAGTTATCGATTAATGAATTATTGGGCGGTTTGGTGCCTTGGACCAGACCGAGGACCTTAAGATTTTGCATGAACCGAGGACTGGCAGCCAGGTAACACGAGAAATTGTGTAAAGTGTTAATATGTAGTAAAAACCTAAGAAAATCTCCCGTTTCCGTCATTTACTATCGAATCGACATAACGCCAGATCGTCACAGTGGTCGCTTTTCTCTCTGAAACTGTTACATTTATCGTCTGCAAGCCCTTGTACGTGATGCGGTATGCAGAGTCACTACAAGCGGCATAGTAGAACACTGAAGAAGCATCTAAGTTTATGCAATCGCCCAGTAAGAAGACCTACATTTCAAGTTTTAGTTATCGATTAATGAATTATTGGCCGGTTTGGTGCCTTGGACCAGACCGAGGACCTTAAGATTTTGCATGAACCGAGGACTGGCAGCCAGGTAACACGAGAAATTGTGTAAAGTGTTAATATGTAGTAAAAACCTAAGAAAATCTCCCGTTTCCGTCATTTACTATCGAATCGACATCACGCCAGATCGTCACAGTGGTCGCTTTTCTCTCTGAAACGGTTACATTTATCGTCTGCAAGCCCTTGTCGCGTGATGCGGTATGCAGTGTCACTACAAGCGACATAGTAGAACACTGAAGAAGCATCTAAGTTTATGCAATCGCCCAGTAAGAAGAGCTACATTTCAAGTTTTAGTTATCGATTAATGAATTATTGGCCGGTTTGGTGCCTTGGACCAGACCGAGGACCTTAAGATTTTGCATGAACCGAGGACTGGCAGCCAGGTAACACGAGAAATTGTGTAAAGTGTTAATATGTAGTAAAAACCTAAGAAAATCTCCCGTTTCCGTCATTTACTATCGAATCGACATAACGCCAGATCGTCACAGTGGTCGCTTTTCTCTCTGAAACGGTTACATTTATCATCTGCAAGCCCTTGTCGCGTGATGCGGTATGCAGACACAGTACAAGCAGCACACTAGAACACAGAATAAGAATCTACGTTGATGCAATCGGCCAGGAAGAAGAGCTACATTTCAAGTTTTAGTTATCGATTAATGAATTATTGGGCGGTTTGGTGCCTTGGACCAGACCGAGGACCTTAAGATTTTGCATCAACTG
The DNA here is from genome assembly GCF_023864275.1 of Schistocerca cancellata. Classification (NCBI taxonomy): domain Eukaryota; kingdom Metazoa; phylum Arthropoda; class Insecta; order Orthoptera; family Acrididae; genus Schistocerca; species Schistocerca cancellata. The sequence goes on along the minus strand of NW_026047150.1, from coordinate 124,921 downwards.
AGGACTGGCAGCCAGGTAACACGAGAAATTGTGTAAAGTGTTAATATGTAGTAAAAACCTAAGAAAATCTCCCGTTTCCTTCATTTACTATCGAATCGACATAACGCCAGATCGTCACAGTGGTCGCTTTTCTCTCTGAAACGGTTACATTTATCGTCTGCAAGCCCTTGTCGCGTGATGCGGTATGCACACACAGTACAAGCAGCACACTAGAACACAGAATAAGAATCTACGTTGATGCAATCGGCCAGGAAGAAGAGCTACATTTCAAGTTTTAGTTATCGATTAATGAATTATTGGGCGGTTTGGTGCCTTGGACCAGACCGAGGACCTTAAGATTTTGCATGAACCGAGGACTGGCAGCCACGTAACACGAGAAAATGAGGAAAGTGTTAATATGTAGTAAAAATATAAGATAATCTCCTGTTTCCGTTATTTACTATCGAATCGACATAACTCTAGATAGGCAAAATGGTTGCTTTTCTCTCTGAAACGGTTACATTTATCGGCTGCAAGCCCTTGTCGCGTGATGCGGTATGCAGACACAGTACAAGCAGCACACTAGAACACAGAATAAGCATCTACGTTGATGCAATCGGCCAGGAAGAAGAGCTACATTTCAAGTTTTAGTTATCGATTAATGAATTATTGGGCGGTTTGGTGCCTTGGACCAGACCGAGGACCTTAAGATTTTGCATGAACCGAGGACTGGCAGCCAGGTAACACGAGAAATTGTGTAAAGTGTTAATATGTAGTAAAAACCTAAGAAAATCTCCCGTTTCCGTCATTTACTATCGAATCGACATAACGCCAGATCGTCACAGTGGTCGCTTTTCTCTCTGAAACGGTTACATTTATCGTCTGCAAGCCCTTGTCGCGTGATGCGGTATGCAGACACAGTACAAGCAGCACACTAGAACACAGAATAGGAATCTACGTTGATGCAATCGGCCTGTAAGAAGAGCTACATTTCAAGTTTTAGTTATCGATTAATGAATTATTGGGCGGTTTGGTGCCTTGGACCAGACCGAACACCTTAAGATTTTGCATGAACCGAGGACTGGCAGCCAGGTAACACGAGAAATTGTGTAAAGTGTTAATATGTAGTAAAAACCTAAGAAAATCTCCCATTTCCGTCATTTACTATCGAATCGACATAAAGCCAGATCGTCACAGTGGTCGCTTTTCTCTCTGAAACGGTTACATTCATCGTCTGCAAGCCCTTGTCGCGTGATGCGGTATGCAGAGTCACTACAAGCGGCAAAGTTGAACACTGAGGAAGCATCTAAGTTTATGGAATCGCCCAGTAAGAAGAGCTACTTTTCAAGTTTTAGTTACCGATTAATGAATTATTGGGCGGTTTGGTGCCTTGGACCAGACCGAGGACCTTAAGATTTTGCATGAACCGAGGACTGGCAGCCAGGTAACACGAGAAATTGTGCAAAGTGTTAATATGTAGTAAAAACCTAAGAAAATCTCCCGTTTCCGTCATTTACTATCGAATCGACATAACGCCAGATCGTCACATTGGTCGCTTTTCTCTCTGAAACGGTTACATTTATCGTCTGCAAGCCCTTGTCGCGTGATGCGGTATGCAGACACAGTACAAGCAGCACACTAGAACACAGAATAAGAATCTACGTTGATGCAATCGGCCAGTAAGAAGAGGTACATTTCAAGTTTTAGTTATCGATTAATGTATTATTGGGCGGTTTGGTGCCTTGGACCAGACCGAGGACCTTAAGATTTTGCATGAACCGAGGACTGGCAGCCAGGTAACACGAGAATATGTGGAAAGTGTTAATATGTAGTAAAAACCTAAGAAAATCTCCCGTTTCCGTCATTTACTATCGAATCGACATAACGCCAGATCGTCACAGTGGTCGCTTTTCTCTCTGAAACGGTTACATTTATCGTCTGCAAGCCCTTGTCGCGTGATGCGGTATGCAGACACAGTACAAGCAGCACACTAGAACACAGAATAAGAATCTACGTTGATTCAATCGGCCAGTAAGAAGAGGTACATTTCAAGTTTTAGTTATCGATTAATGAATTATTGGGCGGTTTGGTGCCTTGGACCAGACCGAGGACCTTAAGATTTTGCATGAACCGAGGACTGGCAGCCAGGTAACACGAGAATATGTGGAAAGTGTTAATATGTAGTAAAAACCTAAGAAAATCTCCCGTTTCCGTCATTTACTATCGAATCGACATAACGCCAGATCGTCACAGTGGTCGCTTTTCTCTCTGAAACGGTTACATTTATCGTCTGCAAGCCCTTGTCGCGTGATGCGGTATGCAGTGTCACTACAAGCGACATAGTAGAACACTGAAGAAGCATCTAAGTTTATGCAATCGCCCAGTAAGAAGAGCTACATTTCAAGTTTTAGTTATCGATTAATGAATTATTGGCCGGTTTGGTGCCTTGGACCAGACCGAGGACCTTAAGATTTTGCATGAACCGAGGACTGGCAGCCAGGTAACACGAGAAATTGTGTAAAGTGTTAATATGTAGTAAAAACCTAAGAAAATCTCCCGTTTCCGTCATTTACTATCGAATCGACATAACGCCAGATCGTCACATTGGTCGCTTTTCTCTCTGAAACGGTTACATTTATCGTCTGCAAGCCCTTGTCGCGTGATGCGGTATGCAGACACAGTACAAGCAGCACACTAGAACACAGAATAAGAATCTACGTTGTTGCAATCGGCCAGGAAGAAGAGCTACATTTCAAGTTTTAGTTATCGATTAATGAATTATTGGGCGGTTTGGTGCCTTGGACCAGACCGAGGACCTTAAGATTTTGCATGAACCGAGGACTGGCAGCCAGGTAACACGAGAAATTGTGTAAAGTGTTAATATGTAGTAAAAACCTAAGAAAATCTCCCGTTTCCGTCATTTACTATCGAATCGACATAACGCCAGATCGTCACAGTGGTCGCTTTTCTCTCTGAAACGGTTACATTTATCGTCTGCAAGCCCTTGTCGCGTGATGCGGTATGCAGTGTCACTACAAGCGACATAGTAGAACACTGAAGAAGCATCTAAGTTTATGCAATCGCCCAGTAAGAAGAGCTACATTTCAAGTTTTAGTTATCGATTAATGAATTATTGGCCGGTTTGGTGCCTTGGACCAGACCGAGGACCTTAAGATTTTGCATGAACCGAGGACTGGCAGCCAGGTAACACGAGAAATTGTGTAAAGTGTTAATATGTAGTAAAAACCTAAGAAAATCTCCCGTTTCCGTCATTTACTATCGAATCGACATAACGCCAGATCGTCACAGTGGTCGCTTTTCTCTCTGAAACGGTTACATTTATCGTCTGCAAGCCCTTGTCGCGTGATGCGGTATGCAGACACAGTACAAGCAGCACACTAGAACACAGAATAAGAATCTACGTTGATGCAATCGGCCAGGAAGAAGAGCTACATTTCAAGTTTTAGTTATCGATTAATGAATTATTGGGCGGTTTGGTGGCTTGGACCAGACCGAGGACCTTAAGATTTTGCATGAACCGAGGACTGGCAGCCAGGTAACACGAGAAATTGTGTAAAGTGTTAATATGTAGTAAAAACCTAAGAAAATCTCCCGTTTCCGTCATTTACTATCGAATCGACATAACGCCAGATCGTCACAGTGGTCGCTTTTCTCTCTGAAACGGTTACATTTATCGTCTGCAAGCCCTTGTCGCGTGATGCGGTATGCACACACAGTACAAGCAGCACACTAGAACACAGAATAAGAATCTACGTTGATGCAATCGGCCAGGAAGAAGAGCTACATTTCAAGTTTTAGTTATCGATTAATGAATTATTGGGCGGTTTGGTGCCTTGGACCAGACCGAGGACCTTAAGATTTTGCATGAACCGAGGACTGGCAGCCACGTAACACGAGAAAATGAGGAAAGTGTTAATATGTAGTAAAAATATAATATAATCTCCTGTTTCCGTTATTTACTATCGAATCGACATAACTCTAGATAGGCAAAATGGTTGCTTTTCTCTCTGAAACGGTTACATTTATCGTCTGCAAGCCCTTGTCGCGTGATGCGGTATGCAGACACAGTACAAGCAGCACACTAGAACACAGAATAAGCATCTACGTTGATGCAATCGGCCAGGAAGAAGAGCTACATTTCAAGTTTTAGTTATCGATTAATGAATTATTGGGCGGTTTGGTGCCTTGGACCAGACCGAGGACCTTAAGATTTTGCATGAACCGAGGACTGGCAGCCAGGTAACACGAGAAATTGTGTAAAGTGTTAATATGTAGTAAAAACCTAAGAAAATCTCCCGTTTCCGTCATTTACTATCGAATCGACATAACGCCATATCGTCACAGTGGTCGCTTTTCTCTCTGAAACGGTTACATTTATCGCTTGCAAGCCCTTGTCGCGTGATGCGGTATGCAGACACAGTACAAGCAGCACACTAGAACACAGAATAAGAATCTACGTTGTTGCAATCGGCCAGTAAGAAGAGCTACATTTCAAGTTTTAGTTATCGATTAATGAATTATTGGGCGGTTTGGTGCCTTGGACCAGACCGAGGACCTTAAGATTTTGCATGAACCGAGGACTGGCAGCCAGGTAACACGAGAAATTGTGTAAAGTGTTAATATGTAGTAAAAACCTAAGAAAATCTCCCGTTTCCGTCATTTACTATCGAATCGACATAACGCCAGATCGTCACAGTGGTCGCTTTTCTCTCTGAAACGGTTACATTTATCGTCTGCAAGCCCTTGTCGCATGATGCGGTATGCAGAGTCACTACAAGCGGCATAGTAGAACACTGAAGAAGCATCTAAGTTTATGCAATCGCCCAGTAAGAAGAGCTACAATTCAAGTTTTAGTTATCGATTAATGAATTATTGGGCGGTTTTGTGCCTTGGACCAGACCGAGGACCTTAAGATTTTGCATGAACCGAGGACTGGCAGCCAGGTAACACGAGAAATTGTGTAAAGTGTTAATATGTAGTAAAAACCTAAGAAAATCTCCCGTTTCCGTCATTTACTATCGAATCGACATAACGCCAGATCGTCACGGTGGTCGCTTTTCTCTCTGAAACGGTTACATTTACCGTCTGCAAGCCCTTGTCGCGTGATGCGGTATGCAGACACAGTACAAGCAGCACACTAGAACACAGAATAAGAATCTACGTTGATGCAATCGGCCAGTAAGAAGAGCTACATTTCAAGATTTAGTTATCGATTAATGAATTATTGGGCGGTTTGGTGCCTTGGACCAGACCGAGGACCTTAAGATTTTGCATGAACCGAGGACTGGCAGCCAGGTAACACGAGAAATTGTGTAAAGTGTTAATATGTAGTAAAAACCTAAGAAAATCTCCCGTTTCCGTCATTTACTATCGAATCGACATAACGCCAGATCGTCACAGTGGTCGCTTTTCTCTCTGAAACGGTTACATTTACCGTCTGCAAGCCCTTGTCGCGTGATGCGGTATGCAGAGTCACTACAAGCGGCATAGGAGAACACTGAAGAAGCATCTAAGTTTATGCAATCGCCCAGTAAGAAGAGCTACATTTCAAGTTTTAGTTATCGATTAATGAATTATTGGGCGGTTTGGTGCCTTGGACCAGACCGAGGACCTTAAGATTTTGCATGAACCGAGGACTGGCAGCCAGGTAACACGAGAAATTGTGTAAAGTGCTAATATGTAGTAAAAACCTAAGAAAATCTCCCGTTTCCGTCATTTACTATCGAATCGACATAACGCCAGATCGTCACATTGGTCGCTTTTCTCTCTGAAACGGTTACATTTATCGTCTGCAAGCCCTTGTCGCGTGATGCGGTATGCAGGCACAGTACAAGCAGCACACTAGAACACAGAATAAGAATCTACGTTGATGCAATCGGCCAGTAAGAAGAGCTACATTTCAAGTTTTAGTTATCGATTAATGAATTATTGGGCGGTTTGGTGCCTTGGACCAGACCGAGGACCTTAAGATTTTGCATGAACCGAGGACTGGCAGCCAGGTAACACGAGAAATTGTGTAAAGTGTTAATATGTAGTAAAAACCTAAGAAAATCTCCCGTTTCCGTCACTTACTATCGAATCGACATAACGCCAGATCGTCACAGTGGTCGCTTTTCTCTCTGAAACGGTTACATTTATCGTCTGCAAGCCCTTGTCGCGTGATGCGGTATGCAGACACAGTACAAGCAGCACACTAGAACACAGAAAAACAATCTACGTTGATGCAATCGGCCAGTAAGAAGAGCTACATTTAAAGTTTTAGTTATCGATTAATGAATTATTGGGCGGTTTGGTGCCTTGGACCAGCCCGAGGACCTTAAGATTTTGCATGAACCGAGGACTGGCAGCCAGGTAACACGAGAAATTGTGTAAAGTGTTAATATGTAGTAAAAACCTAAGAAAATCTCCCGTTTCCGTCATTTACTATCGAATCGAAATAACGCCAGATCGTCACAGTGGTCGCTTTTCTCTCTGAAACGGTTACATTTATCGTCTGCAAGCCCTTGTCGCGTGATGCGGTATGCAGAGTCACTACAAGCGGCATAGTAGAACACTGAAGAAGCATCTAAGTTTATGCAATCGGCCAGTAAGAAGAGCTACATTTCAAGTTTTAGTTACCGATTAATGAATTATTGGGCGGTTTGGTGCCTTGGACCAGACCGAGGACCTTAAGATTTTGCATGAACCGAGGACTGGCAGCCAGGTAACACGAGAAATTGTGTAAAGTGTTAATATGTAGTAAAAACCTAAGAAAATCTCCCGTTTCCGTCATTTACTATCGAATCGACATAACGCCAGATCATCACAGTGGTCGCTTTTCTCTCTGAAACGGTTACATTTATCGTCTGCAAGCCCTTGTCGCGTGATGCGGTATGCAGACACAGTACAAGCAGCACACTAGAACACAGAATAGGAATCTACGTTGATGCAATCGGCCAGGAAGAAGAGCTACATTTCAAGTTTTAGTTATCGATTAATGAATTATTGGGCGGTTTGGTGCCTTGGACCAGACCGAGGACCTTAAGATTTTGCATGAACCGAGGACTGGCAGCCAGGTAACACGAGAATATGTGGAAAGTGTTAATAAGTAGTAAAAACCTAAGAAAATCTCCCGTTTCCCTCATTTACTATCGAATCGACATAACGCCAGATCGTCACAGTGGTCGCTTTTCTCTCTGAAACGGTTACATTTATCGTCTGCAAGCCCTTGTCGCGTGATGCGGTATGCAGTGTCACTACAAGTGGCATAGTAGAACACTGAAGAAGCATCTAAGTTTATGCAATCGCCCAGTATGAAGAGCTACATTTCAAGTTTTAGTTATCGATTAATGAATAATTGGGCGGTTTGGTGCCTTGGACCAGACCGAGGACCTTAAGATTTTGCATGAACCGAGGACTGGCAGCCAGGTAACACGAGAAATTGTGTAAAGTGTTAATATGTAGTTAAAACCTAAGAATATCTCCCGTTTCCGTCATTTACTATCGAATCGACATAACGCCAGATCGTCACAGTGGTCGCTTTTCTCTCTGAAACGGTTACATTTATCGTCTGCAAGCCCTTGTCGCGTGATGCGGTATGCAGACACAGTACAAGCAGCACACTAGAACACAGAATAAGAATCTACGTTGATGCAATCGGCCAGGAAGAAGAGCTACATTTCAAGTTTTAGTTATCGATTAATGAATTATTGGGCGGTTTGGTGCCTTGGACCAGACCGAGGACCTTAAGATTTTGCATGAACCGAGGACTGGCAGCCAGGTAACACGAGAAATTGTGTAAAGTGTTAATATGTAGTAAAAACCTAAGAAAATCTCCCGTTTCCTTCATTTACTATCGAATCGACATAACGCCAGATCGTCACAGTGGTCGCTTTTCTCTCTGAAACGGTTACATTTATCGTCTGCAAGCCCTTGTCGCGTGATGCGGTATGCAGAGTCACTACAAGCGGCATAGTAGAACACTGAAGAAGCATCTAAGTTTATGCAATCGCCCAGTAAGAAGAGCTACATTTCAAGTTTTAGTTATCGATTAATGAATTATTGGGCGGTTTGGTGCCTTGGACCAGACCGAGGACCTTAAGATTTTGCATGAACCGAGACTGGCAGCCAGGTAACACGAGAAATTGTGTAAAGTGTTAATATGTAGTAAAAACCTAAGAAAATCTCCCGTTTCCGTCATTTACTATCGAATCGACATAACGCCAGATCGTCACAGTGGTCGCTTTTCTCTCTGAAACGGTTACATTTATCGTCTGCAAGCCCTTGTCGCGTGATGCGGTATGCAGAGTCACTACAAGCGGCATAGTAGAACACTGAAGAAGCATCTAAGTTTATGCAATCGCCCAGTAAGAAGAGCTGCAGTTCAAGTTTTAGTTATCGATTAATGAATTATTGGGCGGTTTGGTGCCTTGGACCAGACCGAGGACCTTAAGATTTTGCATGAACCGAGGACTGGCAGCCAGGTAACACGAGAAATTGTGTAAAGTGTTAATATGTAGTAAAAACCTAAGAAAATCTCCCGTTTCCGACATTTACTATCGAATCGACATAACGCCAGATCGTCACATTGGTCGCTTTTCTCTCTGAAACGGTTACATTTATCGTCTGCAAGCCCTTGTCGCGTGATGCGGTATGCAGACACAGTACAAGCAGCACACTAGAACACAGAATAAGAATCTACGTTGATGCAATCGGCCAGTAAGAAGAGCTACATTTCAAGTTTTAGTTATCGATTAATGAATTATTGGGCGGTTTGGTGCCTTGGACCAGACCGAGGACCTTAACATTTTGCATGAACCGAGGACTAGCAGCCACGTAACACGAGAAAATGTGGAAAGTGTTAATATGTAGTAAAAACCTAAGAAAATCTCCTGTTTCCGTTATTTACTATCGAATCGACATAACTCCAGATAGTCAAAATGGTTGCTTTTCTCTCTGAAACGGTTACATTTATCGTCTGCAAGCCCTTGTCGCGTGATGCGGTATGCAGACACAGTACAAGCAGCACACTAGAACACAGAATAAGAATCTACGTTGATGCAATCGGCCAGTAAGAAGAGCTACATTTAAAGTTTTAGTTATCGATTAATGAATTATTGGGCGGTTTGGTGCCTTGGACCAGACCGAGGACCTTAAGATTTTGCATGAACCGAGGACTGGCAGCCAGGTAACACGAGAAATTGTGTAAAGTGTTAATATGTAGTAAAAACCTAAGAAAATCTCCCGTTTCCATCATTTACTATCGAATCGACATAACGCCAGATCGTCACAGTGGTCGCTTTTCTCTCTGAAACGGTTACATTTATAGTCTGCAAGCCCTTGTCGCATGATGCGGTATGCAGAGTCACTACAAGCGGCATAGTAGAACACTGAAGAAGCATCTAAGTTTATGCAATCGCCCAGTAAGAAGAGCTACAATTCAAGTTTTAGTTATCGATTAATGAATTATTGGTCGATTTGGTGTCTTGGACCAGACCGAGGACCTTAAGATTTTGCATGAACCGAGGACTGGCAGCCAGGTAACACGAGAAATTGTGTAAAGTGTTAATATGTAGGAAAAACCTAAGAAAATCTCCCGTTTCCTTCATTTACTATCGAATCGACATAACGTCAGATCGTCACAGTGGTCGCTTTTCTCTCTGAAACGGTTACATTTATCGTCTGCAAGCCCTTGTCGCGTGATGCGGTATGCAGACACAGTACAAGCAGCACACTAGAACACAGAATAAGAATCTACGTTGATGCAATCGGCCAGTAAGAAGAGCTACATTTCAAGTTTTAGTTATCGATTAATGAATTATTGGGCGGTTTGGTGCCTTGGACCAGCCCGAGGACCTTAAGATTTTGCATGAACCGAGGACTGGCTGCCAGGTAACACGAGAAATTGTGTAAAGTGTTAATATGTAGTAAAAACCTAAGAAAATCTCCCGTTTCCGTCATTTACTATCGAATCGACATAACGCCAGATCGTCACAGTGGTCGCTTTTCTCTCTGAAACGGTTACATTTATCGTCTGCAAGCCCTTGTCGCGTGATGCGGTATGCAGAGTCACTACAAGCGGCATAGTAGAACACTGAAGAAGCATCTAAGTTTATGCAATCGCCCAGTAAGAAGAGCTACATTTCAAGTTTTAGTTATCGATTAATGAATTATTGGGCGGTTTGGTGCCTTGGACCAGACCGAGGACCTTAAGATTTTGCATGAACCGAGGACTGGCAGCCAGGTAACACGAGAAATTGTGTAAAGTGTTAATATGTAGGAAAAACCTAAGAAAATCTCCCGTTTCCGTCATTTACTATCGAATCGACATAATGTCAGATCGTCACAGTGGTCGCTTTTCTCTCTGAAACGGTTACATTTATCGTCTGCTAGCCCTTGTCGCGTGATGCGGTATGCAGACACAGTACAAGCAGCACACTAGAACACAGAATAAGAATCTACGTTGATGCAATCGGCCAGTAAGAAGAGCTACATTTCAAGTTTTAGTTATCGATTAATGAATTATTGGGCGGTTTGGTGCCTTGGACCAGCCCGAGGACCTTAAGATTTTGCATGAACCGAGGACTGGCTGCCAGGTAACACGAGAAATTGTGTAAAGTGTTAATATGTAGTAAAAACCTAAGAAAATCTCCCGTTTCCGTCATTTACTATCGAATCGACATAACGCCAGATCGTCACAGTGGTCGCTTTTCTCTCTGAAACGGTTACATTTATCGTCTGCAAGCCCTTGTCGCGTGATGCGGTATGCAGTGTCACTACAAGCGGCATAGTAGAACACTGAAGAAGCATCTAAGTTTATGCAATCGCCCAGTATGAAGAGCTACATTTCAAGTTTTAGTTATCGATTAATGAATAATTGGGCGGTTTGGTGCCTTGGACCATACCGAGGACCTTAAGATTTTGCATGAACCGAGGACTGGCAGCCAGGTAACACGAGAAATTGTGTAAAGTGTTAATATGTAGTTAAAACCTAAGAATATCTCCCGTTTCCGTCATTTACTATCGAATCGACATAACGCCAGATCGTCACAGTGGTCGCTTTTCTCTCTGAAACGGTTACATTTATCGTCTGCAAGCCCTTGTCGCGTGATGCGGTATGCAGACACAGTACAAGCAGCACACTAGAACACAGAATAAGAATCTACGTTGATGCAATCGGCCAGGAAGAAGAGCTACATTTCAAGTTTTAGTTATCGATTAATGAATTATTGGGCGGTTTGGTGCCTTGGACCAGACCGAGGACCTTAAGATTTTGCATGAACCGAGGACTGGCAGCCAGGTAACACGAGAAATTGTGTAAAGTGTTAATATGTAGTAAAAACCTAAGAAAATCTCCCGTTTCCTTCATTTACTATCGAATCGACATAACGCCAGATCGTCACAGTGGTCGCTTTTCTCTCTGAAACGGTTACATTTATCGTCTGCAAGCCCTTGTCGCGTGATGCGGTATGCAGAGTCACTACAAGCGGCATAGTAGAACACTGAAGAAGCATCTAAGTTTATGCAATCGCCCAGTAAGAAGAGCTACATTTCAAGTTTTAGTTATCGATTAATGAATTATTGGGCGGTTTGGTGCCTTGGACCAGACCGAGGACCTTAAGATTTTGCATGAACCGAGACTGGCAGCCAGGTAACACGAGAAATTGTGTAAAGTGTTAATATGTAGTAAAAACCTAAGAAAATCTCCCGTTTCCGTCATTTACTATCGAATCGACATAACGCCAGATCGTCACAGTGGTCGCTTTTCTCTCTGAAACGGTTACATTTATCGTCTGCAAGCCCTTGTCGCGTGATGCGGTATGCAGAGTCACTACAAGCGGCATAGTAGAACACTGAAGAAGCATCTAAGTTTATGCAATCGCCCAGTAAGAAGAGCTGCAGTTCAAGTTTTAGTTATCGATTAATGAATTATTGGGCGGTTTGGTGCCTTGGACCAGACCGAGGACCTTAAGATTTTGCATGAACCGAGGACTGGCAGCCAGGTAACACGAGAAATTGTGTAAAGTGTTAATATGTAGTAAAAACCTAAGAAAATCTCCCGTTTCCGACATTTACTATCGAATCGACATAACGCCAGATCGTCACATTGGTCGCTTTTCTCTCTGAAACGGTTACATTTATCGTCTGCAAGCCCTTGTCGCGTGATGCGGTATGCAGACACAGTACAAGCAGCACACTAGAACACAGAATAAGAATCTACGTTGATGCAATCGGCCAGTAAGAAGAGCTACATTTCAAGTTTTAGTTATCGATTAATGAATTATTGGGCGGTTTGGTGCCTTGGACCAGACCGAGGACCTTAACATTTTGCATGAACCGAGGACTGGCAGCCACGTAACACGAGAAAATGTGGAAAGTGTTAATATGTAGTAAAAAACCTAAGAAAATCTCCTGTTTCCGTTATTTACTATCGAATCGACATAACTCCAGATAGTCAAAATGGTTGCTTTTCTCTCTGAAACGGTTACATTTATCGTCTGCAAGCCCTTGTCGCGTGATGCGGTATGCAGACACAGTACAAGCAGCACACTAGAACACAGAATAAGAATCTACGTTGATGCAATCGGCCAGTAAGAAGAGCTACATTTCAAGTTTTAGTTATCGATTAATGAATTATTGGGCGGTTTGGTGCCTTGGACCAGACCGAGGACCTTAAGATTTTGCATGAACCGAGGACTGGCAGCCAGGTAACACGAGAAATTGTGTAAAGTGTTAATATGTAGTAAAAACCTAAGAAAATCTCCCGTTTCCATCATTTACTATCGAATCGACATAACGCCAGATCGTCACAGTGGTCGCTTTTCTCTCTGAAACGGTTACATTTATAGTCTGCAAGCCCTTGTCGCATGATGCGGTATGCAGAGTCACTACAAGCGGCATAGTAGAACACTGAAGAAGCATCTAAGTTTATGCAATCGCCCAGTAAGAAGAGCTACAATTCAAGTTTTAGTTATCGATTAATGAATTATTGGTCGATTTGGTGTCTTGGACCAGACCGAGGACCTTAAGATTTTGCATGAACCGAGGACAGGCAGCCAGGTAACACGAGAAATTGTGTAAAGTGTTAATATGTAGGAAAAACCTAAGAAAATCTCCCGTTTCCTTCATTTACTATCGAATCGACATAACGTCAGATCGTCACAGTGGTCGCTTTTCTCTCTGAAACGGTTACATTTATCGTCTGCAAGCCCTTGTCGCGTGATGCGGTATGCAGACACAGTACAAGCAGCACACTAGAACACAGAATAAGAATCTACGTTGATGCAATCGGCCAGTAAGAAGAGCTACATTTCAAGTTTTAGTTATCGATTAATGAATTATTGGGCGGTTTGGTGCCTTGGACCAGCCCGAGGACCTTAAGATTTTGCATGAACCGAGGACTGGCTGCCAGGTAACACGAGAAATTGTGTAAAGTGTTAATATGTAGTAAAAACCTAAGAAAATCTCCCGTTTCCGTCATTTACTATCGAATCGACATAACGCCAGATCGTCACAGTGGTCGCTTTTCTCTCTGAAACGGTTACATTTATCGTCTGCAAGCCATTGTCGCGTGATGCGGTATGCAGAGTCACTACAAGCGGCATAGTAGAACACTGAAGAAGCATCTAAGTTTATGCAATCGCCCAGTAAGAAGAGCTACATTTCAAGTTTTAGTTATCGATTAATGAATTATTGGGCGGTTTGGTGCCTTGGACCAGACCGAGGACCTTAAGATTTTGCATGAACCGAGGACTGGCAGCCAGGTAACACGAGAAATTGTGTAAAGTGTTAATATGTAGGAAAAACCTAAGAAAATCTCCCGTTTCCGTCATTTACTATCGAATCGACATAATGTCAGATCGTCACAGTGGTCGCTTTTCTCTCTGAAACGGTTACATTTATCGTCTGCAAGCCCTTGTCGTGTGATGCGGTATGCAGACACAGTACAAGCAGCACACTAGAACACAGAATAAGAATCTACGTTGATGCAATCGGCCAGTAAGAAGAGCTACATTTCAAGTTTTAGTTATCGATTAATGAATTATTGGGCGGTTTGGTGCCTTGGACCAGCCCGAGGACCTTAAGATTTTGCATGAACCGAGGACTGGCTGCCAGGTAACACGAGAAATTGTGTAAAGTGTTAATATGTAGTAAAAACCTAAGAAAATCACCCGTTTCCGTCATTTACTATCGAACCGACATAACGCCAGATCGTCACAGTGGTCGCTTTTCTCTCTGAAACGGTTACATTTATCGTCTGCAAGCCATTGTCGCGTGATGCGGTATGCAGAGTCACTACAAGCGGCATAGTAGAACACTGAAGAAGCATCTAAGTTTATGCAATCGCCCAGTAAGAAGAGCTACATTTCAAGATTTAGTTATCGATTAATGAATTATTGGGCGGTTTGGTGCCTTGGACCAGACCGAGGACCTTAAGATTTTGCATGAACCGAGGACTGGCAGCCAGGTAACACGAGAAATTGTGTAAAGTGTTAATATGTAGTAAAAACCTAAGAAAATCTCCCGTTTCCGTCATTTACTATCGAATCGACATAACGCCAGATCGTCACGGTGGTCGGTTTTCTCTCTGAAACGGTTACATTTATCGTCTGCAAGCCCTTGTCGCGTGATGCGGTATGCAGACACAGTACAAGCAGCACACTAGAACACAGAATAAGAATCTACGTTGATGCAATCGGCCAGTAAGAAGAGCTACATTTCAAGTTTTAGTTATCGATTAATGAATTATTGGGCGGTTTGGTGCCTTGAACCAGACCGAGGACGTTAAGATTTTGCATGAACCGAGGACTGGCAGCCAGGTAACACGAGAAATTGTGTAAAGTGTTAATATGTAGTAAAAACCTAAGAAAATCTCCCGTTTCCGTCATTTACTATCGAATCGACATAACGCCAGATCGTCACAGTGGTCGCTTTTCTCTCTGAAACGGTTACATTTATCGTCTGCAAGCCCTTGTCGCGTGATGCGGTATGCAGAGTCACTACAAGCGGCATAGTAGAACACTGAAGAAGCATCTAAGTTTATGCAATCGCCCAGTAAGAAGAGCTACATTTCAAGTTTTAGTTATCGATTAATGAATTATTGGGCGGTTTGGTGCCTTGGACCAGACCGAGGAGCTTAAGATTTTGCATGAACCGAGGACTGGCAGCCAGGTAACACGAGAAACTGTGTAAAGTGTTAATATGTAGTAAAAACCTAAGAAAATCTCCCGTTTCCGTCATTTACTATCGAATCGACATAACGCCAGATCGTCACATTGGTCGCTTTTCTCTCTGAAACGGTTACATTTATCGTCTGCAAGCCCTTGTCGCGTGATGCGGTATGCACACACAGTACAAGCAGCACACTAGAACACAGAATAAGAATCTACGTTGATGCAATCGGCCAGTAAGAAGAGCTACATTTTAAGTTTTAGTTATCGATTAATGAATTATTGGGCGGTTTGGTGCCTTGGACCAGACCGAGGACCTTAAGATTTTGCATGAACCGAGGACTGGCAGCCAGGTAACACGAGAATTTGTGTAAAGTGTTAATATGTAGTAAAAACCTAAGAAAATCTCCCGTTTCCGTCATTTACTATCGAATCGAAATAACGCCAGATCGTCACAGTGGTCGCTTTTCTCTCTGAAACGGTTACATTTATCGTCTGCAAGCCCTTGTCGCGTGATGCGGTATGCAGAGTCACTACAAGCGGCATAGTAGAACACTGAAGAAGCATCTAAGTTTATGCAATCGGCCAGTAAGAAGAGCTACATTTCAAGTTTTAGTTACCGATTAATGAATTATTGGGCGGTTTGGAGCCTTGGACCAGACCGAGGACCTTAAGATTTTGCATGAACCGAGGGTGGCAGCCAGGTAACACGAGAAATTGTGTAAAGTGTTAATATGTAGTAAAAACCTAAGAAAATCTCCCGTTTCCGTCATTTACTATCGAATCGACATAACGCCAGATCGTCACAGTGGTCGCTTTTCTCTCTGAAACGGTTACATTTATCGTCTGCAAGCCCTTGTCGCGTAATGCGGTATGCAGTGTCACTACAAGCGGCATAGTAGAACACTGAAGAAGCATCTAAGTTTATGCAATCGCCCAGTAAGAAAAGCTACATTTCAAGTTTTAGCTATCGATTAATGAATTATTGGGCGGTTTGGTGCCTTGGACCAGACCGAGGACCTTAAGATTATGCATGAACCGAGGACTGGCAGCCAGGTAACACGAGAAATTGTGTAAGGTGTTAATATGTAGTAAAAACCTAAGAAAATCTCCCGTTTCCGTCATTTACTATCGAATCGACATAACGCCAGATCGTCACAGTGGTCGCTTTTCTCTCTGAAACGGTTACATTTATCGTCTGCAAGCCCTTGTACGTGATGCGGTATGCAGACACAGTACAAGCAGCACACTAGAACACAGAATAAGAATCTACGTTGATGCAATCGGCCAGTAAGAAGAGCTACATTTCAAGTTTTAGTTATCGATTAATGAATTATTGGGCGGTTTGGTGCCTTGGACCAGACCGAGGACCTTAAGATTTTGCATGAACCGAGGACTGGCAGCCAGGTAACACGAGAAATTGTGTAAAGTGTTAATATGTAGTAAAAACCTAAGAAAATCTCCCGTTTCCGTCATTTACTATCGAATCGACATAACGCCAGATCGTCACAGTGGTCGCTTTTCTCTCTGAAACGGTTACATTTATCGTCTGCAAGCCCTTGTCGCGTGATGCGGTATGCAGAGTCACTACAAGCGGCATAGTAGAACACTGAAGAAGCATCTAAGTTTATGCAATCGCCCAGTAAGAAGAGCTACATTTCAAGTTTTAGTTATCGATTAATGAATTATTGGGCGGTTTGGTGCCTTGGACCAGACCGAGGACCTTAAGATTTTGCATGAACCGAGGACTGGCAGCCAGGTAACACGAGAAATTGTGTAAAGTGTTAATATGTAGTAAAAACCTAAGAAAATCTCCCGTTTCCGTCATTTACTATCGAATCGACATAACGCCAGATCGTCACATTGGTCGCTTTTCTCTCTGAAACGGTTACATTAATCGTCTGCAAGCCCTTGTCGCGTGATGCGGTATGCACACACAGTACAAGCAGCACACTAGAACACAGAATAAGAATCTACGTTGATGCAATCGGCCAGTAAGAAGAGCTACATTTTAAGTTTTAGTTATCGATTAATGAATTATTGGGCGGTTTGGTGCCTTGGACCAGACCGAGGACCTTAAGATTTTGCATGAACCGAGGACTGGCAGCCAGGTAACACGAGAATTTGTGTAAAGTGTTAATATGTAGTAAAAACCTAAGAAAATCTCCCGTTTCCGTCATTTACTATCGAATCGAAATAACGCCAGATCGTCACAGTGGTCGCTTTTCTCTCTGAAACGGTTACATTTATCGTCTGCAAGCCCTTGTCGCGTGATGCGGTATGCAGAGTCACTACAAGCGGCATAGTAGAACACTGAAGAAGCATCTAAGTTTATGCAATCGGCCAGTAAGAAGAGCTACATTTCAAGTTTTAGTTACCGATTAATGAATTATTGGGCGGTTTGGTGCCTTGGACCAGACCGAGGACCTTAAGATTTTGCATGAACCGAGGGTGGCAGCCAGGTAACACGAGAAATTGTGTAAAGTGTTAATATGTAGTAAAAACCTAAGAAAATCTCCCGTTTCCGTCATTTACTATCGAATCGACATAACGCCAGATCGTCACAGTGGTCGCTTTTCTCTCTGAAACGGTTACATTTATCGTCTGCAAGCCCTTGTCGCGTGATGCGGTATGCAGTGTCACTACAAGCGGCATAGTAGAACACTGAAGAAGCATCTAAGTTTATGCAATCGCCCAGTAAGAAAAGCTACATTTCAAGTTTTAGCTATCGATTAGTGAATTATTGGGCGGTTTGGTGCCTTGGACCAGACCGAGGACCTTAAGATTATGCATGAACCGAGGACTGGCAGCCAGGTAACACGAGAAATTGTGTAAGGTGTTAATATGTAGTAAAAACCTAAGAAAATCTCCCGTTTCCGTCATTTACTATCGAATCGACATAACGCCAGATCGTCACAGTGGTCGCTTTTCTCTCTGAAACGGTTACATTTATCGTCTGCAAGCCCTTGTACGTGATGCGGTATGCAGACACAGTACAAGCAGCACACTAGAACACAGAATAAGAATCTACGTTGATGCAATCGGCCAGTAAGAAGAGCTACATTTCAAGTTTTAGTTATCGATTAATGAATTATTGGGCGGTTTGGTGCCTTGGACCAGACCGAGGACCTTAAGATTTTGCATGAACCGAGGACTGGCAGCCAGGTAACACGAGAAATTGTGTAAAGTGTTAATATGTAGTAAAAACCTAAGAAAATCTCCCGTTTCCGTCATTTACTATCGAATCGACATAACGCCAGATCGTCACAGTGGTCGCTTTTCTCTCTGAAACGGTTACATTTATCGTCTGCAAGCCCTTGTCGCGTGATGCGGTATGCAGTCACAGTACAAGCAGCACACTAGAACACAGAATAAGAATCTACGTTGATGCAATCGGCCAGTAAGAAGAGCTACATTTCAAGTTTTAGTTATCGATTAATGAATTATTGGGCGGTTTGGTGCCTTGGACCAGACCGAGGACGTTAAGATTTTGCATGAACCGAGGACTGGCAGCCAGGTAACACGAGAAATTGTGTAAAGTGTTAATATGTAGTAAAAACCTAAGAAAATCTCCCGTTTCCGTCATTTACTATCGAATCGAAATAACGCCAGATCGTCACAGTGGTCGCTTTTCTCTCTGAAACGGTTACATTTATCGTCTGCAAGCCCTTGTCGCGTGATGCGGTATGCAGAGTCACTACAAGCGGCATAGTAGAACACTGAAGAAGCATCTAAGTTTATGCAATCGGCCAGTAAGAAGAGCTACATTTCAAGTTTTAGTTACCGATTAATGAATTATTGGGCGGTTTGGTGCCTTGGACCAGACCGAGGACCTTAAGATTTTGCATGAACCGAGGGTGGCAGCCAGGTAACACGAGAAATTGTGTAAAGTGTTAATATGTAGTAAAAACCTAAGAAAATCTCCCGTTTCCGTCATTTACTATTGAATCGACATAACGCCAGATCGTCACAGTGGTCGCTTTTCTCTCTGAAACGGTTACATTTATCGTCTGCAAGCCCTTGTCGCGTGATGCGGTATGCAGTGTCACTACAAGCGGCATAGTAGAACACTGAAGAAGCATCTAAGTTTATGCAATCGCCCAGTAAGAAAAGGTACATTTCAAGTTTTAGCTATCGATTAATGAATTAATGGGCGGTTTGGTGCCTTGGACCAGACCGAGGACCTTAAGATTATGCATGAACCGAGGACTGGCAGCCAGGTAACACGAGAAATTGTGTAAGGTGTTAATATGTAGTAAAAACCTAAGAAAATCTCCCGTTTCCGTCATTTACTATCGAATCGACATAACGCCAGATCGTCACAGTGGTCGCTTTTCTCTCTGAAACGGTTACATTTATCGTCTGCAAGCCCTTGTACGTGATGCGGTATGCAGACACAGTACAAGCAGCACACTAGAACACAGAATAAGAATCTACGTTGATGCAATCGGCCAGTAAGAAGAGCTACATTTCAAGTTTTAGTTATCGATTAATGAATTATTGGGCGGTTTGGTGCCTTGAACCAGACCGAGGACCTTAAGATTTTGCATGAACCGAGGACTGGCAGCCAGGTAACACGAGAAATTGTGTAAAGTGTTAATATGTAGTAAAAACCTAAGAAAATCTCCCGTTTCCGTCATTTACTATCGAATCGACATAACGCCAGATGGTCACAGTGGTCGCTTTTCTCTCTGAAACGGTTACATTTATCGTCTGCAAGCCCTTGTCGCGTGATGCGGTATGCAGTCACAGTACAAGCAGCACACTAGAACACAGAATAAGAATCTACGTTGATGCAATCGGCCAGTAAGAAGAGCTACATCTCAAGTTTTAGTTATCGATTAATGAATTATTGGGCGGTTTGGTGCCTTGGACCAGACCGAGGACCTTAAGATTTTGCATGAACCGAGGACTGGCAGCCAGGTAACACGAGAAATTGTGTAAAGTGTTAATATGTAGTAAAAACCTAAGAAAATCTCCCGTTTCCGTCATTTACTATCGAATCGACATAACGCCAGATCGTCACAGTGGTCGCTTTTCTCTCTGAAACGGTTACATTTATCGTCTGCAAGCCCTTGTCGCGTGATGCGGTATGCAGAGTCATTACAAGCGGCATAGTAGAACACTGAAGAAGCATCTAAGTTTATGCAATCGGCCAGTAAGAAGAGCTACATTTCAAGTTTTAGTTATCGATTAATGAATTATTGGGCGGTTTGGTGCCTTGGACCAGACCGAGGACCTTAAGATTTTGCATGAACCGAGGACTGGCAGCCAGGTAACACGAGAAATTGTGTTGTAAAGTGTTAATATGTAGTAAAAACCTAAGAAAATCTCCCGTTTCCGTCATTTACTATCGAATCGACATAACGCCAGATCGTCACATTGGTCGCTTTTCTCTCTGAAACGGTTACATTTATCGTCTGCAAGCCCTTGTCGCGTGATGCGGTATGCAGACACAGTACAAGCAGCACACTAGAACACAGAATAAGAATCTACGTTGATGCAATCGGCCAGTAAGAAGAGCTACATTTCAAGTTTTAGCTATCGATTAATGAATTATTGGGCGGTTTGGTGCCTTGGACCAGACCGAGGACCTTAAGATTTTGCATGAACCGAGGACTGGCAGCCAGGTAACACGAGAAATTGTGTAAAGTGTTAATATGTAGTAAAAACCTAAGAAAATCTCCCGTTTCCGTCATTTACTATCGAATCGACATAACGCCAGATCGTCACAGTGTTCGCTTTTCTCTCTGAAACGGTTACATTTATCGTCTGCAAGCCCTTGTCGCGTGATGCGGTGTGCAGACACAGTACAAGCAGCACACTAGAACACAGAATAAGAATCTACGTTGATGCAATCGGCCAGTAAGAAGAGCTACATTTCAAGTTTTAGTTATCGATTAATGAATTATTGGGCGGATTGGTGCCTTGGACCAGACCGAGGACCTTAAGATTTTGCATGAACCGAGGACTGGCAGCCAGGTAACACGAGAAATTGTGTAAAGTGTTAATATGTATTAAAAACCCAAGAAAATCTCCCGTTTCCGTCATTTACTATCGAATCGACATAACGCCAGATCGTCACAGTGGTCGCTTTTCTCTCTGAAACGGTTACATTTATCGTCTGCAAGCCCTTGTCGCGTGATGCGGTATGCAGACACAGTACAAGCAGCACACTAGAACACAGAATAAGAATCTACGTTGATGCAATCGGCCAGTAAGAAGAGCTACATTTCAAGTTTTAGTTATCGATTAATGAATTATTGGGCGGTTTGGTGCCTTGGACCAGACCGAGGACCTTAAGATTTTGCATGAACCGAGGACTGGCAGCCAGGTAACACGAGAAATTGTGTAAAGTGTTAATATGTAGTAAAAACCTAAGGAAATCTCCCGTTTCCGTCATTTACTATCGAATCGACATAATGCCAGATCGTCACAGTGGTCGCTTTTCTCTCTGAAACGGTTACATTTATCGTCTGCAAGCCCTTGTAGCGTGATGCGGTATGCAGACACAGTACAAGCAGCACACTAGAACACAGAATAGGAATCTACGTTGATGCAATCGGCCAGTAAGAAGAGCTACATTTCAAGATTTAGTTATCGATTAATGAATTATTGGGCGGTTTGGTGCCTTGGACCAGACCGAGGACCTTAAGATTTTGCATGAACCGAGGACTGGCAGCCAGGTAACACGAGAAATTGTGTAAAGTGTTAATATGTAGTAAAAACCTAAGAAAATCTCCCGTTTCCGTCATTTACTATCGAATCGACATAACGCCAGATCGTCACAGTGGTCGCTTTTCTCTCTGAAACGGTTACATTTATCGTCTGCAAGCCCTTGTCGCATGATGCGGTATGCAGACACAGTACAAGCAGCACACTAGAACACAGAATAGGAATCTACGTTGATGCAATCGGCCAGTAAGAAGAGCTACATTTCAAGTTTTAGTTATCGATTAATGAATTATTGGGCGGTTTGGTGCCTTGGACCAGACCGAGGACCTTAAGATTTTGCATGAACCGAGGACTGGCAGCCACGTAACACGAGAAAATGAGGAAAGTGTTAATATGTAGTAAAAATATAAGATAATCTCCTGTTTCCGTTATTTACTATCGAATCGACATAACTCTAGATAGGCAAAATGGTTGCTTTTCTCTCTGAAACGGTTACATTTATCGTCTGCAAGCCCTTGTCGCGTGATGCGGTATGCAGAGTCACTACAAGCGGCATAGTAGAACACTGAAGAAGCATCTAAGTTTATGCAATCGCCCAGTAAAAAAAGCTACATTTCAAGTATTAGTTATCGATTAATGAATTATTGGGCGGTTTGGTGCCTTGGACCAGACCGAGGACCTTAAGATTTTGCATGAACCGAGGACTGGCAGCCAGGTAACACGAGAAATTGTGTAAAGTTTTAATATGTAGTAAAAACCTAAGAAAATCTCCCGTTTCCGTCATTTACTATCGAATCGACATAACGCCAGATCGTCACAGTGGTCGCTTTTCTCTCTGAAACGGTTACATTTATCGTCTGCAAGCCCTTGTCGCGTGATGCGGTATGCAGACACAGTACAAGCATCACACTAGAACACAGAATAGGAATCTACGTTGATGCAATCGGCCAGTAAGTAGAGCTACATTTCAAGTTTTAGTAATCGATTAATGAATTATTGGGCGGTTTGGTGCCTTGGACCAGACCGAGGACCTTAAGATTTTGCATGAACCGAGGACTGGCAGCCAGGTAACACGAGAAATTGTGTAAAGTGTTAATATGTAGTAAAAACCTGAGAAAATCTCCCGTTTCCGTCATTTACTATCGAATCGACATAACGCCAGATCGTCACATTGGTCGCTTTTCTCTCTGAAACGGTTACATTTATCGTCTGCAAGCCCTTGTCGCGTGATGCGGTATGCAGAGTCACTACAAGCGGCATAGTAGAACACTGAAGAAGCATCTAAGTTTATGCAATCGCCCAGTAAAAAAAGCTACATTTCAAGTATTAGTTATCGATTAATGAATTATTGGGCGGTTTGGTGCCTTGGACCAGACCGAGGACCTTAAGATTTTGCATGAACCGAGGACTCGCAGCCAGGTAACACGAGAAATTGTGTAAAGTGTTAATATGTAGTAAAAACCTAAGAAAATCTCCCGGTTCCGTCATTTACTATCGAATCGACATAACGCCAGATCGTCACATTGGTCGCTTTTCTCTCTGAAACGGTTACATTTATCGTCTGCAAGCCCTTGTCGCGTGATGCGGTATGCAGACACAGTACAAGCAGCACACTAGAACACAGAATAAGAATCTACGTTGATGCAATCGGCCAGTAAGAAGAGCTACATTTCAAGTTTTAGTTATCGATTAATGAATTATTGGGCGGTTTGGTGCCTTGGACCAGACCGAGGACGTTAAGATTTTGCATGAACCGAGGACTGGCAGCCAGGTAACACGAGAAATTGTGTAAAGTGTTAATATGTAGTAAAAACCTAAGAAAATCTCCCGTTTCCGTCATTTACTATCGAATCGAAATAACGCCAGATCGTCACAGTGGTCGCTTTTCTCTCTGAAACGGTTACATTTATCGTCTGCAAGCCCTTGTCGCGTGATGCGGTATGCAGAGTCACTACAAGCGGCATAGTAGAACACTGAAGAAGCATCTAAGTTTATGCAATCGGCCAGTAAGAAGAGCTACATTTCAAGTTTTAGTTACCGATTAATGAATTATTGGGCGGTTTGGTGCCTTGGACCAGACCGAGGACCTTAAGATTTTGCATGAACCGAGGGTGGCAGCCAGGTAACACGAGAAATTGTGTAAAGTGTTAATATGTAGTAAAAACCTAAGAAAATCTCCCGTTTCCCTCATTTACTATTGAATCGACATAACGCCAGATCGTCACAGTGGTCGCTTTTCTCTCTGAAACGGTTACATTTATCGTCTGCAAGCCCTTGTCGCGTGATGCGGTATGCAGTGTCACTACAAGCGGCATAGTAGAACACTGAAGAAGCATCTAAGTTTATGCAATCGCCCAGTAAGAAAAGGTACATTTCAAGTTTTAGCTATCGATTAATGAATTAATGGGCGGTTTGGTGCCTTGGACCAGACCGAGGACCTTAAGATTATGCATGAACCGAGGACTGGCAGCCAGGTAACACGAGAAATTGTGTAAGGTGTTAATATGTAGTAAAAACCTAAGAAAATCTCCCGTTTCCGTCATTTACTATCGAATCGACATAACGCCAGATCGTCACAGTGGTCGCTTTTCTCTCTGAAACGGTTACATTTATCGTCTGCAAGCCCTTGTACGTGATGCGGTATGCAGACACAGTACAAGCAGCACACTAGAACACAGAATAAGAATCTACGTTGATGCAATCGGCCAGTAAGAAGAGCTACATTTCAAGTTTTAGTTATCGATTAATGAATTATTGGGCGGTTTGGTGCCTTGGACCAGACCGAGGACCTTAAGATTTTGCATGAACCGAGGACTGGCAGCCAGGTAACACGAGAAATTGTGTAAAGTGTTAATATGTAGTAAAAACCTAAGAAAATCTCCCGTTTCCGTCATTTACTATCGAATCGACATAACGCCAGATCGTCACATTGGTCGCTTTTCTCTCTGAAACGGTTACATTTATCGTCTGCAAGCCCTTGTCGCGTGATGCGGTATGCAGAGTCACTACAAGCGGCATAGTAGAACACTGAAGAAGCATCTAAGTTTATGCAATCGCCCAGTAAAAAAAGCTACATTTCAAGTATTAGTTATCGATTAATGAATTATTGGGCGGTTTGGTGCCTTGGACCAGACCGAGGACCTTAAGATTTTGCATGAACCGAGGACTCGCAGCCAGGTAACACGAGAAATTGTGTAAAGTGTTAATATGTAGTAAAAACCTAAGAAAATCTCCCGGGTCCGTCATTTACTATCGAATCGACATAACGCCAGATCGTCACATTGGTCGCTTTTCTCTCTGAAACGGTTACATTTATGGTCTGCAAGCCCTTGTCGCGTGATGCGGTATGCAGACACAGTACAAGCAGCACACTAGAACACAGAATAAGAATCTACGTTGATGCAATCGGCCAGTAAGAAGAGCTACATTTCAAGTTTTAGTTATCGATTAATGAATTATTGGGCGGTTTGGTGCCTTGGACCAGACCGAGGACCTTAAGATTTTGCATGAACCGAGGACTGGCAGCCAGGTAACACGAGAAATTGTGTAAAGTGTTAATATGTAGTAAAAACCTAAGAAAATCTCCCGTTTCCGTCATTTACTATCGAATCGACATAACGCCAGATCGTCACATTGGTCGCTTTTCCCTCTGAAACGGTTACATTTATCGTCTGCAAGCCCTTTTCGCGTGATGCGGTATGCAGAGTCACTACAAGCGGCATAGTAGAACACTGAAGAAGCATCTAAGTTTATGCAATCGCCCAGTAAGGAGAGCTGCAGTTCAAGTTTTAGTTATCGATTAATGAATTATTGGGCGGTATGGTGCCTTGGACCAGACCGAGGACTTTAAGATTTTGCATGAACCGAGGACTGGCAGCCACGTAACACGAGAAATTGTGTAAAGTGTTAATATGTAGTAAAAACCTAAGAAAATCTCCCGTTTCCGTCATTTACTATCGAATCGACATAACGCCAGATCGTCACATTGGTCGCTTTTCTCTCTGAAACGGTTACATTTATCGTCTGCAAGCCCTTGTCGCGTGATGCGGTATGCAGACACAGTACAAGAAGCACACTAGAACACAGAATAAGAATCTACGTTGATGCAATCGGCCAGTAAGAAGAGCTACATTTCAAGTTTTAGTTATCGATTAATGAATTATTGGGCGGTTTGGTGCCTTGGACCAGACCGAGGACCTTAAGATTTTGCATGAACCGAGGACTGGCAGCCAGGTAACACGAGAAATTGTGTAAAGTGTTAATATGTAGTAAAAACCTAAGAAAATCTCCCGTTTCCGTCATATACTATCGAATCGACATAACGCCAGATCGTCACAGTGGTCGCTTTTCTCTCTGAAACGGTTACATTTATCGTCAGCAAGCCCTTGTCGCGTGATGCGGTATGCAGAGTCACTACAAGCGGCATAGTTGAACACTGATGAAGCATCTAAGTTTATGCAATCGCCCAGTAAGGAGAGCTACATTTCAAGTTTTAGTTATCGATTAATGAATTATTGGGCGGTTTGGTGCCTTGGACCAGACCGAGGACCTTAAGATTTTGCATGAACCGAGGACTGGCAGCCAGGTAACACGAGAAATTGTGTAAAGTGTTAATATGTAGTAAAAACCTAAGAAAATCTCCCGTTTCCGTCATTTACTATCGAATCGGCATAACGCCAGATCGTCACAGTGTTCGCTTTTCTCTCTGAAACGGTTACATTTATCGTCTGCAAGCTCTTGTCGCGTGATGCGGTATGCAGAGTCACTACAAGCGGCATAGTAGAACACTGAAGAAGCATCTAAGTTTATGCAATCGCCCAGTAAAAAGAGCTACATTTCAAGTTTTAGTTATCGATTAATGAATTATTGGGCGGTCTGGTGCCTTGGACCAGACCGAGGACCTTAAGATTTTGCATGAACCGAGGACTCGCAGCCAGGTAACACGAGAAATTGTGTAAAGTGTTAATATGTAGTAAAAACCTAAGAAAATCTCCCGGTTCCGTCATTTACTATCGAATCGACATAACGCCAGATCGTCACATTGGTAGCTTTTCTCTCTGAAACGGTTACATGTATCGTCTGCAAGCCCTTGTCGCGTGATGCGGTATGCAGACACAGTACAAGCAGCACACTAGAACACAGAATAAGAATCTACGTTGATGCAATCGGCCAGTAAGAAGAGCTACATTTCAAGTTTTAGTTATCGATTAATGAATTATTGGGCGGTTTGGTGCCTTGGACCAGACCGAGGACCTTAAGATTTTGCACGAACCGAGGACTCGCAGCCAGGTAACACGAGAAATTGTGTAAAGTGTTAATATGTAGAAAAAACCTAAGAAAATCTCCCGGGTCCGTCATTTACTATCGAATCGACATAACGCCAGATCGTCACATTGGTCGCTTTTCTCTCTGAAACGGTTACATTTATCGTCTGCAAGCCCTTGTCGCGTGATGCGGTATGCAGACACAGTACAAGCAGCACACTAGAACACAGAATAAGAATCTACGTTGATGCAATCGGCCAGTAAGAAGAGCTACATTTCAAGTTTTAGTTATCGATTAATGAATTATTGGGCGGTTTGGTGCCTTGGACCAGACCGAGGACCTTAAGATTTTGCATGAACCGAGGACTGGCAGCCAGGTAACACGAGAAATTGTGTAAAGTGTTAATATGTAGTAAAAACCTAAGAAAATCTCCCGTTTCCGTCATATACTATCGAATCGACATAACGCCAGATCGTCACAGTGGTCGCTTTTCTCTCTGAAACGGTTACATTTATCGTCTGCAAGCCCTTTTCGCGTGATGCGGTATGCAGAGTCACTACAAGCGGCATAGTAGAACACTGAAGAAGCATCTAAGTTTATGCAATCGCCCAGTAAGGAGAGCTGCAGTTCAAGTTTTAGTTATCGATTAATGAATTATTGGGCGGTATGGTGCCTTGGACCAGACCGAGGACTTTAAGATTTTGCATGAACCGAGGACTGGCAGCCACGTAACACGAGAAATTGTGTAAAGTGTTAATATGTAGTAAAAACCTAAGAAAATCTCCCGTTTCCGTCATTTACTATCGAATCGACATAACGCCAGATCGTCACATTGGTCGCTTTTCTCTCTGAAACGGTTACATTTATCGTCTGCAAGCCCTTGTCGCGTGATGCGGTATGCAGACACAGTACAAGAAGCACACTAGAACACAGAATAAGAATCTACGTTGATGCAATCGGCCAGTAAGAAGAGCTACATTTCAAGTTTTAGTTATCGATTAATGAATTATTGGGCGGTTTGGTGCCTTGGACCAGACCGAGGACCTTAAGATTTTGCATGAACCGAGGACTGGCAGCCAGGTAACACGAGAAATTGTGTAAAGTGTTAATATGTAGTAAAAACCTAAGAAAATCTCCCGTTTCCGTCATATACTATCGAATCGACATAACGCCAGATCGTCACAGTGGTCGCTTTTCTCTCTGAAACGGTTACATTTATCGTCAGCAAGCCCTTGTCGCGTGATGCGGTATGCAGAGTCACTACAAGCGGCATAGTTGAACACTGATGAAGCATCTAAGTTTATGCAATCGCCCAGTAAGGAGAGCTACATTTCAAGTTTTAGTTATCGATTAATGAATTATTGGGCGGTTTGGTGCCTTGGACCAGACCGAGGACCTTAAGATTTTGCATGAACCGAGGACTGGCAGCCAGGTAACACGAGAAATTGTGTAAAGTGTTAATATGTAGTAAAAACCTAAGAAAATCTCCCGTTTCCGTCATTTACTATCGAATCGACATAACGCCAGATCGTCACAGTGTTCGCTTTTCTCTCTGAAACGGTTACATTTATCGTCTGCAAGCTCTTGTCGCGTGATGCGGTATGCAGAGTCACTACAAGCGGCATAGTAGAACACTGAAGAAGCATCTAAGTTTATGCAATCGCCCAGTAAAAAGAGCTACATTTCAAGTTTTAGTTATCGATTAATGAATTATTGGGCGGTCTGGTGCCTTGGACCAGACCGAGGACCTTAAGATTTTGCATGAACCGAGGACTCGCAGCCAGGTAACACGAGAAATTGTGTAAAGTGTTAATATGTAGTAAAAACCTAAGAAAATCTCCCGGTTCCGTCATTTACTATCGAATCGACATAACGCCAGATCGTCACATTGGTAGCTTTTCTCTCTGAAACGGTTACATGTATCGTCTGCAAGCCCTTGTCGCGTGATGCGGTATGCAGACACAGTACAAGCAGCACACTAGAACACAGAATAAGAATCTACGTTGATGCAATCGGCCAGTAAGAAGAGCTACATTTCAAGTTTTAGTTATCGATTAATGAATTATTGGGCGGTTTGGTGCCTTGGACCAGACCGAGGACCTTAAGATTTTGCACGAACCGAGGACTCGCAGCCAGGTAACACGAGAAATTGTGTAAAGTGTTAATATGTAGAAAAAACCTAAGAAAATCTCCCGGGTCCGTCATTTACTATCGAATCGACATAACGCCAGATCGTCACATTGGTCGCTTTTCTCTCTGAAACGGTTACATTTATCGTCTGCAAGCCCTTGTCGCGTGATGCGGTATGCAGACACAGTACAAGCAGCACACTAGAACACAGAATAAGAATCTACGTTGATGCAATCGGCCAGTAAGAAGAGCTACATTTCAAGTTTTAGTTATCGATTAATGAATTATTGGGCGGTTTGGTGCCTTGGACCAGACCGAGGACCTTAAGATTTTGCATGAACCGAGGACTGGCAGCCAGGTAACACGAGAAATTGTGTAAAGTGTTAATATGTAGTAAAAACCTAAGAAAATCTCCCGTTTCCGTCATTTACTATCGAATCGACATAACGCCAGATCGTCACATTGGTCGCTTTTCCCTCTGAAACGGTTACATTTATCGTCTGCAAGCCCTTTTCGCGTGATGCGGTATGCAGAGTCACTACAAGCGGCATAGTAGAACACTGAAGAAGCATCTAAGTTTATGCAATCGCCCAGTAAGGAGAGCTGCAGTTCAAGTTTTAGTTATCGATTAACTCTTTGGAGCACGGTGGTATACATAGTATACCACCTTTTGAAAATTTTCTTGGCTCTTTGCACAGTGGTTTAACTGCACGACCACCACTCTAATATGCTCACCTAGTTCTCTACTTATCAGACAGATGGCACTCACTGCCTATAAGGAATCAGTTCCCGCCAAGAATTGCATAGATTACAACTGTGAAAGCTGCGTGCTGAGTTGTGCATGGTTTTTGCGTGTGAATAGTGGTTTATAACGAATTTCTTGTTGCGCCTGTGTTTTTTCCATATCTTGGACGTCACAGCTACGGTATGAACCCATGTATACATTCATATGCACAATCTTCCGTTATTTATATACAATTTATTTTGGTGGTATATTATTTGTACCACCGTGCATGTAGCAGTATTCTATTGCATTTCGTTTCCTAGTATAAAATTCGAAATCCTCCGCTACAAAGTTTAGTTTTTAATTGTGTTGTGACTTATTTTAGCTCTTTCTCCATTTTGTTTTGCTTACGTATTCTTTACTTGGATTCAGGCTGTTGTTTGAAAATGAAAATGTCAAGAAGAGGCTTACGAGATGAAGAAATCGAACGATTATTGTGTGAAATTCCATCAGACGAGGATTCCACTGTTGACACCACAGATGACGAATCTGATTATGAAGCAAGCATTGTTGCGGAGGCTATTGTGTCGTCTGAAGGCGAAGTTTCAGAGAGCGAGGAAGAAAGTGAGTCCACTCCGCCAAAACGCGCTGCTGACACAGCGCCAACTTGGGGACAACAATTCAATGCTACCTCAGGAATGCAGTTCGACAGTGAATCAGGACCAAGTGCTTTTATTAGGGACATTGATGATCCAGAACCTATCGATATATTCGAAAAAATATTTCCAAAAGAGCTAGTTGAGCTAATCGTTTTCCAAACAAATTTATATGCGACGCAATCTGGCAAGTCTTTCACTCCAACAACTGACAATGAAATACGAACTTTCCTGGGAATCAACATTTTGATGGGTATAAAGCGTATGCCAGCATACAGAGACTACTGGTCTAGTGCCCCAGAACTTCATGATCGTTATATTGCATCTCTGATGGCAGTAAATCGGTTTGGATGGTTACTGAGGAACATTCATCTGAATGATAACACATTGCATCCAGAAAAAGGACACCCAGGTTATGACAAACTGTACAAGCTGCGACCAGTGATCAAGATACTATCTGAATCTTTTTCCAAGTGTTACCAACCCAGCAAACACCTAGCAATTGATGAGTCAATGATCAAATTCAAAGGCCGCAACAGTATGAAACAATACATGAGAGATAAACCCATAAAGCGTGGTTACAAAGTGTGGATGCTGTGTGACAAGACCTCTTACAACTTGAAATTTGATATTTACACCGGAAAAGTAGGTGACACAGTGCAAACAGGCCTTGGGGAGCATGTAGTGCTGAGTTTGTCCTCTGAACTCGTAAATAAAGGCCATTATCTTTATTTCGACAACTATTTCAATAGCTATAACTTGTTGGCTGGTTTACAGCAGAGAAACATATATGCCTGTGGGACAGTTCAACCAACAAGGAAACATTTACCCAAATTAAAAACAGACAAAGAATTAAGCAGAGGTGAATTTGACTGGAGGGTCAGCAACTGTGGCATCCTCTACTTGAAGTGGAAAGATAAGAGAGCTGTTCATCTCCTTTCAAATTTTCACAGTCCTGAAGTTACTACAGTGACTCGCCGTGAAAGAGATGGTTCACGCATAGAGCTACCTTGTCCTCAAGCAGTGATGGATTACAATGCACACATGAACAATGTCGACAAGTTCGACCAACTGAAAAAATCATATGAAATAAGCCGGAGAAGTAAAAAGTGGTGGCACCGAATATTCTTTCACCTGCTTGATGTCAGTATCGTCAACAGCTATATAATTTGGAAGGAACTAGGCGATAGAGAAAAAATGACTGCCAAAGTCTTCAGGATGAGTATCCTGCAAAGCTTAGTAACCCAGAAAACACCATTGAGGCCATCTAGACTTCATGAGAGTCAAGTCCACGTAAAGAAAAACAAGCCATATGTTTCCTCACGCCAGCGTCTCGACAATTCATCCCACCAGCCAGAGCGTACTACCGCCAGACGTTGTGCGAAATGCAGTACAAAAAAGAAGCAAGTGCGCACTTTCTGGATGTGCGCTGAATGCAAAGTGCCTTTGTGCCTTAGCAAAACAAAAAGGTGCTTTCAAGATTTTCACAAAAAGGAATAAGAAACATATTTTATTTGTAAGGTTTGTAATTTGATTTTGTATTGTAAATGACCAATTGCCAGAAATAAAATTATTTTACATTAATTATACTAATTATTACTGCTTAGAGTAGAATTTAAAGGTGAGTTACAAGCACAAACCAAGATATCTCAAAAACTTTAGGTACGGCCCTAAGTGGCATGGTGGTATATTATATATACCACCATCTAAAACCAAAATCAATACAATAAAAAATTTTAATTCATGTTTTCCTTTATTAGCAACCCCACCAGACATAGAAAATGCATGTTTTATTAAAAAATTAATTAAACATAAAATCTGTGCATCAAAGAGTTAATGAATTATTGGGCGGTATGGTGCCTTGGACCAGACCGAGGACTTTAAGATTTTGCATGAACCGAGGACTGGCAGCCACGTAACACGAGAAATTGTGTAAAGTGTTAATATGTAGTAAAAACCTAAGAAAATCTCCCGTTTCCGTCATTTACTATCGAATCGACATAACGCCAGATCGTCACATTGGTCGCTTTTCTCTCTGAAACGGTTACATTTATCGTCTGCAAGCCCTTGTCGCGTGATGCGGTATGCAGACACAGTACAAGAAGCACACTAGAACACAGAATAAGAATCTACGTTGATGCAATCGGCCAGTAAGAAGAGCTACATTTCAAGTTTTAGTTATCGATTAATGAATTATTGGGCGGTTTGGTGCCTTGGACCAGACCGAGGACCTTAAGATTTTGCATGAACCGAGGACTGGCAGCCAGGTAACACGAGAAATTGTGTAAAGTGTTAATATGTAGTAAAAACCTAAGAAAATCTCCCGTTTCCGTCATATACTACCGAATCGACATAACGCCAGATCGTCACAGTGGTCGCTTTTCTCTCTGAAACGGTTACATTTATCGTCAGCAAGCCCTTGTCGCGTGATGCGGTATGCAGAGTCACTACAAGCGGCATAGTTGAACACTGATGAAGCATCTAAGTTTATGCAATCGCCCAGTAAGGAGAGCTACATTTCAAGTTTTAGTTATCGATTAATGAATTATTGGGCGGTTTGGTGCCTTGGACCAGACCGAGGACCTTAAGATTTTGCATGAACCGAGGACTGGCAGCCAGGTAACACGAGAAATTGTGTAAAGTGTTAATATGTAGTAAAAACCTAAGAAAATCTCCCGTTTCCGTCATTTACTATCGAATCGACATAACGCCAGATCGTCACAGTGTTCGCTTTTCTCTCTGAAACGGTTACATTTATCGTCTGCAAGCTCTTGTCGCGTGATGCGGTATGCAGAGTCACTACAAGCGGCATAGTAGAACACTGAAGAAGCATCTAAGTTTATGCAATCGCCCAGTAAAAAGAGCTACATTTCAAGTTTTAGTTATCGATTAATGAATTATTGGGCGGTCTGGTGCCTTGGACCAGACCGAGGACCTTAAGATTTTGCATGAACCGAGGACTCGCAGCCAGGTAACACGAGAAATTGTGTAAAGTGTTAATATGTAGTAAAAACCTAAGAAAATCTCCCGGTTCCTTCATTTACTATCGAATCGACATAACGCCAGATCGTCACATTGGTAGCTTTTCTCTCTGAAACGGTTACATGTATCGTCTGCAAGCCCTTGTCGCGTGATGCGGTATGCAGACACAGTACAAGCAGCACACTAGAACACAGAATAAGAATCTACGTTGATGCAATCGGCCAGTAAGAAGAGCTACATTTCAAGTTTTAGTTATCGATTAATGAATTATTGGGCGGTTTGGTGCCTTGGACCAGACCGAGGACCTTAAGATTTTGCATGAACCGAGGACTGGCAGCCAGGTAACACCAGAAATTGTGTAAAGTGTTAATATGTAGTAAAAACCTAAGAAAATCTCCCGTTTCCGTCATTTACTATCGATTCGACATAACGCCAGATCGTCACATTGGTCGCTTTTCTCTCTGAAACGGTTACATTTATCGTCTGCAAGCCCTTGTCGCGTGATGCGGCATGCAGACACAGTACAAGCAGCACACTAGAACACAGAATAAGAATCTACGTTGATGCAATCGGCCAGTAAGAAGAGCTACATTTCAAGTTTTAGTTATCGATTAATGAATTATTGGGCGGTTTGGTGCCTTGGACCAGACCGAGGACCTTAAGATTTTGCATGAACCGAGGACTGGCAGCCAGGTAACACGAGAAATTGTGTAAAGTGTTAATATGTAGTAAAAACCTAAGAAAATCTCCCGTTTCCGTCATTTACTATCGAATCGACATAACGCCAGATCGTCACAGTGGTCGCTTTTCTCTCTGAAACGGATACATTTATCGTCTGCATGCCCTTGTCGCGTGATGCGGTATGCAGAGTCACTACAAGCGGCATAGTAGAACACTGAAGAAGCATCTAAGTTTATGCAATCGCCCAGTATGCAGAGCTACATTTCAAGTTTTAGTTATCGATTAATGAATTATTGGGCGGTTTGGTGCCTTGGACCAGACCGAGGACCTTAAGATTTCGCATGAACCGAGGACTGGCAGCCAGGTAACACGAGAAATTGTGTAAAGTGTTAATATGTAGTAAAAACCTAAGAAAATCTCCCGTTTCCGTCATTTACTATCGAATCGACATAACGCCAGATCGTCACATTGGTCGCTTTTCTCTCTGAAACGGTTACATTTATCGTCTGCAAGCCCTTGTCGCGTGATGCGGTATGCAGAGTCACTACAAGCGGCATAGTAGAACACTGAAGAAGCATCTAAGTTTATGCAATCGCCCAGTATGCAGAGCTACATTTCAAGTTTTAGTTATCGATTAATGAATTATTGGGCGGTTTGGTGCCTTGGACCAGACCGAGGACCTTAAGATTTTGCATGAACCGAGGACTCGCAGCCAGGTAACACGAGAAATTGTGTAAAGTGTTAATATGTAGTAAATACCTAAGAAAATCTCCCGGTTCCGTCATTTACTATCGAATCGACATAACGCCAGATCGTCACATTGGTAGCTTTTCTCTCTGAAACGGTTACATGTATCGTCTGCAAGCCCTTGTCGCGTGATGCGGTATGCAGACACAGTACAAGCAGCACACTAGAACACAGAATAAGAATCTACGTTGATGCAATCGGCCAGTAAGAAGAGCTACATTTCAAGTTTTAGTTATCGATTAATGAATTATTGGGCGGTTTGGTGCCTTGGACCAGACCGAGGACCTTAAGATATTGCACGAACCGAGGACTCGCAGCCAGGTAACACGAGAAATTGTGTAAAGTGTTAATATGTAGAAAAAACCTAAGAAAATCTCCCGGTTCCGTCATTTACTATCGAATCGACATAACGCCAGATCGTCACATTGGTCGCTTTTCTCTCTGAAACGGTTACATTTATCGTCTGCAAGCCCTTGTCGCGTGATGCGGTATGCAGACACAGTACAAGCAGCATACTAGAACACAGAATAAGAATCTACGTTGATGCAATCGGCCAGTAAGAAGAGCTACATTTCAAGTTTTAGTTATCGATTAATGAATTATTGGGCGGTTTGGTGCCTTGGACCAGACCGAGGACCTTAAGATTTTGCATGAACCGAGGACTGGCAGCCAGGTAACACCAGAAATTGTGTAAAGTGTTAATATGTAGTAAAAACCTAAGAAAATCTCCCGTTTCCGTCATTTACTATCGATTCGACATAACGCCAGATCGTCACATTGGTCGCTTTTCTCTCTGAAACGGTTACATTTATCGTCTGCAAGCCCTTGTCGCGTGATGCGGCATGCAGACACAGTACAAGCAGCACACTAGAACACAGAATAAGAATCTACGTTGATGCAATCGGCCAGTAAGAAGAGCTACATTTCAAGTTTTAGTTATCGATTAATGAATTATTGGGCGGTTTGGTGCCTTGGACCAGACCGAGGACCTTAAGATTTTGCATGAACCGAGGACTGGCAGCCAGATAACACGAGAAATTGTGTAAAGTGTTAATATGTAGTAAAAACCTAAGAAAATCTCCCGTTTCCGTCATTTACTATCGAATCGACATAACGCCAGATCGTCACAGTGGTCGCTTTTCTCTCTGAAACGGATACATTTATCGTCTGCATGCCCTTGTCGCGTGATGCGGTATGCAGAGTCACTACAAGCGGCATAGTAGAACACTGAAGAAGCATCTAAGTTTATGCAATCGCCCAGTATGCAGAGCTACATTTCAAGTTTTAGTTATCGATTAATGAATTATTGGGCGGTTTGGTGCCTTGGACCAGACCGAGGACCTTAAGATTTCGCATGAACCGAGGACTGGCAGCCAGGTAACACGAGAAATTGTGTAAAGTGTTAATATGTAGTAAAAACCTAAGAAAATCTCCCGTTTCCGTCATTTACTATCGAATCGACATAACGCCAGATCGTCACATTGGTCGCTTTTCTCTCTGAAACGGTTACATTTATCGTCTGCAAGCCCTTGTCGCGTGATGCGGTATGCAGAGTCACTACAAGCGGCATAGTAGAACACTGAAGAAGCATCTAAGTTTATGCAATCGCCCAGTATGCAGAGCTACATTTCAAGTTTTAGTTATCGATTAATGAATTATTGGGCGGTTTGGTGCCTTGGACCAGACCGAGGACCTTAAGATTTTGCATGAACCGAGGACTCGCAGCCAGGTAACACGAGAAATTGTGTAAAGTGTTAATATGTAGTAAAAACCTAAGAAAATCTCCCGGTTCCGTCATTTACTATCGAATCGACATAACGCCAGATCGTCACATTGGTAGCTTTTCTCTCTGAAACGGTTACATGTATCGTCTGCAAGCCCTTGTCGCGTGATGCGGTATGCAGACACAGTACAAGCAGCACACTAGAACACAGAATAAGAATCTACGTTGATGCAATCGGCCAGTAAGAAGAGCTACATTTCAAGTTTTAGTTATCGATTAATGAATTATTGGGCGGTTTGGTGCCTTGGACCAGACCGAGGACCTTAAGATTTTGCACGAACCGAGGACTCGCAGCCAGGTAACACGAGAAATTGTGTAAAGTGTTAATATGTAGAAAAAACCTAAGAAAATCTCCCAGTTCCGTCATTTACTATCGAATCGACATAACGCCAGATCGTCACATTGGTCGCTTTTCTCTCTGAAACGGTTACATTTATCGTCTGCAAGCCCTTGTCGCGTGATGCGGTATGCAGACACAGTACAAGCAGCACACTAGAACACAGAATAAGAATCTACGTTGATGCAATCGGCCAGTAAGAAGAGCTACATTTCAAGTTTTAGTTATCGATTAATGAATTATTGGGCGGTTTGGTGCCTTGGACCAGACCGAGGACCTTAAGATTTTGCATGAACCGAGGACTGGCAGCCAGGTAACACCAGAAATTGTGTAAAGTGTTAATATGTAGTAAAAACCTAAGAAAATCTCCCGTTTCCGTCATTTACTATCGATTCGACATAACGCCAGATCGTCACATTGGTCGCTTTTCTCTCTGAAACGGTTACATTTATCGTCTGCAAGCCCTTGTCGCGTGATGCGGCATGCAGACACAGTACAAGC
Organism: Schistocerca cancellata; assembly: GCF_023864275.1. Lineage (NCBI taxonomy): Eukaryota > Metazoa > Arthropoda > Insecta > Orthoptera > Acrididae > Schistocerca > Schistocerca cancellata. The sequence goes on along the minus strand of NW_026047150.1, from coordinate 87,291 downwards.
AGCACACTAGAACACAGAATAAGAATCTACGTTGATGCAATCGGCCAGTAAGAAGAGCTACATTTCAAGTTTTAGTTATCGATTAATGAATTATTGGGCGGTTTGGTGCCTTGGACCAGACCGAGGACCTTAAGATTTTGCATGAACCGAGGACTGGCAGCCAGGTAACACGAGAAATTGTGTAAAGTGTTAATATGTAGTAAAAACCTAAGAAAATCTCCCGTTTCCGTCATTTACTATCGAATCGACATAACGCCAGATCGTCACAGTGGTCGCTTTTCTCTCTGAAACGGATACATTTATCGTCTGCATGCCCTTGTCGCGTGATGCGGTATGCAGAGTCACTACAAGCGGCATAGTAGAACACTGAAGAAGCATCTAAGTTTATGCAATCGCCCAGTATGCAGAGCTACATTTCAAGTTTTAGTTATCGATTAATGAATTATTGGGCGGTTTGGTGCCTTGGACCAGACCGAGGACCTTAAGATTTCGCATGAACCGAGGACTGGCAGCCAGGTAACACGAGAAATTGTGTAAAGTGTTAATATGTAGTAAAAACCTAAGAAAATCTCCCGTTTCCGTCATTTACTATCGAATCGACATAACGCCAGATCGTCACATTGGTCGCTTTTCTCTCTGAAACGGTTACATTTATCGTCTGCAAGCCCTTGTCGCGTGATGCGGTATGCAGAGTCACTACAAGCGGCATAGTAGAACACTGAAGAAGCATCTAAGTTTATGCAATCGCCCAGTATGCAGAGCTACATTTCAAGTTTTAGTTATCGATTAATGAATTATTGGGCGGTTTGGTGCCTTGGACCAGACCGAGGACCTTAAGATTTTGCATGAACCGAGGACTCGCAGCCAGGTAACACGAGAAATTGTGTAAAGTGTTAATATGTAGTAAATACCTAAGAAAATCTCCCGGTTCCGTCATTTACTATCGAATCGACATAACGCCAGATCGTCACATTGGTAGCTTTTCTCTCTGAAACGGTTACATGTATCGTCTGCAAGCCCTTGTCGCGTGATGCGGTATGCAGACACAGTACAAGCAGCACACTAGAACACAGAATAAGAATCTACGTTGATGCAATCGGCCAGTAAGAAGAGCTACATTTCAAGTTTTAGTTATCGATTAATGAATTATTGGGCGGTTTGGTGCCTTGGACCAGACCGAGGACCTTAAGATATTGCACGAACCGAGGACTCGCAGCCAGGTAACACGAGAAATTGTGTAAAGTGTTAATATGTAGAAAAAACCTAAGAAAATCTCCCGGTTCCGTCATTTACTATCGAATCGACATAACGCCAGATCGTCACATTGGTCGCTTTTCTCTCTGAAACGGTTACATTTATCGTCTGCAAGCCCTTGTCGCGTGATGCGGTATGCAGACACAGTACAAGCAGCATACTAGAACACAGAATAAGAATCTACGTTGATGCAATCGGCCAGTAAGAAGAGCTACATTTCAAGTTTTAGTTATCGATTAATGAATTATTGGGCGGTTTGGTGCCTTGGACCAGACCGAGGACCTTAAGATTCTGCATGAACCGAGGACTGGCAGCCAGGTAACACCAGAAATTGTGTAAAGTGTTAATATGTAGTAAAAACCTAAGAAAATCTCCCGTTTCCGTCATTTACTATCGATTCGACATAACGCCAGATCGTCACATTGGTCGCTTTTCTCTCTGAAACGGTTACATTTATCGTCTGCAAGCCCTTGTCGCGTGATGCGGCATGCAGACACAGTACAAGCAGCACACTAGAACACAGAATAAGAATCTACGTTGATGCAATCGGCCAGTAAGAAGAGCTACATTTCAAGTTTTAGTTATCGATTAATGAATTATTGGGCGGTTTGGTGCCTTGGACCAGACCGAGGACCTTAAGATTTTGCATGAACCGAGGACTGGCAGCCAGATAACACGAGAAATTGTGTAAAGTGTTAATATGTAGTAAAAACCTAAGAAAATCTCCCGTTTCCGTCATTTACTATCGAATCGACATAACGCCAGATCGTCACAGTGGTCGCTTTTCTCTCTGAAACGGATACATTTATCGTCTGCATGCCCTTGTCGCGTGATGCGGTATGCAGAGTCACTACAAGCGGCATAGTAGAACACTGAAGAAGCATCTAAGTTTATGCAATCGCCCAGTATGCAGAGCTACATTTCAAGTTTTAGTTATCGATTAATGAATTATTGGGCGGTTTGGTGCCTTGGACCAGACCGAGGACCTTAAGATTTCGCATGAACCGAGGACTGGCAGCCAGGTAACACGAGAAATTGTGTAAAGTGTTAATATGTAGTAAAAACCTAAGAAAATCTCCCGTTTCCGTCATTTACTATCGAATCGACATAACGCCAGATCGTCACATTGGTCGCTTTTCTCTCTGAAACGGTTACATTTATCGTCTGCAAGCCCTTGTCGCGTGATGCGGTATGCAGAGTCACTACAAGCGGCATAGTAGAACACTGAAGAAGCATCTAAGTTTATGCAATCGCCCAGTATGCAGAGCTACATTTCAAGTTTTAGTTATCGATTAATGAATTATTGGGCCGTTTGGTGCCTTGGACCAGACCGAGGACCTTAAGATTTTGCATGAACCGAGGACTCGCAGCCAGGTAACACGAGAAATTGTGTAAAGTGTTAATATGTAGTAAAAACCTAAGAAAATCTCCCGGTTCCGTCATTTACTATCGAATCGACATAACGCCAGATCGTCACATTGGTAGCTTTTCTCTCTGAAACGGTTACATGTATCGTCTGCAAGCCCTTGTCGCGTGATGCGGTATGCAGACACAGTACAAGCAGCACACTAGAACACAGAATAAGAATCTACGTTGATGCAATCGGCCAGTAAGAAGAGCTACATTTCAAGTTTTAGTTATCGATTAATGAATTATTGGGCGGTTTGGTGCCTTGGACCAGACCGAGGACCTTAAGATTTTGCACGAACCGAGGACTCGCAGCCAGGTAACACGAGAAATTGTGTAAAGTGTTAATATGTAGAAAAAACCTAAGAAAATCTCCCAGTTCCGTCATTTACTATCGAATCGACATAACGCCAGATCGTCACATTGGTCGCTTTTCTCTCTGAAACGGTTACATTTATCGTCTGCAAGCCCTTGTCGCGTAATGCGGTATGCAGACACAGTACAAGCAGCACACTAGAACACAGAATAAGAATCTACGTTGATGCAATCGGCCAGTAAGAAGAGCTACATTTCAAGTTTTAGTTATCGATTAATGAATTATTGGGCGGTTTGGTGCCTTGGACCAGACCGAGGACCTTAAGATTTTGCATGAACCGAGGACTGGCAGCCAGGTAACACCAGAAATTGTGTAAAGTGTTAATATGTAGTAAAAACCTAAGAAAATCTCCTGTTTCCGTCATTTACTATCGATTCGACATAACGCCAGATCGTCACATTGGTCGCTTTTCTCTCTGAAACGGTTACATTTATCGTCTGCAAGCCCTTGTCGCGTGATGCGGCATGCAGACACAGTACAAGCAGCACACTAGAACACAGAATAAGAATCTACGTTGATGCAATCGGCCAGTAAGAAGAGCTACATTTCAAGTTTTAGTTATCGATTAATGAATTATTGGGCGGTTTGGTGCCTTGGACCAGACCGAGGACCTTAAGATTTTGCATGAACCGAGGACTGGCAGCCAGATAACACGAGAAATTGTGTAAAGTGTTAATATGTAGTAAAAACCTAAGAAAATCTCCCGTTTCCGTCATTTACTATCGAATCGACATAACGCCAGATCGTCACAGTGGTCGCTTTTCTCTCTGAAACGGTTACATTTATCGTCTGCATGCCCTTGTCGCGTGATGCGGTATGCAGAGTCACTACAAGCGGCATAGTAGAACACTGAAGAAGCATCTAAGTTTATGCAATCGCCCAGTATGCAGAGCTACATTTCAAGTTTTAGTTATCGATTAATGAATTATTGGGCGGTTTGGTGCCTTGGACCAGACCGAGGACCTTAAGATTTCGCATGAACCGAGGACTGGCAGCCAGGTAACACGAGAAATGGTGTAAAGTGTTAATATGTAGTAAAAACCTAAGAAAATCTCCCGTTTCCGTCATTTACTATCGAATCGACATAACGCCAGATCGTCACATTGGTCGCTTTTCTCTCTGAAACGGTTACATTTATCGTCTGCAAGCCCTTGTCGCGTGATGCGGTATGCAGAGTCACTACAAGCGGCATAGTAGAACACTGAAGAAGCATCTAAGTTTATGCAATCGCCCAGTAAGAAGAGCTACATTTCAAGTTTTAGTTATCGATTAATGAATTATTGGGCGGTTTGGTGCCTTGGACCAGACCGAGGACCTTAAGATTTCGCATGAACCGAGGACTGGCAGCCAGGTAACACGAGAAATGGTGTAAAGTGTTAATATGTAGTAAAAACCTAAGAAAATCTCCTGTTTCCGTCATTTACTATCGAATCGACATAACGCCAGACCGTCACATTGGTCGCTTTTCTCTCTGAAACGGTTACATTTATCGTCTGCAAGCCCTTGTCGCGTGATGCGGTATGCAGAGTCACTATAAGCGGCATAGTAGAACGCTGAAGAAGCATCTAAGTTTATGCAATCGCCCAGTAAGAAGAGCTGCAGTTCAAGTTTTAGTTATCGATTAATGAATTATTGGGCGGTTTGTTGCCTTGGACCAGACCGAGGACCTTAAGATTTTGCATGAACCGAGGACTGGCAGCCAGGTAACACGAGAAATTGTGTAAAGTGTTAATATGTAGTAAAGACCTAAGAAAATCTCCCGTTCCCGTCATTTACTATCGAATCGACATAACGCCAGATCGTCACATTGGTCGCTTTTCTCTCTGAAACGGTTACATTTATCGTCTGCAAGCCCTTGTCGCGTGATGCGGTATGCAGACACAGTACAAGCAGCACACTAGAACACAGAATAAGAATCTACGTTGATGCAATCGGCCAGTAAGAAGAGCTACATTTCAAGTTTTAGTTATCGATTAATGAATTATTGGGCGGTTTGGTGCCTTAGACCAGACCGAGGACATTAAGATTTTGCATGAACCGAGGACTGGCAGCCAGGTAACACGAGAAATTGTGTAAAGTGTTAATATGTAGTAAAAACCTAAGAAAATCTCCCGTTTCCGTCATTTACTATCGAATCGACATAACGCCAGATCGTCACATTGGTCGCTTTTCTCTCTGAAACGGTTACATTTATCGTCTGCAAGCCCTTGTCGCGTGATGCGGTATGCAGACACAGTACAAGCAGCACACTAGAACACAGAATAAGAATCTACGTTGATGCAATCGGCCAGTAAGAAGAGCTACATTTCAAGTTTTAGTTATCGATTAATGAATTATTGGGCGGTTTGGTGCCTTGGACCAGACCGAGGACATTAAGATTTCGCATGAACCGAGGACTGGCAGCCAGGTAACACGAGAAATTGTGTAAAGTGTTAATATGTAGTAAAAACCTAAGAAAATCTCCTGTTTCCGTCATTTACTATCGAATCGACATAACGCCAGATCGTCACATTGGTCGCTTTTCTCTCTGAAACGGTTACATTTATCGTCTGCAAGCCCTTGTCGCGTGATGCGGTATGCAGAGTCACTACAAGCGGCATAGTAGAACACTGAAGAAGCATCTAAGTTTATGCAATCGCCCAGTAAGAAGAGCTGCAGTTCAAGTTTTAGTTATCGATTAATGAATTATTGGGCGGTTTGGTGCCTTGGACCAGACCGAGGACCTTTAGATTTTGCATGAACCGAGGACTGGCAGCCAGGTAACACGAGAAATTGTGTAAAGTGTTAATATGTAGTAAAAACCTAAGAAAATCTCCCGTTTCCGTCATTTACTATCGAATCGACATAACGCCAGATCGTCACATTGGTCGCTTTTCTCTCTGAAACGGTTACATTTATCGTCTGCAAGCCCTTGTCGCGTGATGCGGTATGCAGAGTCACTACAAGCGGCATAGTAGAACACTGAAGAAGCATCTAAGTTTATGCAATCGCCCAGTAAGAAGAGCTGCAGTTCAAGTTTTAGCTATCGATTAATGAATTATTGGGCGGTTTGGTGCCTTGGACCAGACCGAGGACCTTAAGATTTTGCATGAACCGAGGACTGGCAGCCACGTAACACGAGAAATTGTGTAAAGTGTTAATATGTAGTAAAAACCTAAGAAAATCTCCCGTTTCCGTCATTTACTATCGAATCGACATAACGCCAGATCGTCACATTGGTCGCTTTTCTCTCTGAAACGGTTACATTTATCGTCTGCAAGCCCTTGTCGCGTGATGCGGTATGCAGACACAGTACAAGCAGCACACTAGAACACAGAATAAGAATCTACGTTGATGCAATCGGCCAGTAAGAAGAGCTACATTTCAAGTTTTAGTTATCGATTAATGAATTATTGGGCGGTTTGGTGCCTTGGACCAGACCGAGGACCTTAAGATTTTGCATGAACCGAGGACTGGCAGCCAGGTAACACGAGAAATTGTGTAAAGTGTTAATATGTAGGAAAAACCTAAGAAAATCTCCCGTTTCCGTCATTTACTATCGAATCGACATAACGCCAGATCGTCACATTGGTCGCTTTTCTCTCTGAAAGGGTTACATTTATCGTCTGCAAGCCCTTGTCGCGTGATGCGGTATGCAGACACAGTACAAGCAGCACACTAGAACACAGAATAAGAATCTACGTTGATGCAATCGGCCAGTAAGAAGAGCTACATTTCAAGTTTTAGTTATCGATTAATGAATTATTGGGCTGTTTGGTGCCTTGGACCAGACCGAGGACCTTAAGATTTTGCATGAACCGAGGACTGGCAGCCAGGTAACACGAGAAATTGTGCAAAGTGTTAATATGTAGTGAAAACCTAAGAAAATCTCCCGTTTCCGTCATTTACTATCGAATCGACATAACGCCAGATCGTCACAGTGGTCGCTTTTCTCTCTGAAACGGTTACATTTATCGTTTGCAAGCCCTTGTCGCGTGATGCGGTATGCAGTGTCACTACAAGCGGCATAGTAGAACACTGAAGAAGCATCTAAGTTTATGCAATCGCCCAGTAAGAAGAGCTACATTTCAAGTTTTAGTTATCGATTAATGAATTATTGGGCGGTTTGGTGCCTTGGACCAGACCGAGGACCTTAAGATTTTGCATGAACCGAGGACTGGCAGCCAGGTAACACGAGAAATTGTGTAAAGTGTTAATATGTAGTAAAAACCTAAGAAAATCTCCCGTTTCCGTCATTTACTATCGAATCGACATAACGCCAGATCGTCACAGTGGTCGCTTTTCTCTCTGAAACGGTTACATTTATCGTCTGCAAGCCCTTGTCGCGTGATGCGGTATGCAGACACAGTACAAGCAGCACACTAGAACACAGAATAAGAATCTACGTTGATGCAATCGGCCAGTAAGATGAGCTACATTTCAAGTTTTAGTTATCGATTAAAGAATTATTGGGCGGTATGGTGCCTTGGACCAGACCGAGGACCTTAAGATTTTGCATGAACCGAGGACTGGCAGCCAGGTAACACGAGAAATTGTGTAAAGTGTTAATATGTAGTAAAAACCTAAGAAAATCTCCCGTTTCCGTCATTTACTATCGAATCGACATAACGCCAGATCGTCACAGTGGTCGCTTTTCTCTCTAAAACGGTTACATTTATCGTCTGCAAGCCCTTGTCGCGTGATGCGGTATGCAGAGTCACTACAAGCGGCATAGTAGAACACTGAAGAAGCATCTAAGTTTATGCAATCGCCCAGTAAGAAGAGCTACATTTCAAGTTTTAGTTATCGATTAATGAATTATTGGGCGGTTTGGTGCCTTGGACCAGACCGAGGACCTTAAGATTTTGCATGAACCGAGGACTGGCAGCCAGGTAACACGAGAAATTGTGTAAAGTGTTAATATATAGTAAAAACCTAAGAAAATCTCCCGTTTCCGTCATTTACTATCGAATCGACATAACGCCAGATCGTCACATTGGTCGCTTTTCTCCTTGAAACGGTTACATTTATCGCCTGCAAGCCCTTGCCGCGTGATGCGGTATGCAGAGTCACTACAAGCGGCATAGTAGAACACTGAAGAAGCATCTAAGTTTATGCAATCGCCCAGTAAGAAGAGCTACAGTTCAAGTTTTAGTTATCGATTAATGAATTATTGGGCGGTTTGGTGCCTTGGACCAGACCGAGGACCTTAAGATTTTGCATGAACCGAGGACTGGCAGCCAGGTAACACGAGAAATTGTGTAAAGTGTTAATATGTAGTAAAAACCCAAGAAAATCTCCCGTTTCCGTCATTTACTATCGAATCGACATAACGCCAGATCGTCACATTGGTCGCTTTTCTCTCTGAAACGGTTACATTTATCGTCTGCAAGCCCTTGTCGCGTGATGCGGTATGGAGACACAGTGCAAGCAGCACACTAGAACACAGAATAAGAATCTACGTTGATGCAATCGGCCAGTAAGAAGAGCTACATTTCAAGTTTTAGTTATCGATTAATGAATTATTGGGCGGTTTGGTGCCTTGGACCAGACCGAGGACCTTAAGATTTTGCATGAACCGAGGACTGGCAGCCAGGTAACACGAGAAATTGTGTAAAGTGTTAATATGTAGTAAAAACCTGAGAAAATCTCCCGTTTCCGTCATTTACTATCGAATCGACATAACGCCAGATCGTCACATTGGTCGCTTTTCTCTCTGAAACGGTTACATTTATCGTCTGCAAGCCCTTGTCGCGTGATGCGGTATGCAGAGTCACTACAAGCGGCATAGTAGAACACTGAAGAAGCATCTAAGTTTATGCAATCGCCCAGTAAAAAAAGCTACATTTCAAGTATTAGTTATCGATTAATGAATTATTGGGCGGTTTGGTGCCTTGGACCAGGCCGAGGACCTTAAGATTTTGCATGAACCGAGGACTCGCAGCCAGGTAACACGAGAAATTGTGTAAAGTGTTAATATGTAGTAAAAACCTAAGAAAATCTCTCGTTTCCGTCATTTACTATCGAATCGACATAACGCCAGATCGTCACATTGGTAGCTTTTCTCTCTGAAACGGTTACATATATCGTCTGCAAGCCCTTGTCGCGTGATGCGGTATGCAGACACAGTACAAGCAGCACACTAGAACACAGAATAAGAATCTACGTTGATGCAATCGGCCAGTAAGAAGAGCTACATTTCAAGTTTTAGTTACCGATTAATGAATTATTGGGCGGTTATGTGCCTTGGACCAGACCGAGGACCTTAAGATTTTGCATGAACCGAGGACTCGCAGCCAGGTAACACGAGAAATTGTGTAAAGTGTCAATATGTAGTAAAAACCTAAGAAAATCTCCCGTTTCCGTCATTTACTATCGAATCGACATAACGCCAGATCGTCACAGTGGTCGCTTTTCTCTCTGAAACGGTTACATTTATCGTCTGCAAGCCCTTGTCGCGTGATGCGGTATGCAGAGTCACTACAAGCGGCATAGTAGAACACTGAAGAAGCATCTAAGTTTATGCAATCGCCCAGTAAAAAAAGCTACATTTCAAGTTTTAGTTATCGATTAATGAATTATTGGGCGGTTTGGTGCCTTGGACCAGACCGAGGACCTTAAGATTTTGCATGAACCGAGGACTGGCAGCCAGGTAACACGAGAAATTGTGTAAAGTGTTAATATGTAGTAAAAACCTAAGAAAATCTCCCGTTTCCGTCATTTACTATCGAATCGACATAACGCCAGATCGTCACAGTGGTCGCTTTTCTCTCTGAAACGGTTACATTTATCGTCTGCAAGCCCTTGTCGCGTGATGCGGTATACAGAGTCACTACAAGCGGCATAGTAGAACACTGAAGAAGCATCTAAGATTATGCAATCGCCCAGTAAAAAGAGCTACATTTCAAGTTTTAGTTATCGATTAATGAATTATTGGGCGGTTTGGTGCCTTGGACCAGACCGAGGACCTTAAGATTTTGCATGAACCGAGGACTCGCAGCCAGGTAACACGAGAAATTGTGTAAAGTGTTAATATGTAGTAAAAACCTAAGAAAATCTCCCGGTTCCGTCATTTACTATCGAATCGACATAACGCCAGATCGTCACGTTGGTAGCTTTTCTCTCTGAAACGGTTACATTTATCGTCTGCAAGCCCTTGTCGCGTGATGCGGTATGCAGACACAGTACAAGCAGCACACTAGAACACAGAATAAGAATCTACGTTGATGCAATTGGCCAGTAAGAAGAGCTACATTTCAAGTTTTAGTTATCGATTAATGAATTATTGGGCGGTTTGGTGCCTTGGACCAGACCGGGGACCTTAAGATTTTGCATGAACCGAGGACTGGCAGCCAGGTAACACGAGAAATTGTGTAAAGTGTTAATATGTAGTAAAAACCTGAGAAAATCTCCCGTTTCCGTCATTTACTATCGAATCGACATAACGCCAGATCGTCACATTGGTCGCTTTTCCCTCTGAAACGGTTACATTTATCGTCTGCAGGCCCTTTTCGCGTGATGCGGTATGCAGAGTCACTACAAGCGGCATAGTAGAACACTGAAGAAGCATCTAAGTTTATGCAATCGCCCAGTAAGAAGAGTTGCAGTTCAAGTTTTAGTTATCGATTAATGAATTATTGGGCGGTATGGTGCCTTGGACCAGACCGAGGACCTTAAGATTTTGCATGAACCGAGGACTGGCAGCCACGTAACACGAGAAATTGTGTAAAGTGTTAATATGTAGTAAAAACCTAAGAAAATCTCCCGTTTCCGTCATTTACTATCGAATCGACATAACGCCAGATCGTCACATTGGTCGCTTTTCTCTCTGAAACGGTTACATTTATCGTCTGCAAGCCCTTGTCGCGTGATGCGGTATGCAGACACAGTACAAGCAGCACACTAGAACACAGAATAAGAATCTACGTTGATGCAATCGGCCAGTAAGAAGAGCTACATTTCAAGTTTTAGTTATCGATTAATGAATTATTGGGCGGTTTGGTGCCTTGGACCAGACCGAGGACCTTAAGATTTTGCATGAACCGAGGACTGGCAGCCAGGTAACACGAGAAATTGTGTAAAGTGTCAATATGTAGTAAAAACCTAAGAAAATCTCCCGTTTCCGTCATTTACTATCGAATCGACATAACGCCAGATCGTCACAGTGGTCGCTTTTCTCTCTGAAACGGTTACATTTATCGTCTGCAAGCCCTTGTCGCGTGATGCGGTATGCAGAGTCACTACAAGCGGCATAGTAGAACACTGAAGAAGCATCTAAGTTTATGCAATCGCCCAGTAAAAAAAGCTACATTTCAAGTTTTAGTTATCGATTAATGAATTATTGGGCGGTTTGGTGCCTTGGACCAGACCGAGGACCTTAAGATTTTGCATGAACCGAGGACTGGCAGCCAGGTAACACGAGAAATTGTGTAAAGTGTTAATATGTAGTAAAAACCTAAGAAAATCTCCCGTTTCCGTCATTTACTATCGAATCGACATAACGCCAGATCGTCACAGTGGTCGCTTTTCTCTCTGAAACGGTTACATTTATCGTCTGCAAGCCCTTGTCGCGTGATGCGGTATACAGAGTCACTACAAGCGGCATAGTAGAACACTGAAGAAGCATCTAAGATTATGCAATCGCCCAGTAAAAAGAGCTACATTTCAAGTTTTAGTTATCGATTAATGAATTATTGGGCGGTTTGGTGCCTTGGACCAGACCGAGGACCTTAAGATTTTGCATGAACCGAGGACTCGCAGCCAGGTAACACGAGAAATTGTGTAAAGTGTTAATATGTAGTAAAAACCTAAGAAAATCTCCCGGTTCCGTCATTTACTATCGAATCGACATAACGCCAGATCGTCACGTTGGTAGCTTTTCTCTCTGAAACGGTTACATTTATCGTCTGCAAGCCCTTGTCGCGTGATGCGGTATGCAGACACAGTACAAGCAGCACACTAGAACACAGAATAAGAATCTACGTTGATGCAATCGGCCAGTAAGAAGAGCTACATTTCAAGTTTTAGTTATCGATTAATGAATTATTGGGCGGTTTGGTGCCTTGGACCAGACCGAGGACCTTAAGATTTTGCATGAACCGAGGACTGGCAGCCAGGTAACACCAGAAATTGTGTAAAGTGTTAATATGTAGTAAAAACCTAAGAAAGTCTCCCGTTTCCGTCATTTACTATCGATTCGACATAACGCCAGATCGTCACATTGGTCGCTTTTCTCTCTGAAACGGTTACATTTATCGTCTGCAAGCCCTTGTCGCGTGATGCGGCATGCAGACACAGTACAAGCAGCACACTAGAACACAGAATAAGATTCTACGTTGATGCAATCGGCCAGTAAGAAGAGCTTTATTTCAAGTTTTAGTTATCGATTAATGAATTATTGGGCGGTTTGGTGCCTTGGACCAGACCGAGGACCTTAAGATTTTGCATGAACCGAGGACTGGCAGCCAGATAACACGAGAAATTGTGTAAAGTGTTAATATGTAGTAAAAACCTAAGAAAATTTCCCGTTTCCGGCATTTACTATCGAATCGACATAACGCCAGATCGTCACAGTGGTCGCTTTTCTCTCTGAAACGGTTACATTTATCGTCTGCATGCCCTTGTCGCGTGATGCGGTAAGCAGAGTCACTACAAGCGGCATAGTAGAACACTGAAGAAGCATATAAGTTTATGCAATCGCCCAGTAAGCAGAGCTACATTTCAAGTTTTAGTTATCGATTAATGAATTATTGGGGGGTTTGGTGCCTTGGACCAGACCGAGGACCTTAAGATTTCGCATGAACCGAGGACTGGCAGCTAGGTAACACGAGAAATTCTGTAAAGTGTTAATATGTAGTAAAAACCTAAGAAAATCTCCCGTTTCCGTCATTTACTATCGAATCGACATAACGCCAGATCGTCACATTGGTCGCTCTTCTCTCTGAAACGGTTACATTTATCGTCTGCAAGCCCTTGTCGCGTGATGCGGTATGCAGAGTCACTTCAAGCGGCATAGTAGAACACTGAAGAAGCATCTAAGTTTATGCAATCGCCCAGTAAGAAGAGCTGCAGTTCAAGTTTTAGTTATCGATTAATTAATTATTGGGCGGTTTGTTGCCTTGGACCAGACCGAGGACCTTAAGATTTTGCATGAACCGAGGACTGGCAGCCAGGTAACACGAGAAATTGTGTAAAGTGTTAATATGTAGTAAAAACCTAAGAAAATCTCCCGTTTCCGTCATTTACTATCGAATCGACATAACGCCAGATCGTCACATTGGTCGCTTTTCTCTCTGAAACGGTTACATTTATCGTCTGCAAGCCCTTGTCGCGTGATGCGGTATGCAGACACAGTACAAGCAGCACACTAGAACACAGAATAAGAATCTACGTTGATGCAATCGGCCAGTAAGAAGAGCTACATTTCAAGTTTTAGTTATCGATTAATGAATTATTGGGCGGTTTGGTGCCTTGGACCAGACCGAGGACCTTAAGATTTCGCATGAACCGAGGACTGGCAGCCAGGTAACACGAGAAATTGTGTAAAGTGTTAATATGTAGTAAAAACCTAAGAAAATCTCCTGTTTCCGTCATTTACTATCGAATCGACATAACGCCAGATCGTCACATTGGTCGCTTTTCTCCTTGAAACGGTTACATTTATCGCCTGCAAGCCCTTGTCGCGTGATGCGGTATGCAGAGTCACTACAAGCGGCATAGTAGAACACTGAAGAAGCATCTAAGTTTATGCAATCGCCCAGTAAGAAGAGCTACAGTTCAAGTTTTAGTTATCGATTAATGAATTATTGGGCGGTTTGGTGCCTTGGACCAGACCGAGGACCTTAAGATTTTGCATGAACCGAGGACTGGCAGCCAGGTAACACGAGAAATTGTGTAAAGTGTTAATATGTAGTAAAAACCCAAGAAAATCTCCCGTTTCCGTCATTTACTATCGAATCGACATAACGCCAGATCGTCACATTGGTCGCTTTTCTCTCTGAAACGGTTACATTTATCGTCTGCAAGCCCTTGTCACGTGATGCGGTATGCAGACACAGTACAAGCAGCACACTAGAACACAGAATAAGAATCTACGTTGATGCAATCGGCCAGTAAGAAGAGCTACATTTCAAGTTTTAGTTATCGATTAATGAATTATTGGGCGGTTTGGTGCCTTGGACCAGACCGAGGACCTTAAGATTTTGCATGAACCGAGGACTGGCAGCCAGGTAACACGAGAAATTGTGTAAAGTGTTAATATGTAGTAAAAACCTGAGAAAATCTCCCGTTTCCGTCATTTACTATCGAATCGACATAACGCCAGATCGTCACATTGGTCGCTTTACTATCTGAAACGGTTACATTTATCGTCTGCAAGCCCTTGTCGCGTGATGCGGTATGCAGAGTCACTACAAGCTGCATAGTAGACCACTGAAGAAGCATCTAAGTTTATGCAATCGCCCAGTAAGAAGAGCTACATTTCAAGTTTTAGTTATCGATTAATGAATTATTGGGCGGTTTGGTGCCTTGGACCAGACCGAGGACCTTAAGATTTCGCATGAACCGAGGACTGGCAGCCAGGTAACACGAGAAATTGTGTAAAGTGTTAATATGTAGTAAAAACCTAAGAAAATCTCCTGTTTCCGTCATTTACTATCGAATCGACATAACGCTAGATCGTCACATTGGTCGCTTTTCTCCTTGAAACGGTTACATTTATCGCCTGCAAGCCCTTGTCGCGTGATGCGGTATGCAGAGTCACTACAAGCGGCATAGTAGAACACTGAAGAAGCATCTAAGTTTATGCAATCGCCCAGTAAGAAGAGCTACAGTTCAAGTTTTAGTTATCGATTAATGAATTATTGGGCGGTTTGGTGCCTTGGACCAGACCGAGGACCTTAAGATTTTACATGAACCGAGGACTGGCAGCCAGGTAACACGAGAAATTGTGTAAAGTGTTAATATGTAGTAAAAACCTGAGAAAATCTCCCGTTTCCGTCATTTACTATCGAATCGACATAACGCCAGATCGTCACTTTGGTCGCTTTTCTCTCTGAAACGGTTACATTTATCGTCTGCAAGCCCTTGTCGCGTGATGCGGTATGCAGAGTCACTACAAGCGGCATAGTAGAACACTGAAGAAGCATCTAAGTTTATGCAATCGCTCAGTGAAAAAAGCTACATTTCAAGTATTAGTTATCGATTAATGAATTATTGGGCGGTTTGGTGCCTTGGACCAGACCGAGGACCTTAAGATTTTGCATGAACCGAGGACTCGCAGCCAGGTAACACGAGAAATTGTGTAAAGTGTTAATATGTAGTAAAAACCTAAGAAAATCTCCCGTTTCCGTCATTTACTATCGAATCGACATAACGCCAGATCGTCACATTCGTAGCTTTTCTCTCTGAAACGGTTACATTTATCGTCTGCAAGCCCTTGTCGCGTGATGCGGTATGCAGACACAGTACAAGCAGCACACTAGAACACAGAATAAGAATCTACGTTGATGCAATCGGCCAGTAAGAAGAGCTACATTTCAAGTTTTAGTTATCGATTAATGAATTATTGGGCGGTTTGGTGCCTTGGACCAGACCGAGGACCTTAAGATTTTGCATGAACCGAGGACTCGCAGCCAGGTAACACGAGAAATTGTGTAAAGTGTTAATATGTAGTAAAAACCTAAGAAAATCTCCCGTTTCCGTCATTTACTATCGAATCGACATAACGCCAGATCGTCACATTGGTCGCTTTTCCCTCTGAAACGGTTACATTTATCGTCTGCAAGCCCTTTTCGCGTGATGCGGTATGCAGAGTCACTACAAGCGGCATAGTAGAACACTGAAGAAGCATCTATGTTTATGCAATCGCCCAGTAAGAAGAGCTGCAGTTCAAGTTTTAGTTATCGATTAATGAATTATTGGGCGGTATGGTGCCTTGGACCCGACCGAGGACCTTAAGATTTTGCATGAACCGAGGACTGGCAGCCACGTAACACGAGAAATTGTGTAAAGTGTTAATATGTAGTAAAAACCTAAGAAAATCTCCCGTTTCCGTCATTTACTATCGAATCGACATAACGCCAGATCGTCACATTGGTCGCTTTTCTCCTTGAAACGGTTACATTTATCGCCTGCAAGCCCTTGTCGCGTGATGCGGTATGCAGAGTCACTACAAGCGGCATAGTAGAACACTGAAGAAGCATCTAAGTTTATGCAATCGCCCAGTAAGAAGAGCTACAGTTCAAGTTTTAGTTATCGATTAATGAATTATTGGGCGGTTTGGTGCCTTGGACCAGACTAGGACCTTAAGATATTGCATGAACCGAGGACTGGCAGCCAGGTAACACGAGAAATTGTGTAAAGTGTTAATATGTAGTAAAAACCCAAGAAAATCTCCCGTTTCCGTCATTTACTATCGAATCGACATAACGCCAGATCGTCACATTGGTCGCTTTTCTCTCTGAAACGGTTACATTTATCGTCTGCAAGCCCTTGTCACGTGATGCGGTATGCAGACACAGTACAAGCAGCACACTAGAACACAGAATAAGAATCTACGTTGATGCAATCGGCCAGTAAGAAGAGCTACATTTCAAGTTTTAGTTATCGATTAATGAATTATTGGGCGGTTTGGTGCCTTGGACCAGACCGAGGACCTTAAGATTTTGCATGAACCGAGGACTGGCAGCCAGGTAACACGAGAAATTGTGTAAAGTGTTAATATGTAGTAAAAACCTGAGAAAATCTCCCGTTTCCGTCATTTACTATCGAATCGACATAACGCCAGATCGTCACATTGGTCGCTTTACTCTCTGAAACGGTTACATTTATCGTCTGCAAGCCCTTGTCGCGTGATGCGGTATGCAGAGTCACTACAAGCGGCATAGTAGAACACTGAAGAAGCATCTAAGTTTATGCAATCGCCCAGTAAGAAGAGCTACAGTTCAAGTTTTAGTTATCGATTAATGAATTATTGGGCGGTTTGGTGCCTTGGACCAGACCGAGGACCTTAAGATTTCGCATGAACCGAGGACTGGCAGCCAGGTAACACGAGAAATTGTGTAAAGTGTTAATATGTAGTAAAAACCTAAGAAAATCTCCTGTTTCCGTCATTTACTATCGAATCGACATAACGCCAGATCGTCACATTGGTCGCTTTTCTCCTTGAAACGGTTACATTTATCGCCTGCAAGCCCTTGTCGCGTGATGCGGTATGCAGAGTCACTACAAGCGGCATAGTAGAACACTGAAGAAGCATCTAAGTTTATGCAATCGCCCAGTAAGAAGAGCTACAGTTCAAGTTTTAGTTATCGATTAATGAATTATTGGGCGGTTTGGTGCCTTGGACCAGACCGAGGACCTTAAGATTTTGCATGAACCGAGGACTGGCAGCCAGAAACACGAGAAATTGTGTAAAGTGTTAATATGTAGTAAAAACCCAAGAAAATCTCCCGTTTCCGTCATTTACTATCGAATCGACATAACGCCAGATCGTCACATTGGTCGCTTTTCTCTCTGAAACGGTAACATTTATCGTCTGCAAGCCCTTGTCGCGTGATGCGGTATGCAGACACAGTACAAGCAGCACACTAGAACACAGAATAAGAATCTACGTTGATGCAATCGGCCAGTAAGAAGAGCTACATTTCAAGTTTTAGTTATCGATTAATGAATTATTGGGCGGTTTGGTGCCTTGGACCAGACCGAGGACCTTAAGATTTTGCATGAACCGAGGACTGGCAGCCAGGTAACACGAGAAATTGTGTAAAGTGTTAATATGTAGTAAAAACCTGAGAAAATCTCCCGTTTCCGTCATTTACTATCGAATCGACATAACGCCAGATCGTCACTTTGGTCGCTTTTCTCTCTGAAACGGTTACATTTATCGTCTGCAAGCCCTTGTCGCGTGATGCGGTATGCAGAGTCACTACAAGCGGCATAGTAGAACACTGAAGAAGCATCTAAGTTTATGCAATCGCCCAGTAAAAAAAGCTACATTTCAAGTATTAGTTATCGATTAATGAATTATTGGGCGGTTTGGTGCCTTGGACCAGACCGAGGACCTTAAGATTTTGCATGAACCGAGGACTCGCAGCCAGGTAACACGAGAAATTGTGTAAAGTGTTAATATGTAGAAAAAATCTAAGAAAATCTCCCGTTTCCGTCATTTACTATCGAATCGACATAACGCCAGATCGTCACATTGGTAGCTTTTCTCTCTGAAACGGTTACATTTATCGTCTGCAAGCCATTGTCGCGTGATGCGGTATGCAGACACAGTACAAGCAGCACACTAGAACACAGAATAAGAATCTACGTTGATGCAATCGGCCAGTAAGAAGAGCTACATTTCAAGTTTTAGTTATCGATTAATGAATTATTGGGCGGTTTGGTGCCTTGGACCAGACCGAGGACCTTAAGATTTTGCATGAACCGAGGACTGGCAGCCAGGTAACACGAGAAATTGTGTAAAGTGTTAATATGTAGTAAAAACCTAAGAAAATCTCCCGTTTCCGTCATTTACTATCGAATCGACATAACGCCAGATCGTCACATTGGTCGCTTTTCCCTCTGAAACGGTTACATTTATCGTCTGCAAGCCCTTGTCGCGTGATGCGGTATGCAGAGTCACTACAAGCGGCATAGTAGAACACTGAAGAAGCATCTAAGTTTATGCAATCGCCCAGTAAAAAGAGCTGCAGTTCAAGTTTTAGTTATCGATTAATGAATTATTGGGCGGTATGGTGCCTTGGACCAGACCGAGGACCTTAAGATTTTGCATGAACCGAGGACTGGCAGCCACGTAACACGAGAAATTGTGTAAAGTGTTAATATGTAGTAAAAACCTAAGAAAATCTCCCGTTTCCGTCATTTACTATCGAATCGACATAACGCCAGATCGTCACATTGGTCGCTTTTCTCTCTGAAACGGTTACATTTATCGTCTGCAAGCCCTTGTCGCGTGATGCGGTATGCAGACACAGTACAAGCAGCACACTAGAACACAGAATAAAAATCTACGTTGATGCAATCGGCCAGTAAGAAGAGCTACTTTTCAAGTTTTAGTTATCGATTAATGAATTATTGGGCGGTTTGGTGCCTTGGACCAGACCGAGGAC
This sequence comes from Schistocerca cancellata, assembly GCF_023864275.1. Lineage (NCBI taxonomy): Eukaryota > Metazoa > Arthropoda > Insecta > Orthoptera > Acrididae > Schistocerca > Schistocerca cancellata. Next base: position 68,157 of record NW_026047150.1, on the reverse strand, counting down.
CTTAAGATTTTGCATGAACCGAGGACTGGCAGGCAGGTAACACGAGAAGTTGTGTAAAGTGTTAATATGTAGTAAAAACCTAAGAAAATCTCCCGTTTCCGTCATTTACTATCGAATCGACATAACGCCAGATCGTCACAGTGGTCGCTTTTCTCTCTGAAACGGTTACATTTATCGTCTGCAAGCCCTTGTCGCGTGATGCGGTATGCAGAGTCACTACAAGCGGCATAGTAGAACACTGATGAAGCATCTAAGTTTATGCAATCGCCCAGTAAGAAGAGCTACATTTCAAGTTTTAGTTATCGATTAATGAATTATTGGGCGGTTTGGTGCCTTGGACCAGACCGAGGACCTTAAGATTTTGCATGAACCGAGAACTGGCAGCCAGGTAACACGAGAAATTGTGTAAAGTGTTAATATGTAGTAAAAACCTAAGAAAATCTCCCGTTTCCGTCATTTACTATCGAATCGACATAACGCCAGATCGTCACAGTGGTCGCTTTTCTCTCTGAAACGGTTACATTTATCGTCTGCAAGCCCTTGTCGCGTGATGCGGTATGCAGAGTCACTACAAGCGGCATAGTAGAACACTGAAGAAGCATCTAAGTTTATGCAATCGCCCAGTAATAAGAGCTACATTTCAAGTTTTAGTTATCGATTAATGAATTATTGGGCGGTTTGGTGCCTTGGACCAGACCGAGGACCTTAAGATTTTGCATGAACCGAGGACTCGCATCCAGGTAACACGAGAAATTGTGTAAAGTGTTAATATGTAGTAAAAACCTAAGAAAATCTCCCGGTTCCGTCTTTTACTATCGAATCGACATAACGCTAGATCGTCACATTGGTAGCTTTTCTCTCTGAAACGGTTACATTTATCGTCTGCAAGCCCTTGTCGCGTGATGCGGTATGCAGACACAGTACAAGCAGCACACTAGAACACAGATTAAGAATCTACGTTGATGCAATCGGCCAGTAAGAAGAGCTACATTTCAAGTTTTAGTTATCGATTAATGAATTATTGGGCGGTTTGGTGCCTTGGACCAGACCGAGGACCTTAAGATTTTGCATGAACCGAGGACTGGCAGCCAGGTAACACGAGAAATTGTGTAAAGTGTTAATATGTAGTAAAAACCTAAGAAAAACTCCCGTTTCCGTCATTTACTATCGAATCGACATAACGCCAGATCGTCACAGTGGTCGCTTTTCTCTCTGAAACGGTTACATTTATCGTCTGCAAGCCCTTGTCGCGTGATGCGGTATGCAGAGTCACTACAAGCGGCATAGTAGAACACTGATGAAGCATCTAAGTTTATGCAATCGCCCAGTAAGAAGAGCTACATTTCAAGTTTTAGTTATCGATTAATGAATTATTGGGCGGTTTGGTGCCTTGGACCAGACCGAGGACCTTAAGATTTTGCATGAACCGAGGACTGGCAGCCAGGTAACACGAGAAATTGTGTAAAGTGTTAATATGTAGTAAAAACCTAAGAAAATCTCCCGTTTCCGTCATTTACTATCGAATCGACATAACGCCAGATCGTCACAGTGGTCGCTTTTCTCTCTGAAACGGTTACATTTATCGTCTGCAAGCCCTTGACGCGTGATGCGGTATACAGAGTCACTACAAGCGGCATAGTAGAACACTGAAGAAGCATCTAAGTTTATGCAATCGCCCAGTAAAAAGAGCTACATTTCAAGTTTTAGTTATCGATTAATAAATTATTGGGCGGTTTGGTGCCTTGGACCAGACCGAGGACCTTAAGATTTTGCATGAACCGAGGACTCGCAGCCAGGTAACACGAGAAATTGTGTAAAGTGTTAATATGTAGTAAAAACCTAAGAAAATCTCCCGGTTCCGTCATTTACTATCGAATCGACATAACGCCAGATCGTCACATTGGTAGCTTTTCTCTCTGAAACGGTTACATTTATCGTCTGCAAGCCCTTGTCGCGTGATGCGGTATGCAGACACAGTACAAGCAGCACACTAGAACACAGAATAACAATCTACGTTGATGCAATCGGCCAGTAAGAAGAGCTACATTTCAAGTTTTAGTTATCGATTAATGAATTATTGGGCGGTTTGGTGCCTTGGACCAGACCGAGGACCTTAAGATTTTGCACGAACCGAGGACTCGCATCCAGGTAACAAGAGAAATTGTGTAAAGTGTTAATATGTAGTAAAAACCTAAGAAAATCTCCCGGTTCCGTCATTTACTATCGAATCGACATAACGCCAGATCGTCACATTGGTCGCTTTTCTCTCTGAAACGGTTACATTTATCGTCTGCAAGCCCTTGTCGCGTGATGCGGTATGCAGACACAGTACAAGCAGCACACTAGAACACAGAATAAGAATCTACGTTGATGCAATCGGCCAGTAAGAAGAGCTTTATTTCAAGTTTTAGTTATCGATTAATGAATTATTGGGCGGTTTGGTGCCTTGGACCAGACCGAGGACCTTAAGATTTTGCATGAACCGAGGACCGGCAGCCAGGTAACACCAGAAATTGTGTAAAGTGTTAATATGTAGTAAAAACCTAAGAAAATCTCCCGTTTACGTCATTTACTATCGATTCGACATAACGCCAGATCGTCACATTGGTCGCTTTTCTCTCTGAAACGGTTACATTTATCGTCTGCAAGCCCTTGTCGCGTGATGCGGCATGCAGACACAGTACAAGCAGCACACTAGAACACAGAATAAGAATCTACGTTGATGCAATCGGCCAGTAAGAAGACCTTTATTTCAAGTTTTAGTTATCGATTAATGAATTATTGGGCGGTTTGGTTCCTTGGACCAGACCGAGGACCTTAAGATTTTGCATGAACCGAGGACTGGCAGCCAGATAACACGAGAAATTGTGTAAAGTGTTAATATGTAGTAAAAACCTAAGAAAATCTCCCGTTTCCGACATTTACTATCGAATCGACATAACGCCAGATCGTCACAGTGGTCGCTTTTCTCTCTGAAACGGTTACATTTATCGTCTGCATGCCCTTGTCGCGTGATGCGGTATGCAGAGTCACTACAAGCGGCATAGTAGAACACTGAAGAAGCATCTAAGTTTATGCAATCGCCCAGTAAGCAGAGCTACATTTCAAGTTTTAGTTATCGATTAATGAATTATTGGGCGGTTTGGTGCCTTGGACCAGACCGAGGACCTTAAGATTTCGCATGAACCGAGGACTGGCAGCCAGGTAACACGAGAAATTGTGTAAAGTGTTAATATGTAGTAAAAACCTAAGAAAATCTCCCGTTTCCGTCATTTACTATCGAATCGACATAACGCCAGATCGTCACATTGGTCGCTTTTCTCTCTGAAACGGTTACATTTATCGTCTGCAAGCCCTTGTCGCGTGATGCGGTATGCAGAGTCACTACAAGCGGCATAGTAGAACACTGAAGAAGCATCTAAGTTTATGCAATCGCCCAGTAAGAAGAGCTACATTTCAAGTTTTAGTTATCGATTAATGAATTATTGGGCGGTTTGGTGCCTTGGACCAGACCGAGGACATTAAAATTTCGAATGAACCGAGGACTGGCAGCCAGGTAACACGAGAAATTGTGTAAAGTGTTAATATGTAGTAAAAACCTAAGAAAATCTCCCGTTTCCGTCATTTACTATCGAATCGACATAACGCCAGATCGTCACATTGGTCGCTTTTCTCTCTGAAACGGTTACATTTATCGTCTGCAAGCCCTTGTCGCGTGATGCGGTATGCAGAGTCACTACAAGCGGCATAGTAGAACACTGAAGAAGCATCTAAGTTTATGCAATCGCCCAGTAAAAAAAGCTACATTTCAAGTTTTAGTTATCGATTAATGAATTATTGGGCGGTTTGGTGCCTTGGACCAGACCGAGGACCTTAAGATTTTGCATGAACCGAGGACTGGCAGCCAGGTAACACGAGAAATTGTGTAAAGTGTTAATATGTAGTAAAAACCTAAGAAAATCTCCCGTTTCCGTCATTTACTATCGAATCGACATAACGCCAGATCGTCACAGTGGCCGCTTTTCTCTCTGAAACGGTTACATTTATCGTCTGCAAGCCCTTGTCGCGTGATGCGGTATACAGAGTCACTACAAGCGGCATAGTAGAACACTGAAGAAGCATCTAAGATTATGCAATCGCCCAGTAAAAAGAGCTACATTTCAAGTTTTAGTTATCGATTAATGAATTATTGGGCGGTTTGGTGCCTTGGACCAGACCGAGGACCTTAAGATTTTGCATGAACCGAGGACTCGCAGCCAGGTAACACGAGAAATTGTGTAAAGTGTTAATATGTAGTAAAAACCTAAGAAAATCTCCCGGTTCCGTCATTTACTATCGAATCGACATAACGCCAGATCGTCACGTTGGTAGCTTTTCTCTCTGAAACGGTTACATTTATCGCCTGCAAGCCCTTGTCGCGTGATGCGGTATGCAGAGTCACTACAAGCGGCATAGTAGAACACTGAAGAAGCATCTAAGTTTATGCAATCGCCCAGTAAGAAGAGCTACAGTTCAAGTTTTAGTTATCGATTAATGAATTATTGGGCAGTTTGGTGCCTTGGACCAGACCGAGGACCTTAAGATTGTGCATGAACCGAGGACTGGCAGCCAGGTAACACGAGAAATTGTGTAAAGTGTTAATATGTAGTAAAAACACAAGAAAATCTCCCGTTTCCGTCATTTACTATCGAATCGACATAACGCCAGATCGTCACATTGGTCGCTTTTCTCTCTGAAACGGTTACATTTATCGTCTGCAAGCCCTTGTCGCGTGATGCGGTATGCAGACACAGTACAAGCAGCACACTAGAACACAGAATAAGAATCTACGTTGATGCAATCGGCCAGTAAGAAGAGCTACATTTCAAGTTTTAGTTATCGATTAATGAATTATTGGGCGGTTTGGTGCCTTGGACCAGACCGAGGACCTTAAGATTTTGCATGAACCGAGGACTGGCAGCCAGATAACACGAGAAATTGTGTAAAGTGTTAATATGTAGTAAAAACCTGAGAAAATCTCCCGTTTCCGTCATTTACTATCGAATCGACATAACGCCAGATCGTCACATTGGTCGCTTTTCTCTCTGAAACGGTTACATTTATCGTCTGCAAGCCCTTGTCGCGTGATGCGGTATGCAGAGTCACTACAAGCGGCATAGTAGACCACTGAAGAAGCATCTAAGTTTATGCAATCGCCCAGTAAGAAGAGCTACATTTCAAGTTTTAGTTATCGATTAATGAATTATTGGGCGGTTTGGTGCCTTGGACCAGACCGAGGACCTTAAGATTTCGCATGAACCGAGGACTGGCAGCCAGGTAACACGAGAAATTGTGTAAAGTGTTAATATGTAGTAAAAACCTAAGAAAATCTCCTGTTTCCGTCATTTACTATCGAATCGACATAACGCCAGATCGTCACATTGGTCGCTTTTCTCCTTGAAACGGTTACATTTATCGCCTGCAAGCCCATGTCGCGTGATGCGGTATGCAGAGTCACTACAAGCGGCATAGTAGAACACTGAAGAAGCATCTAAGTTTATGCAATCGCCCAGTAAGAAGAGCTATAGTTCAAGTTTTAGTTATCGATTAATGAATTATTGGGCGGTTTGGTGCCTTGGACCAGACCGAGGACCTTAAGATTTTGCATGAACCGAGGACTGGCAGCCAGAAACACGAGAAATTGTGTAAAGTGTTAATATGTAGTAAAAACCCAAGAAAATCTCCCGTTTCCGTCATTTACTATCGAATCGACATAACGCCAGATCGTCACATTGGTCGCTTTTCTCTCTGAAACGGTTACATTTATCGTCTGCAAGCCCTTGTCGCGTGATGCGGTATGCAGACACAGTACAAGCAGCACACTAGAACACAGAATAAGAATCTACGTTGATGCAATCGGCCAGTAAGAAGAGCTACATTTCAAGTTTTAGTTATCGATTAATGAATTATTGGGCGGTTTGGTGCCTTGGACCAGACCGAGGACCTTAAGATTTTGCATGAACCGAGGACTGGCAGCCAGGTAACACGAGAAATTGTGTAAAGTGTTAATATGTAGTAAAAACCTGAGAAAATCTCCCGTTTCCGTCATTTACTATCGAATCGACATAACGCCAGATCGTCACATTGGTCGCTTTTCTCTCTGAAACGGTTACATTTATCGTCTGCAAGCCCTTGTCGCGTGATGCGGTATGCAGAGTCACTACAAGCGGCATAGTAGAACACTGAAGAAGCATCTAAGTTTATGCAATCGCCCAGTAAGAAGAGCTACATTTCAAGTTTTAGTTATCGATTAATGAATTATTGGGCGGTTTGGTGCCTTGGACCAGACCGAGGACCTTAAGATTTTGCATGAACCGAGGACTGGCAGCCAGGTAACACGAGAAATTGTGTAAAGTGTTAATATGTAGTAAAAACCTAAGAAAATCTCCCGTTTCCGTCATTTACTATCGAATCGACATAACGCCAGATCGTCACAGTGGTCGCTTTTCTCTCTGAAACGGTTACATTTATCGTCTGCAAGCCCTTGTCGCGTGATGCGGTATGCAGAGTCACTACAAGCGGCATAGTAGAACACTGAAGAAGCATCTAAGTTTATGCAATCGCCCAGTAAAAAGAGCTACATTTCAAGTTTTAGTTATCGATTAATGAATTATTGGGCGGTTTGATGCCTTGGACCAGACCGCGGACCTTAAGATTTTGCATGAACCGAGGACTCGCATCCAGGTAACACGAGAAATTGTGTAAAGTGTTAATATGTAGTAAAATCCTAAGAAAATCTCCCGGTTCCGTCATTTACAATCGAATCGACACAACGCCAGATCGTCACATTGGTAGCTTTTCTCTCTGAAACGGTTACATTTATCGTCTGCAAGCCCTTGTCGCGTGATGCGGTATGCAGACACAGTACAAGCAGCACACTAGAACACAGAATAAGAATCTACGTTGATGCAATCGGCCAGTAAGAAGAGCTACATTTCAAGTTTTAGTTATCGATTAATGAATTATTGGGCGGTTTGGTGCCTTGGACCAGACCGAGGACCTTAAGATTTTGCACGAACCGAGGACTCGCATCCAGGTAACACGAGAAATTGTGTAAAGTGTTAATATGTAGTAAAAACCTAAGAAAATCTCCCGGTTCCGTCATTTACTATCGAATCGACATAACGCCAGATCGTCACATTGGTCGCTTTTCTCTCTGAAACGGTTACATTTATCGCCTGCAAGCCCTTGTCGCGTGATGCGGTATGCAGACACAGTACAAGCAGCACACTAGAACACAGAATAAGAATCTACGTTGATGCAATCGGCCAGTAAGAAGAGCTACATTTCAAGTTTTAGTTATCGATTAATGAATTATTGGGCGGTTTGGTGCCTTGGACCAGACCGAGGACCTTAAGATTTTGCATGAACCGAGGACTGGCAGCCAGGTAACACCAGAAATTGTGTAAAGTGTTAATATGTAGTAAAAACCTAAGAAAATCTCCCGTTTCCGTCATTTACTATCGATTCGACATAACGCCAGATCGTCACATTGGTCGCTTTTCTCTCTGAAACGGTTACATTTATCGTCTGCAAGCCCTTGTCGCGTGATGCGGCATGCAGACACAGTACAAGCAGCACACTAGAACACTGAATAAGAATCTACGTTGATGCAATCGGCCAGTAAGAAGAGCTTTATTTCAAGTTTTAGTTATCGATTAATGAATTATTGGGCGGTTTGGTGCCTTGGACCAGACCGAGGACCTTAAGATTTTGCATGAACCGAGGACTGGCAGCCAGATAACACGAGAAATTGTGTAAAGTGTTAATATGTAGTAAAAACCTAAGAAAATCTCCCGTTTCCGACATTTACTATCGAATCGACATAACGCCAGATCGTCACAGTGGTCGCTTTTCTCTCTGAAACGGTTACATTTATCGTCTGCATGCCCTTGTCGCGTGATGCGGTATGCAGAGTCACTACAAGCTTCATAGTAGAACACTGAAGAAGCATCTAAGTTTATGCAATCGCCCAGTAAGCAGAGCTACATTTCAAGTTTTAGTTATCGATTAATGAATTATTGGGCGGTTTGGTGCCTTGGACCAGACCGAGGACCTTAAGATTTCGCATGAACCGAGGACTGGCAGCCAGGTAACACGAGAAATTGTGTAAAGTGTTAATATGTAGTAAAAACCTAAGAAAATCTCCCGTTTCCGTCATTTACTATCGAATCGACATAACGCCAGATCGTCACATTGGTCGCTTTTCTCTCTGAAACGGTTACATTTATCGTCTGCAAGCCCTTGTCGCGTGATGCGGTATGCAGAGTCACTACAAGCGGCATAGTAGAACACTGAAGAAGCATCTAAGTTTATGCAATCGCCCAGTAAGAAGAGCTACATTTCAAGTTTTAGTTATCGATTAATGAATTATTGGGCGGTTTGGTGCCTTGGACCAGACCGAGGACATTAAGATTTCGCATGAACCGAGGACTGGCAGCCAGGTAACACGAGAAATTGTGTAAAGTGTTAATATGTAGTAAAAACTAAGAAAATCTCCTGTTTCCGTCATTTACTATCGATTCGACATAACGCCAGATCGTCACATTGGTCGCTTTTCTCTCTGAAACGGTTACTTTTATCGTCTGCAAGCCCTTGTCGCGTGATGCGGTATGCAGAGTCACTACAAGCGGCATAGTAGAACGCTGAAGAAGCATCTAAGTTTATGCAATCGCCCAGTAAGAAGAGCTGCAGTTCAAGTTTTAGTTATCGATTAATGAATTATTGGGCGGTTTGGTGCCTTGGACCAGACCGAGGACCTTAAGATTTTGCATGAACCGAGGACTGGCAGCCAGGTAACACGAGAAATTGTGTAAAGTGTTAATATGTAGTAAAGACCTAAGAAAATCTCCCGTTTCCGTCATTTACTATCGAATCGAAATAAAGCCAGATCGTCACATTGGTCGCTTTTCTCTCTGAAACGGTTACATTTATCGTCTGCAAGCCCTTGTCGCGTGATGCGGTATGCAGACACAGTACAAGCAGCACACTAGAACACAGAATTAGAATCTACGTTGATGCAATCGGCCAGTAAGAAGAGCTACATTTCAAGTTTTAGTTATCGATTAATGAATTATTGGGCGGTTTGGTGCCTTGGACCAGACCGAGGACCTTAAGATTTTGCATGAACCGAGGACTGGCAGCCAGGTAACACGAGAAATTGTGTAAAGTGTTAATATGTAGTAAAAACCTAAGAAAATCTCCCGTTTCCGTCATTTACTATCGAATCGACATAACGCCAGATCGTCACATTGGTCGCTTTTCTCTCTGAAACGGTTACATTTATCGTCTTCAAGCCCTTGTCGCGTGATGCGGTATGCAGACACAGTACAAGCAGCACACTAGAACACAGAATAAGTATCTACGTTGATGCAATCGGCCAGTAAGAAGAGCTACATTTCAAGTTTTAGTTATCGATTAATGAATTATTGGCCGGTTTGGTGCCTTGGACCAGACCGAGGACCTTAAGATTTCGCATGAACCGAGGACTGGCAGCCAGGTAACACGAGAAATTGTGTAAAGTGTTAATATGTAGTAAAAACCTAAGAAAATCTCCTGATTCCGTCATTTACTATCGAATCGACATAACGCCAGATCGTCACATTGGTCGCTTTTCTCTCTGAAACGGTTACATTTATCGTCTGCAAGCCCTTGTCGCGTGATGCGGTATGCAGAGTCACTACAAGCGGCATAGTAGAACAGTGAAGAAGCATCTAAGTTTATGCAATCGCCCAGTAAGAAGAGCTGCAGTTCAAGTTTTAGTTATCGATTAATGAATTATTGGGCGGTTTGGTGCCTTGGACCAGACCGAGGACCTTAAGATTTTGCATGAACCGAGGACTGGCAGCCAGGTAACACGAGAAATTGTGTAAAGTGTTAATATGTAGTAAAAACCTAAGAAAATCTCCCGTTTCCGTCATTTACTATCGAATCGACATAACGCCAGATCGTCACATTGGTCGCTTTTCTCTCTGAAACGGTTACATTTATCGTCTGCAAGCCCTTGTCGCGTGATGCGGTATGCAAAGTCACTACAAGCGGCATAGTAGAACACTGAAGAAGCATCTAAGTTTATGCAATCGCCCAGTAAGAAGAGCAACATTTCAAGATTTAGTTATCGATTAATGAATTATTGGGGGGTTTGGTGCCTTGGACCAGACCGAGGACCTTAAGATTTTGCATGAACCGAGGACTGGCAGCCAGGTAACACGAGAAATTGTGTAAAGTGTTAATATGTAGTAAAAACCTAAGAAAATCTCCCGTTTCCGTCATTTACTATCGAATCGACATAACGCCAGATCGTCACATTGGTCGCTTTTCTCTCTGAAACGGTTACATTTATCGTCTGCAAGCCCTTGTACGTGATGCGGTATGCAGAGTCACTACAAGCGGCATAGTAGAACACTGAAGAAGCATCTACGTTTATGCAATCGCCCAGTAAGAAGAGCTACATTTCAAGTTTTAGTTATCGATTAATGAATTATTGGGCGGTTTGGTGCCTTGGACCAGACCGAGGACCTTAAGATTTTGCATGAACCGAGGACCGGCAGCCAGGTAACACGAGAAATTGTGTAAAGTGTTAATATGTAGTAAAAACCTAAGAAAATCTCCCGTTTCCGTCATTTACTATCGAATCGACATAACGCCAGATCGTCACAGTGGTCGCTTTTCTCTCTGAAACGGTTACATTTATCGTCTGCAAGCCCTTGTCGCGTGATGCGGTATGCAGAGTCACTACAAGCGGCATAGTAGAAAACTGAAGAAGCATCTAAGTTTATGCAATCGCCCAGTAAGAAGAGCTACATTTCAAGTTTTAGTTATCGATTAATGAATTATTGGGCGGTTTGGTGCCTTGGACCAGACCGAGGACCTTAAGATTTTGCATGAACCGAGGACTGGCAGCCAGGTAACACGAGAAATTGTGTAAAGTGTTAATATGTAGTAAAAACCTAAGAAAATCTCCCGTTTCCGTCATTTACTATCGAATCGACATAACGGCAGATCGTCACAGTGGTCGCTTTTCTCTCTGAAACGGTTACATTTATCGTCTGCAAGCCCTTGTCGCGTGATGCGGTATGCAGACACAGTACAAGCAGCACACTAGAACACAGAATAAGAATCTACGTTGATGCAATCGGCCAGTAAGAAGAGCTACATTTCAAGTTTTAGTTATCGATTAATGAATTATTGGGCGGTTTGGTGCCTTGGACCAGACCGAGGACCTTAAGATTTTGCATGAACCGAGGACTGGCAGCCAGGTAACACGAGAAATTGTGTAAAGTGTTAATATGTAGTAAAAACCTAAGAAAATCTCCCGTTTCCGTCATTTACTATCGAATCGACATAACGCCAGATCGTCACAGTGGTCGCTTTTCTCTCTGAAACGGTTACATTTATCGTCTGCAAGCCCTTGTCGCGTGATGCGGTATGCAGAGTCACTACAAGCGGCATAGTAGAACACTGAAGAAGCATCTAAGTTTATGCAATCGCCCAGTAAAAAAAGCTACATTTCAAGTTTTAGTTATCGATTAATGAATTATTGGGCGGTTTGGTGCCTTGGACCAGACCGAGGACCTTAAGATTTTGCATGAACCGAGGACTGGCAGCCAGGTAACACGAGAAATTGTGTAAAGTGTTAATATGTAGTAAAAACCTAAGAAAATCTCCCGTTTCCGTCATTTACTATCGAATCGACATAACGCCAGATCGTCACATTGGTCGCTTTTCTCTCTGAAACGGTTACATTTATCGTCTGCAAGCCCTTGTCGCGTGATGCGGTATGCAGAGTCACTACAAGCGGCATAGTAGAACACTGAAGAAGCATCTAAGTTTATGCAATCGCCCAGTAAGAAGAGCTACATTTCAAGTTTTAGTTATCGATTAATGAATTATTGGGCGGTTTGGTGCCTTGGACCAGACCGAGGACATTAAGATTTCGCATGAACCGAGGACTGGCAGCCAGGTAACACGAGAAATTGTGTAAAGTGTTAATATGTAGTAAAAACTAAGAAAATCTCCTGTTTCCGTCATTTACTATCGAATCGACATAACGCCAGATCGTCACATTGGTCGCTTTTCTCTCTGAAACGGTTACATTTATCGTCTGCAAGCCCTTGTCGCGTGATGCGGTATGCAGAGTCACTACAAGCGGCATAGTAGAACGCTGAAGAAGCATCTAAGTTTATGCAATCGCCCAGTAAGAAGAGCTGCAGTTCAAGTTTTAGTTATCGATTAATGAATTATTGGGCGGTTTGTTGCCTTGGACCAGACCGAGGACCTTAAGATTTTGCATGAACCGAGGACTGGCAGCCAGGTAACACGAGAAATTGTGTAAAGTGTTAATATGTAGTAAAGACCTAAGAAAATCTCCCGTTTCCGTCATTTACTATCGAATCGACATAACGCCAGATCGTCACATTGGTCGCTTTTCTCTCTGAAACGGTTACATTTATCGTCTGCAAGCCCTTGTCGCGTGATGCGGTATGCAGACACAGTACAAGCAGCACACTAGAACACAGAATTAGAATCTACGTTGATGCAATCGGCCAGTAAGAAGAGCTACATTTCAAGTTTTAGTTATCGATTAATGAATTATTGGGCGGTTTGGTGCCTTGGACCAGACCGAGGACCTTAAGATTTTGCATGAACCGAGGACTGGCAGCCAGGTAACACGAGAAATTGTGTAAAGTGTTAATATGTAGTAAAAACCTAAGAAAATCTCCCGTTTCCGTCATTTACTATCGAATCGACATAACGCCAGATCGTCACATTGGTCGCTTTTCTCTCTGAAACGGTTACATTTATCGTCTTCAAGCCCTTGTCGCGTGATGCGGTATGCAGACACAGTACAAGCAGCACACTAGAACACAGAATAAGAATCTACGTTGATGCAATCGGCCAGTAAGAAGAGCTACATTTCAAGTTTTAGTTATCGATTAATGAATTATTGGCCGGTTTGGTGCCTTGGACCAGACCGAGGACATTAAGATTTCGCATGAACCGAGGACTGGCAGCCAGGTAACACGAGAAATTGTGTAAAGTGTTAATATGTAGTAAAAACCTAAGAAAATCTCCTGATTCCGTCATTTACTATCGAATCGACATAACGCCAGATCGTCACATTGGTCGCTTTTCTCTCTGAAACGGTTACATTTATCGTCTGCAAGCCCTTGTCGCGTGATGCGGTATGCAGAGTCACTACAAGCGGCATAGTAGAACAGTGAAGAAGCATCTAAGTTTATGCAATCGCCCAGTAAGAAGAGCTGCAGTTCAAGTTTTAGTTATCGATTAATGAATTATTGGGCGGTTTGGTGCCTTGGACCAGACCGAGGACCTTAAGATTTTGCATGAACCGAGGACTGGCAGCCAGGTAACACGAGAAATTGTGTAAAGTGTTAATATGTAGTAAAAACCTAAGAAAATCTCCCGTTTCCGTCATTTACTATCGAATCGACATAACGCCAGATCGTCACATTGGTCGCTTTTCTCTCTGAAACGGTTACATTTATCGTCTGCAAGCCCTTGTCGCGTGATGCGGTATGCAAAGTCACTACAAGCGGCATAGTAGAACACTGAAGAAGCATCTAAGTTTATGCAATCGCCCAGTAAGAAGAGCAACATTTCAAGATTTAGTTATCGATTAATGAATTATTGGGGGGTTTGGTGCCTTGGACCAGACCGAGGACCTTAAGATTTTGCATGAACCGAGGACTGGCAGCCAGGTAACACGAGAAATTGTGTAAAGTGTTAATATGTAGTAAAAACCTAAGAAAATCTCCCGTTTCCGTCATTTACTATCGAATCGACATAACGCCAGATCGTCACATTGGTCGCTTTTCTCTCTGAAACGGTTACATTTATCGTCTGCAAGCCCTTGTACGTGATGCGGTATGCAGAGTCACTACAAGCGGCATAGTAGAACACTGAAGAAGCATCTACGTTTATGCAATCGCCCAGTAAGAAGAGCTACTTTTCAAGTTTTAGTTATCGATTAATGAATTATTGGGCGGTTTGGTGCCTTGGACCAGACCGAGGACCTTAAGATTTTGCATGAACCGAGGACTGGCAGCCAGGTAACACGAGAAATTGTGTAAAGTGTTAATATGTAGTAAAAACCTAAGAAAATCTCCCGTTTCCGTCATTTACTATCGAATCGACATAACGCCAGATCGTCACAGTGGTCGCTTTTCTCTCTGAAACGGTTACATTTATCGTCTGCAAGCCCTTGTCGCGTGATGCGGTATGCAGAGTCACTACAAGCGGCATAGTAGAAAACTGAAGAAGCATCTAAGTTTATGCAATCGCCCAGTAAGAAGAGCTACATTTCAAGTTTTAGTTATCGATTAATGAATTATTGGGCGGTTTGGTGCCTTGGACCAGACCGAGGACCTTAAGATTTTGCATGAACCGAGGACTGGCAGCCAGGTAACACGAGAAATTGTGTAAAGTGTTAATATGTAGTAAAAACCTAAGAAAATCTCCCGTTTCCGTCATTTACTATCGAATCGACATAACGCCAGATCGTCACAGTGGTCGCTTTTCTCTCTGAAACGGTTACATTTATCGTCTGCAAGCCCTTGTCGCGTGATGCGGTATGCAGAGTCACTACAAGCGGCATAGTAGAAAACTGAAGAAGCATCTAAGTTTATGCAATCGCCCAGTAAGAAGAGCTACATTTCAAGTTTTAGTTATCGATTAATGAATTATTGGGCGGTTTGGTGCCTTGGACCAGACCGAGGACCTTAAGATTTTGCATGAACCGAGGACTGGCAGCCAGGTAACACGAGAAATTGTGTAAAGTGTTAATATGTAGTAAAAACCTAAGAAAATCTCCCGTTTCCGTCATTTACTATCGAAATGACATAACGGCAGATCGTCACAGTGGTCGCTTTTCTCTCTGAAACGGTTACATTTATCGTCTGCAAGCCCTTGTCGCGTGATGCGGTATGCAGACACAGTACAAGCAGCACACTAGAACACAGAATAAGAATCTACGTTGATGCAATCGGCCAGTAAGAAGAGCTACATTTCAAGTTTTAGTTATCGATTAATGAATTATTGGGCGGTTTGGTGCCTTGGACCAGACCGAGGACCTTAAGATTTTGCATGAACCGAGGACTGGCAGCCAGGTAACACGAGAAATTGTGTAAAGTGTTAATATGTAGTAAAAACCTAAGAAAATCTCCCGTTTCCGTCATTTACTATCGAATCGACATAATGCCAGATCGTCACAGTGGTCGCTTTTCTCTCTGAAACGGTTACATTTATCGTCTGCAAGCCCTTGTCGCGTGATGCGGTATGCAGACACAGTACAAGCAGCACACTAGAACACAGATTAAGAATCTACGTTGATGCAATCGGCCAGTAAGAAGAGCTACATTACAAGTATTAGTTATCGTTTAATGAATTATTGGGCGGTTTGGTGCCTTGGACCAGACCGAGGACCTTAGGATTTTGCATGAACCGAGGACTGGCAGCCAGGTAACACGAGAAATTGTGTAAAGTGTTAATATGTAGTAAAAACCTAAGAAAATTTCCCGTTTCCGTCATTTAATATCGAATCGACATAACGCCAGATCGTCACAGTGGTCGCTTTTCTCTCTGAAACGGTTACATTTATCGTCTGCAAGCCCTTGTCGCGCGATGCGGTATGCAGACACAGTACAAGCTGCACACTAGAACACAGAATAAGAATCTACGTTGATGCAATCGGCCAAAAAGAAGAACTACACTTCAAATTTTAGCTATCGAAAATTGAATTATTGGCCGGTTTAATGCCTTTGACATGACCGAGGACCTTAAGATTTTGCATGAACCGAGGACTGGCAGCCACGTAACACGAGAAAATGTGGAAAGTGTTAATATGTAGTAAAAACCTAAGAAAATCTCCCGTTTCCGTCATTTACTTTCGAATCGACATAACGCCAGATCGTCACAGTGGTCGCTTTTCTCTCTGAAACGGTTACATTTATCGTCTGCAAGACCTTGTCGCGTGATGCGGTATGCAGAGTCACTACAAGCGGCATAGAAGAACACTGAAGAAGCATCTAAGTTTATGCAATCGCCCAGTAAAAAGAGCTACATTTCAAGTTTTAGTTATCGATTAATGAATTATTGGGGGGTTTGGTGCCTTGGACCAGACCGAGGACATTAAGATTTCGCATGAACCGAGGACTGGCAGCCAGGTAACACGAGAAATTGTGTAAAGTGTTAATATGTAGTAAAAACCTAAGAAAATCTCCTGTTTCCGTCATTTACTATCGAATCGACATAACGCCAGATCGTCACATTGGTCGCTTTTCTCTCTGAAACGGTTACATTTATCGTCTGCAAGCCCTTGTCGCGTGATGCGGTATGCAGAGTCACTACAAGCGGCATAGTAGAACACTGAAGAAGCATCTAAGTTTATGCAATCGCCCAGTAAGAAGAGCTGCAGTTCAAGTTTTAGTTATCGATTAATGAATTATTGGGCGGTTTGGTGCCTTGGACCAGACCGAGGACCTTAAGATTTTGCATGAACCGAGGACTGGCAGCCAGGTAACACGAGAAATTGTGTAAAGTGTTAATATGTAGTAAAAACCTAAGAAAAACCCCCGTTTCCGTCATTTACTATCGAATCGACATAACGCCAGATCGTCACATTGGGCGCTTTTCTCTCTGAAACGGTTACATTTATCGTCTGCAAGCCCTTGTACGTGATGCGGTATGCAGAGTCACTACAAGCGGCATAGTAGAACACTGAAGAAGCATCTACGTTTATGCAATCGCCCAGTAAGAAGAGCTACATTTCAAGTTTTAGCTATCGATTAATGAATTATTGGGCGGTTTGGTGCCTTGGACCAGACCGAGGACCTTAAGATTTTGCATGAACCGAGGACTGGCAGCCAGGTAACACGAGAAATTGTGTAAAGTGTTAATATGTAGTAAAAACCTAAGAAAATCTCCCGTTTCCGTCATTTACTATCGAATCGACATAACGCCAGATCGTCACAGTGGTCGCTTTTCTCTCTGAAACGGTTACATTTATCGTCTGCAAGCCCTTGTCGCGTGATGCGGTATGCAGAGTCACTACAAGCGGCATAGTAGAAGACTGAAGAAGCATCTAAGTTTATGCAATCGCCCAGTAAGAAGAGCTACATTTCAAGTTTTAGTTATCGATTAATGAATTATTGGGCGGTTTGGTGCCTTGGACCAGACCGAGGACCTTAAGATTTTGCATGAACCGAGGACTGGCCGCCAGGTAACACGAGAAATTGTGTAAAGTGTTAATATGTAGTAAAAACCTAAGAAAATCTCCCGTTTCCGTCATTTACTATCGAATCGACATAACGGCAGATCGTCACAGTGGTCGCTTTTCTCTCTGAAACGGTTACATTTATCGTCTGCAAGCCCTTGTCGCGTGATGCGGTATGCAGACACAGTACAAGCAGCACACTAGAACACAGAATAAGAATCTACGTTGATGCAATCGGCCAGTAAGAAGAGCTACATTTCAAGTTTTAGTTATCGATTAATGAATTATTGGGCGGTTTGGTGCCTTGGACCAGACCGAGGACCTTAAGATTTTGCATGAACCGAGGACTGGCAGCCAGGTAACACGAGAAATTGTGTAAAGTGTTAATATGTAGTAAAAACCTAAGAAAATCTCCCGTTTCCGTCATTTACTATCGAATCGACATAACGCCAGATCGTCACAGTGGTCGCTTTTCTCTCTGAAACGGTTACATTTATCGTCTGCAAGCCCTTGTCGTGTGATGCGGTATGCAGACACAGTACAAGCAGCACACTAGAACACAGATTAAGAATCTACGTTGATGCAATCGGCCAGTAAGAAGAGCTACATTACAAGTATTAGTTATCGTTTAATGAATTATTGGGCGGTTTGGTGCCTTGGACCAGACCGAGGACCTTAGGATTTTGCATGAACCGAGGACTGGCAGCCAGGTAACACGAGAAATTGTGTAAAGTGTTAATATGTAGTAAAAACCTAAGAAAATCTCCCGTTTCCGTCATTTAATATCGAATCGACATAACGCCAGATCGTCACAGTGGTCGCTTTTCTCTCTGAAACGGTTACATTTATCGTCTGCAAGCCCTTGTCGCGCGATGCGGTATGCAGACACAGTACAAGCAGCACACTAGAACACAGAATAAGAATCTACGTTGATGCAATCGGCCAAAAAGAAGAACTACACTTCAAATTTTAGTTATCGAAAATTGAATTATTGGCCGGTTTAATGCCTTTGACATGACCGAGGACCTTAAGATTTTGCATGAACCGAGGATTGGCAGCCACGTAACACGAGAAAATGTGGAAAGTGTTAATATGTAGTAAAAACCTAAGAAAATCTCCCGTTTCCGTCATTTACTATTGAATCGACATAAAGCCAGATCGTCACAGTGGTCGCTTTTCTCTCTGAAACGGTTACATTTATTGTCTGCAAGACCTTGTCGCGTGATGCGGTATGCAGAGTCACTACAAGCGGCATAGAAGAACACTGAAGAAGCATCTAAGTTTATGCAATCGCCCAGTACAAAGAGCTACATTTCAAGTTTTAGTTATCGATTAATGAATTATTGGGCGGTTTGGTGCCTTGGATCAGACCGAGGACCTTAAGATTTTGCATGAACCGAGGACTGGCAGCCAGGTAACACGAGAAAGTGTGTAAAGTGTTAATATGTAGTAAAAACCTAAGAAAATCTCCCGTTTCCGTCATTTACTATCGAATCGACATAACGCCAGATCGTCACATTGGTCGCTTTTCTCTCTGAAACGGTTACATTTATCGTCTGCAAGCCCTTGTCGCGTGATGCGGTATGCAGAGTCACTACAAGCGGCATAGTAGAACACTGAAGAAGCATCTAAGTTTATGCAATCGCCCAGTAAGAAGAGCTGCAGTTCAAGTTTTAGTTATCGATTAATGAATTATTGGGCGGTTTGGTGCCTTGGACCAGACCGAGGACCTTAAGATTTTGCATGAACCGAGGACTGGCAGCCAGGTAACACGAGAAATTGTGTAAAGTGTTAATATGTAGTAAAAACCTAAGAAAATCTCCCGTTTCCGTCATTTACTATCGAATCGACATAACGCCAGATCGTCACATTGGTCGCTTTTCTCTCTGAAACGGTTACATTTATCGTCTGCAAGCCCTTGTACGTGATGCGGTATGCAGAGTCACTACAAGCGGCATAGTAGAACACTGAAGAAGCATCTACGTTTATGCAATCGCCCAGTAAGAAGAGCTACATTTCAAGTTTTAGTTATCGATTAATGAATTATTGGGCGGTTTGGTGCCTTGGACCAGACCGAGGACCTTAAGATTTTGCATGAACCGAGGACTGGCAGCCAGGTAACACGAGAAATTGTGTAAAGTGTTAATATGTAGTAAAAACCTAAGAAAATCTCCCGTTTCCGTCATTTACTATCGAATCGACATAACGCCAGATCGTCACAGTGGTCGCTTTTCTCTCTGAAACGGTTACATTTATCGTCTGCAAGCCCTTGTCGCGTGATGCGGTATGCAGAGTCACTACAAGCGGCATAGTAGAAGACTGAAGAAGCATCTAAGTTTATGCAATCGCCCAGTAAGAAGAGCTACATTTCAAGTTTTAGTTATCGATTAATGAATTATTGGGCGGTTTGGTGCCTTGGACCAGACCGAGGACCTTAAGATTTTGCATGAACCGAGGACTGGCAGCCAGGTAACACGAGAAATTGTGTAAAGTGTTAATATGTAGTAAAAACCTAAGAAAATCTCCCGTTTCCGTCATTTACTATCGAATCGACATAACGGCAGATCGTCACAGTGGTCGCTTTTCTCTCTGAAACGGTTACATTTATCGTCTGCAAGCCCTTGTCGCGTGATGCGGTATGCAGACACAGTACAAGCAGCACACTAGAACACAGAATAAGAATCTACGTTGATGCAATCGGCCAGTAAGAAGAGCTACATTTCAAGTTTTAGTTATCGATTAATGAATTATTGGGCGGTTTGGTGCCTTGGACCAGACCGAGGACCTTAAGATTTTGCATGAACCGAGGACTGGCAGCCAGGTAACACGAGAAATTGTGTAAAGTGTTAATATGTAGTAAAAACCTAAGAAAATCTCCCGTTTCCGTCATTTACTATCGAATCGACATAACGCCAGATCGTCACAGTGGTCGCTTTTCTCTCTGAAACGGTTACATTTATCGTCTGCAAGCCCTTGTCGTGTGATGCGGTATGCAGACACAGTACAAGCAGCACACTAGAACACAGATTAAGAATCTACGTTGATGCAATCGGCCAGTAAGAAGAGCTACATTACAAGTATTAGTTATCGTTTAATGAATTATTGGGCGGTTTGGTGCCTTGGACCAGACCGAGGACCTTAGGATTTTGCATGAACCGAGGACTGGCAGCCAGGTAACACGAGAAATTGTGTAAAGTGTTAATATGTAGTAAAAACCTAAGAAAATCTCCCGTTTCCGTCATTTAATATCGAATCGACATAACGCCAGATCGTCACAGTGGTCGCTTTTCTCTCTGAAACGGTTACATTTATCGTCTGCAAGCCCTTGTCGCGCGATGCGGTATGCAGACACAGTACAAGCAGCACACTAGAACACAGAATAAGAATCTACGTTGATGCAATCGGCCAAAAAGAAGAACTACACTTCAAATTTTAGTTATCGAAAATTGAATTATTGGCCGGTTTAATGCCTTTGACATGACCGAGGACCTTAAGATTTTGCATGAACCGAGGATTGGCAGCCACGTAACACGAGAAAATGTGGAAAGTGTTAATATGTAGTAAAAACCTAAGAAAATCTCCCGTTTCCGTCATTTACTATTGAATCGACATAACGCCAGATCGTCACAGTGGTCGCTTTTCTCTCTGAAACGGTTACATTTATTGTCTGCAAGACCTTGTCGCGTGATGCGGTATGCAGAGTCACTACAAGCGGCATAGTAGAACACTGAAGAAGCATCTACGTTTATGCAATCGCCCAGTAAGAAGAGCTACATTTCAAGTTTTAGTTATCGATTAATGAATTATTGGGCGGTTTGGTGCCTTGGACCAGACCGAGGACCTTAAGATTTTGCATGAACCGAGGACTGGCAGCCAGGTAACACGAGAAATTGTGTAAAGTGTTAATATGTAGTAAAAACCTAAGAAAATCTCCCGTTTCCGTCATTTACTATCGAATCGACATAACGCCAGATCGTCACAGTGGTCGCTTTTCTCTCTGAAACGGTTACATTTATCGTCTGCAAGCCCTTGTCGCGTGATGCGGTATGCAGAGTCACTACAAGCGGCATAGTAGAAAACTGAAGAAGCATCTAAGTTTATGCAATCGCCCAGTAAGAAGAGCTACATTTCAAGTTTTAGTTATCGATTAATGAATTATTGGGCGGTTTGGTGCCTTGGACCAGACCGAGGACCTTAAGATTTTGCATGAACCGAGGACTGGCAGCCAGGTAACACGAGAAATTGTGTAAAGTGTTAATATGTAGTAAAAACCTAAGAAAATCTCCCGTTTCCGTCATTTACTATCGAATCGACATAACGGCAGATCGTCACAGTGGTCGCTTTTCTCTCTGAAACGGTTACATTTATCGTCTGCAAGCCCTTGTCGCGTGATGCGGTATGCAGACACAGTACAAGCAGCACACTAGAACACAGAATAAGAATCTACGTTGATGCAATCGGCCAGTAAGAAGAGCTACATTTCAAGTTTTAGTTATCGATTAATGAATTATTGGGCGGTTTGGTGCCTTGGACCAGACCGAGGACCTTAAGATTTTGCATGAACCGAGGACTGGCAGCCAGGTAACACGAGAAATTGTGTAAAGTGTTAATATGTAGTAAAAACCTAAGAAAATCTCCCGTTTCCGTCATTTACTATCGAATCGACATAATGCCAGATCGTCACAGTGGTCGCTTTTCTCTCTGAAACGGTTACATTTATCGTCTGCAAGCCCTTGTCGCGTGATGCGGTATGCAGACACAGTACAAGCAGCACACTAGAACACAGATTAAGAATCTACGTTGATGCAATCGGCCAGTAAGAAGAGCTACATTCCAAGTATTAGTTATCGTTTAATGAATTATTGGGCGGTTTGGTGCCTTGGACCAGACCGAGGACCTTAGGATTTTGCATGAACCGAGGACTGGCAGCCAGGTAACACGAGAAATTGTGTAAAGTGTTAATATGTAGTAAAAACCTAAGAAAATTTCCCGTTTCCGTCATTTAATATCGAATCGACATAACGCCAGATCGTCACAGTGGTCGCTTTTCTCTCTGAAACGGTTACATTTATCGTCTGCAAGCCCTTGTCGCGCGATGCGGTATGCAGACACAGTACAAGCTGCACACTAGAACACAGAATAAGAATCTACGTTGATGCAATCGGCCAAAAAGAAGAACTACACTTCAAATTTTAGTTATCGAAAATTGAATTATTGGCCGGTTTAATGCCTTTGACATGACCGAGGACCTTAAGATTTTGCATGAACCGAGGACTGGCAGCCACGTAACACGAGAAAATGTGGAAAGTGTTAATATGTAGTAAAAACCTAAGAAAATCTCCCGTTTCCGTCATTTACTATCGAATCGACATAACGCCAGATCGTCACAGTGGTCGCTTTTCTCTCTGAAACGGTTACATTTATCGTCTGCAAGACCTTGTCGCGTGATGCGGTATGCAGAGTCACTACAAGCGGCATAGAAGAACACTGAAGAAGCATCTAAGTTTATGCAATCGCCCAGTAAAAAGAGCTACATTTCAAGTTTTAGTTATCGATTAATGAATTATTGGGGGGTTTGGTGCCTTGGACCAGACCGAGGACATTAAGATTTCGCATGAACCGAGGACTGGCAGCCAGGTAACACGAGAAATTGTGTAAAGTGTTAATATGTAGTAAAAACCTAAGAAAATCTCCTGTTTCCGTCATTTACTATCGAATCGACATAACGCCAGATCGTCACATTGGTCGCTTTTCTCTCTGAAACGGTTACATTTATCGTCTGCAAGCCCTTGTCGCGTGATGCGGTATGCAGAGTCACTACAAGCGGCATAGTAGAACACTGAAGAAGCATCTAAGTTTATGCAATCGCCCAGTAAAAAGAGCTACATTTCAAGTTTTAGTTATCGATTAATGAATTATTGGGGGGTTTGGTGCCTTGGACCAGACCGAGGACATTAAGATTTCGCATGAACCGAGGACTGGCAGCCAGGTAACACGAGAAATTGTGTAAAGTGTTAATATGTAGTAAAAACCTAAGAAAATCTCCCGTTTCCGTCATTTACTATCGAATCGACATAACGCCAGATCGTCACATTGGGCGCTTTTCTCTCTGAAACGGTTACATTTATCGTCTGCAAGCCCTTGTACGTGATGCGGTATGCAGAGTCACTACAAGCGGCATAGTAGAACACTGAAGAAGCATCTACGTTTATGCAATCGCCCAGTAAGAAGAGCTACATTTCAAGTTTTAGTTATCGATTAATGAATTATTGGGCGGTTTGGTGCCTTGGACCAGACCGAGGACCTTAAGATTTTGCATGAACCGAGGACTGGCAGCCAGGTAACACGAGAAATTGTGTAAAGTGTTAATATGTAGTACAAACCTAAGAAAATCTCCCGTTTCCGTCATTTACTATCGAATCGACATAACGCCAGATCGTCACAGTGGTCGCTTTTCTCTCTGAAACGGTTACATTTATCGTCTGCAAGCCCTTGTCGCGTGATGCGGTATGCAGAGTCACTACAAGCGGCATAGTAGAAGACTGAAGAAGCATCTAAGTTTATGCAATCGCCCAGTAAGAAGAGCTACATTTCAAGTTTTAGTTATCGATTAATGAATTATTGGGCGGTTTGGTGCCTTGGACCAGACCGAGGACCTTAAGATTTTGCATGAACCGAGGACTGGCAGCCAGGTAACACGAGAAATTGTGTAAAGTGTTAATATGTAGTAAAAACCTAAGAAAATCTCCCGTTTCCGTCATTTACTATCGAATCGACATAACGGCAGATCGTCACAGTGGTCGCTTTTCTCTCTGAAACGGTTACATTTATCGTCTGCAAGCCCTTGTCGCGTGATGCGGTATGCAGACACAGTACAAGCAGCACACTAGAACACAGAATAAGAATCTACGTTGATGCAATCGGCCAGTAAGAAGAGCTACATTTCAAGTTTTAGTTATCGATTAATGAATTATTGGGCGGTTTGGTGCCTTGGACCAGACCGAGGACCTTAAGATTTTGCATGAACCGAGGACTGGCAGCCAGGTAACACGAGAAATTGTGTAAAGTGTTAATATGTAGTAAAAACCTAAGAAAATCTCCCGTTTCCGTCATTTACTATCGAATCGACATAACGCCAGATCGTCACAGTGGTCGCTTTTCTCTCTGAAACGGTTACATTTATCGTCTGCAAGCCCTTGTCGTGTGATGCGGTATGCAGACACAGTACAAGCAGCACACTAGAACACAGATTAAGAATCTACGTTGATGCAATCGGCCAGTAAGAAGAGCTACATTACAAGTATTAGTTATCGTTTAATGAATTATTGGGCGGTTTGGTGCCTTGGACCAGACCGAGGACCTTAGGATTTTGCATGAACCGAGGACTGGCAGCCAGGTAACACGAGAAATTGTGTAAAGTGTTAATATGTAGTAAAAACCTAAGAAAATCTCCCGTTTCCGTCATTTAATATCGAATCGACATAACGCCAGATCGTCACAGTGGTCGCTTTTCTCTCTGAAACGGTTACATTTATCGTCTGCAAGCCCTTGTCGCGCGATGCGGTATGCAGACACAGTACAAGCAGCACACTAGAACACAGAATAAGAATCTACGTTGATGCAATCGGCCAAAAAGAAGAACTACACTTCAAATTTTAGTTATCGAAAATTGAATTATTGGCCGGTTTAATGCCTTTGACATGACCGAGGACCTTAAGATTTTGCATGAACCGAGGATTGGCAGCCACGTAACACGAGAAAATGTGGAAAGTGTTAATATGTAGTAAAAACCTAAGAAAATCTCCCGTTTCCGTCATTTACTATTGAATCGACATAACGCCAGATCGTCACAGTGGTCGCTTTTCTCTCTGAAACGGTTACATTTATTGTCTGCAAGACCTTGTCGCGTGATGCGGTATGCAGAGTCACTACAAGCGGCATAGAAGAACACTGAAGAAGCATCTAAGTTTATGCAATCGCCCAGTAAAAAGAGCTACATTTCAAGTTTTAGTTATCGATTAATGAATTATTGGGCGGTTTGGTGCCTTGGATCAGACCGAGGACCTTAAGATTTTGCATGAACCGAGGACTGGCAGCCAGGTAACACGAGAAAGTGTGTAAAGTGTTAATATGTAGTAAAAACCTAAGAAAATCTCCCGTTTCCGTCATTTACTATCGAATCGACATAACGCCAGATCGTCACATTGGTCGCTTTTCTCTCTGAAACGGTTACATTTATCGTCTGCAAGCCCTTGTCGCGTGATGCGGTATGCAGACACAGTACAAGCAGCACACTAGAACACAGAATAAGAATCTACGTTGATGCAATCGGCCAGTAAGAAGATCTGCAGTTCAAGTTTTAGTTATCGATTAATGAATTATTGGGCGGTTTGGTGCCTTGTACCTGACCGAGGACCTTAAGATTTTGCATGAACCGAGGACTGGCAGCCAGGTAACACGAGAAATTGTGTAAAGTGTTAATATGTAGTAAAAACCTAAGAAAATCTCCCGTTTCCGTCATTTACTATCGAATCGACATAACGCCAGATCGTCACATTGGTCGCTTTTCTCTCTGAAACGGTTACATTTATCGTCTGCAAGCCCTTGTCGCGTGATGCGGTATGCAGACACAGTACAAGCAGCACACTAGAACACAGAATAAGAATCTACGTTGATGCAAACGGCCAGTAAGAAGAGCTACATTTCAAGTTTTAGTTATCGATTAATGAATTATTGGGCGGTTGGGTGCCTTGGACCAGACCGAGGACCTTAAGATTTTGCATGAACCGAGGACTGGCAGCCAGGTAACACGAGAAAGTGTGTAAAGTGTTAATATGTAGTAAAAACCTAAGAAAATCTCCCGTTTCCGTCATTTACTATCGAATCGACATAACGCCAGATCGTCACATTGGTCGCTTCTCTCTCTGAAACGGTTACATTTATCGTCTGCAAGCCCTTGTCGCGTGATGCGGTATGCAGACACAGTACAAGCAGCACACTAGAACACAGAATAAGAATCTACGTTGATGCAATCGGCCAGTAAGAAGAGCTGCAGTTCAAGTTTTAGTTATCGATTAATGAATTATTGGGCGGTTTGGTGCCTTGTACCTGACCGAGGACCTTAAGATTTTGCATGAACCGAGGACTGGCAGCCAGGTAACACGAGAAATTGTGTAAAGTGTTAATATGTAGTAAAAACCTAAGAAAATCTCCCGTTTCCGTCATTTACTATCGAATCGACATAACGCCAGATCGTCACATTGGTCGCTTTTCTCTCTGAAATGGTTACATTTATCGTCTGCAAGCCCTTGTCGCGTGATGCGGTATGCAGACACAGTACAAGCAGCACACTAGAACACAGCATAAGAATCTACGTTGATGCAATCGGCCAGTAAGAAGAGCTACATTTCAAGTTTTAGTTATCGATTAATGAATTATTGGGCGGTTGGGTGCCTTGGACCAGACCGAGGACCTTAAGATTTTGCATGAACCGAGGACTGGCAGCCAGGTAACACGAGAAATTGTGTAAAGTGTTAATGTGTAGTAAAAACCTAAGAAAATCTCCCGTTTCCGTCATTTACTAACGAATCGACATAACGCCAGATCGTCACAGTGGTCGCTTTTCTCTCTGAAACGGTTACATTTATCGTCTGCAAGCCCTTGTCGCGCGATGCGGTATGCAGACACAGTACAAGCAGCACACTAGAACAGAGAATAAGAATCTACGTTGATGCAATCGGCCAAAAAGAAGAACTACACTTCAAATTTTAGTTATCGAAAATTGAATTATTGGCCGGTTTAATGCCTTTGACATGACCGAGGACCTTAAGATTTTGCATGAACCGAGGACTGGCAGCCAGGTAACACGAGAAATTGTGTAAAGTGTTAATATGTAGTAAAAACCTAAGAAAATCTCCCGTTTCCGTCATTTACTATCGAATCGACATAACGCCAGATCGTCACAGTGGTCGCTTTTCTTTCTGAAACGGTTACATTTATCGTCTGCAAGCCCTTGTCGCGTGATGCGGTATGCAGAGTCACTACAAGCGGCATAGAAGAACACTGAAGAAGCATCTAAGTTTATGCAATCGCCCAGTAAAAAGAGCTACATTTCAAGTTTTAGTTATCGATTAATGAATTATTGGGCGGTTTGGTGCCTTGGACCAGACCGAGGACCTTAAGATTTTGCATGAACCGAGGACTGGCAGCCAGGTAACACGAGAAAGTGTGTAAAGTGTTAATATGTAGTAAAAACCTAAGAAAATCTCCCGTTTCCGTCATTTACTATCGAATCGACATAACGCCAGATCGTCACATTGGTCGCTTTTCTCTCTGAAACGGTTACATTTATCGTCTGCAAGCCCTTGTCGCGTGATGCGGTATGCAGACACAGTACAAGCAGCACACTAGAACACAGAATAAGAATCTACGTTGATGCAATCGCCCAGTAAGAAGAGCTACATTTCAAGTTTTAGTTATCGATTAATGAATTATTGGGCGGTTTGGTGCCTTGGACCAGACCGAGGACCTTAAGATTTTGCATGAACCGAGGACTGGCAGCCAGGTAACACGAGAAATCGTGTAAAGTGTTAATATGTAGTAAAAACCTAAGAAAATCTCCCGTTTCCGTCATTTACTATCGAATCGACATAACGCCAGATCGTCACATTGGTCGCTTTTCTCTCTGAAACGGTTACATTTATCGTCTGCAAGCCCTTGTCGCGTGATGCGGTATGCAGACACAGTACAAGCAGCACACTAGAACACAGAATAAGAATCTACGTTGATGCAATCGGCCAGTAAGATGAGCTGCAGTTCAAGTTTTAGTTATCGATTAATGAATTATTGGGCGGTTAGGTGCCTTGGACCAGACCGAGGACCTTAAGATTTTGCATGAACCGAGGACTGGCAGCCAGGTAACACGAGAAATTGTGTAAAGTGTTAATATGTAGTAAAAACCTAAGAAAATCTCCCGTTTCCGTCATTTACTATCGAATCGACATAACGCCAGATCGTCAAATTGGTCGCTTTTCTTTCTGAAACGGTTACATTTATCGTCTGCAAGCCCTTGTCGCGTGATGCGGTATGCAGACACAGTACAAGCAGCACACTAGAACACAGAATAAGAATCTACGTTAATGCAATCGCCCAGTAAGAAGAGCTACATTTCAAGTTTTAGTTATCGATTAATGAATTATTGGCCGGTTTGGTGCCTTGGACCAGACCGAGGACCTTAAGATTTTGCATGAACCGAGGACTGGCAGCCAGGTAACACGAGAAATTGTGTAAAGTGTTAATATGTAGTAAAAACCTAAGAAAATCTCCCGTTTCCGTCATTTACTATCGAATCGACATAACGCCAGATCGTCACAGTGGTCGCTTTTCTCTCTGAAACGGTTACATTTATCGTCTGCAAGCCCTTGTCGCGTGATGCGGTATGCAGAGTCACTACAAGCGGCTTAGTAGAACACTGAAGAAGCATCTAAGTTTATGCAATCGCCCAGTAAGAAGAGCTACATTTCAAGTTTTAGTTATCGATTAATGAATTATTGGGCGGTTTGGTGCCTTGGACCAGACCGAGGACCTTAAGATTTTGCATGAACCGAGGACTGGCAGCCAGGTAACACGAGAAATTGTGTAAAGTGTTAATATGTAGTAAAAACCTGAGAAAATCTCCCGTTTCCGTCATTTACTATCGAATCGACATAACGCCAGATCGTCACAGTGGTCGCTTTTCTCTCTGAAACGGTTACATTTATCGTCTGCAAGCCCTTGTCGCGTGATGCGGTATGCAGACACAGTACAAGCAGCGCACTAGAACACAGAATAGGAATCTACGTTGATGCAATCGGCCAGTAAGAAGAGCTACATTTCAAGTTTTAGTTATCGATTAATGAATTATTGGGCGGTTTGGTGCCTTGGACCAGACCGAGGACCTTAAGATTTTGCATGAACCGAGGACTCGCAGCCAGGTAACACGAGAAATTGTGTAAAGTGTTAATATGTAGTAAAAACCTAAGAAAATCTCCCGTTTCCGTCATTTACTATCGAATCGACATAACGCCAGATCGTCACAGTGGTCGCTTTTCCCTCTGAAACGGTTACATTTATCGTCTGCAAGCCCTTGTCGCGTGATGCGGTATGCAGACACAGTACAAGCAGCACCCTAGAACACAGAATAAGAATCTACGTTGATGCAATCGGCCAGTAAGAAGAGCTACATTTCAAGTTTTAGTTATCGATTAATGAAATATTGGGCGGTTTGGTGCCTTGGACCAGACCGAGGACCTTAAGATTTTGCATGAACCGAGGACTGGCAGCCAGGTAACACGAGAAATTGTGTAAAGTGTTAATATGTAGTAAAAACTTAAGAAAATCTCCCGTTTCCGTCATTTACTATCGAATCGACATAACGCCAGATCGTCACATTGGTCGCTTTTCTCTCTGAAACGGTTACATTTATCGTCTGCAAGCCCTTGTCGCGTGATGCGGTATGCAGACACAGTACAAGCAGGACACTAGAACACAGAATAAGAATCTACGTTGATGCAATCGGCCAGTAAGAAGAGCTACATTTCAAGTTTTAGTTATCGATTAATGAATTATTGGGCGGTTTGGTGCCTTGGACCAGACCGAGGACCTTAAGATTTTGCATGAACCGAGGACTGGCAGCCAGGTAACACGAGAAATTGTGTAAAGTGTTAATATGTAGTAAAAACCTAAGAAAATCTCCCGTTTCCGTCATTTACTATCAAATCGACATGACGCCAGATCGTCACAGTGATCGCTTTTCTCTCTGAAACGGCTACATTTATCGTCTGCAAGCCCTTGTCGCGTGATGCGGTATGCAGACACAGTACAAGCAGCACACTAGAACACAGAATAAGAATCTACGTTGATGCAATCGCGCAGTAAGAAGAGCTACATTTCAAGTTTTAGTTATCGATTAATGAATTATTGGCCGGTTTGGTGCCTTGGACCAGACCGAGGACCTTAAGATTTTGCATGAACCGAGGACTGGCAGCCAGGTAACCCGAGAAAGTGTGTAAAGTGTTAATATGTAGTAAAAACCTAAGAAAATCTCCCGTTTCCGTCATTTACTATCGAATCGACATAACGCCAGATCGTCACATTGGTCGCTTTTCTCTCTGAAACGGTTACATTTATCGTCTGCAAGCCCTTGTCGCGTGATGCGGTATGCAGACACAGTACAAGCAGCACACTAGAACACAGAATAAGAATCTACGTTGATGCAATCGGCCAGTAAGAAGAGCTGCAGTTCAAGTTTTAGTTATCGATTAATGAATTATTGGGCGGTTTGGTGCCTTGTACCTGACCGAGGACCTTAAGATTTTGCATGAACCGAGGACTGGCAGCCAGGTAACACGAGAAATTGTGTAAAGTGTTAATATGTAGTAAAAACCTAAGAAAATCTCCCGTTTCCGTCAGTTACTATCGAATCGACATAACGCCAGATCGTCACATTGGTCGCTTTTCTCTCTGAAACGGTTACATTTATCGTCTGCAAGCCCTTGTCGCGTGATGCGGTATGCAGACACAGTACAAGCAGCACACTAGAACACAGAATAAGAATCTACGTTGATGCAATCGGCCAGTAAGAAGAGCTACATTTCAAGTTTTAGTTATCGATTAATGAATTATTGGGCGGTTGGGTGCCTTGGACCAGACCGAGGACCTTAAGATTTTGCATGAACCGAGGACTGGCAGCCAGGTAACACGAGAAATTGTGTAAAGTGTTAATATGTAGTAAAAACCTAAGAAAATCTCCCGTTTCCGTCATTTACTATCGAATCGACATAACGCCAGATCGTCACAGTGGTCGCTTTTCTCTCTGAAACGGTTACATTTATCGTCTGCAAGCCCTTGTCGCGTGATGCGGTATGCAGAGTCACTACAAGCGGCTTAGTAGAACACTGAAGAAGCATCTAAGTTTATGCAATCGCCCAGTAAGAAGAGCTACATTTCAAGTTTTAGTTATCGATTAATGAATTATTGGGCGGTTTGGTGCCTTAAACCAGACCGAGGACCTTAAGATTTTGCATGAACCGAGGACTGGCAGCCAGGTAACACGAGAAATTGTGTAAAGTGTTAATATGTAGTAAAAACCTGAGAAAATCTCCCGTTTCCGTCACTTACTATCGAATCGACATAACGCCAGATCGTCACAGTGGTCGCTTTTCTCTCTGAAACGGTTACATTTATCGTCTGCAAGCCCTTGTCGCGTGATGCGGTATGCAGACACAGTACAAGCAGCACACTAGAACACAGAATAGGAATCTACGTTGATGCAATCGGCCAGTAAGAAGAGCTACATTTCAAGTTTTAGTTATCGATTAATGAATTATTGGGCGGTTTGGTGCCTTGGACCAGACCGAGGACCTTAAGATTTTGCATGAACCGAGGACTGGCAGCCAGGTAACACGAGAAATTGTGTAAAGTGTTAATATGTAGTAAGAACTTAAGAAAATCTCCCGTTTCCGTCATTTACTATCGAATCGACATAACGCCAGATCGTCACATTGGTCGCTTTTCTCTCTGAAACGGTTACATTTATCGTCTGCAAGCCCTTGTCGCGTGATGCGGTATGCAGACACAGTACAAGCAGCACACTAGAACACAGAATAAGAATCTACGTTGATGCAATCGGCCAGTAAGAAGAGCTACATTTCAAGTTTTAGTTATCGATTAATGAATTATTGGGCGGTTTGGTGCCTTGGACCAGACCGAGGACCTTAAGATTTTGCATGAACCGAGGACTGGCAGCCAGGTAACACGAGAAGTTGTGTAAAGTGTTAATATGTAGTAAAAACCTAAGAAAATCTAACGTTTCCGTCATTTACTATCAAATCGACATGACGCCAGATCGTCACAGTGATCGCTTTTCTCTCTGAAACGGCTACATTTATCGTCTGCAAGCCCTTGTCGCGTGATGCGGTATGCAGACACAGTACAAGCAGCACACTAGAACACAGAATAAGAATCTACGTTGATGCAATCGGCCAGTAAGAAGAGCTACATTTCAAGTTTTAGTTATCGATTAATGAATTATTGGGCGGTTGGGTGCCTTGGACCAGACCGAGGACCTTAAGATTTTGCATGAACCGAGGACTGGCAGCCAGGTAACACGAGAAAGTGTGTAAAGTGTTAATATGTAGTAAAAACCTGAGAAAATCTCCCGTTTCCGTCATTTACTATCGAATCGACATAACGCCAGATCGTCACAGTGGTCGCTTTTCTCTCTGAAACGGTTACATTTATCGTCTGCAAGCCCTTGTCGCGTGATGCGGTATGGAGACACAGTACAAGCAGCACACTAGAACACAGAATAGGAATCTACGTTGATGCAATCGGCCAGTAAGAAGAGCTACATTTCAAGTTTTAGTTATCGGTTAATGAATTATTGGGCGGTTTGGTGCCTTGGACCAGACCGAGGACCTTAAGATTTTGCATGAACCGAGGAGTGGCAGCCAGGTATCACGAGAAATTGTGTAAAGTGTTAATATGTAGTAAAAACCTAAGAAAATCTCCCGTTTCCGTCATTTACTATCGAATCGACATAACACCAGATCGTCACAGTGGTCGCTTTTCTCTCTGAAACGGTTACATTTATCGTCTGCAAGCCCTTTTCGCGTGATGCGGTATGCAGACACAGTACAAGCAGCACACTAGAACACAGAATAAGAATCTACGTTGTTGCAATCGGCCAGTAAGAAGAGCTACATTTCAAGTTTTAGTTATCGATTAATCAATTATTGGGCGGTTTGGTGCCTTGGACCAGACCGAGGACCTTAAGATTTTGCATGAACCGAGGACTGGCAGCCAGGTAACACGAGAAATTGTGTAAAGTGTTCATATGTAGTAAAAACCTAAGAAAATCTCCCGTTTCCGTCATTTACTATCGAATCGACATAACGCCAGATCGTCACAGTGGTCGCTTTTCTCTCTGAAACGGTTACATTTATCGTCTGCAAGCCCTTGTCGCGTGATGCGGTATGCAGACACAGTACAAGCAGCACACTAGAACACAGAATAAGAATCTACGTTGATGCAATCGGCCAGTAAGAAGAGCTACATTTCAAGTTTTAGTTATCGATTAATGAATTATTGGGCGGTTTGGTGCCTTGGACCAGACCGAGGACCTTAAGATTTTGCATGAACCGAGGACTGGCAGCCAGGTAACACGAGAAATTGTGTAAAGTGTTAATATGTAGTAAAAACCTAAGAAAATCTTCCGTTTCCGTCATTTACTATCGAATCGACATAACGCCAGATCATCACATTGGTCGCTTTTCTCTCTGAAACGGTTACATTTATCGTCTGCAAGCCCTTGTCGCGTGATGCGGTATGCAGACACAGTACAAGCAGCACACTAGAACACAGAATAAGAATCTACGTTGATGCAATCGGCCAGTAAGAAGAGCTACATTTCAAGTTTTAGTTATCGATTAATGAATGATTGGGCGGTTTGGTGCCTTGGACCAGACCGAGGACCTTAAGATTTTGCATGAACCGAGGACTGGCAGCCAGGTAACACGAGAAATTGTGTAAAGTGTTAATATGTAGTAAAAACCTAAGAAAATCTCCCGTTTCCGTCATTTACTATCGAATCGACATAACGCCAGATCGTCACATTGGTCGCTTTTCTCTCTGAAACGGTTACATTTATCGTCTGCAAGCCCTTGTCGCGTGATGCGGTATGCAGACACAGTACAAGCAGCACACTAGAACACAGAATAAGAATCTACGTTGATGCAATCGGCCAGTAAGAAGAGC
This sequence comes from Schistocerca cancellata, assembly GCF_023864275.1. Taxonomy (NCBI): domain Eukaryota; kingdom Metazoa; phylum Arthropoda; class Insecta; order Orthoptera; family Acrididae; genus Schistocerca; species Schistocerca cancellata. The sequence continues at coordinate 34,091 of NW_026047150.1, read as the reverse complement.
TACATTTCAAGTTTTAGTTATCGATTAATGAATTATTGGGCGGTTTGGTGTCTTGGACCAGACCGAGGACCTTAAGATTTTGCATGAACCGAGGACTGGCAGCCAGGTAACACGAGAAATTGTGTAAAGTGTTAATATGTAGTAAAAACCTAAGAAAATCTCCCGTTTCCGTCATTTACTATCGAATCGACATAACGCCAGATCGTCACAGTGGTCGCTTTTCTCTCTGAAACGGTTACATTTATCGTCTGCACGCCGTTGTCGCGTGATGCGGTATGCAGACACAGTACAAGCAGCACACTAGAACACAGAATAAGAATCTACGTTGATGCAATCAGCCGGTAAGAAGAGCTACATTTCAAGTTTTAGTTATCGATTAATGAATTATTGGGCGGTTTGGTGCCTTGGACCAGACCGAGGACCTTAAGATTTTGCATGAACCGAGGACTGGCAGCCAGGTAACACGAGAAATTGTGTAAAGTGTTAATATGTAGTAAAAACCTAAGAAAATCTCCCGTTACCGTCATTTACTATCGAATCGACATAACGCCAGATCGTCACAGTGGTCGCTTTTCTCTCTGAAACGGATACATTTATCGTCTGCAAGCCCTTGTCGCGTGATGCGGTATGCAGACACAGTACAAGCAGCACACTAGAACACAGAATAAGAATCTACGTTGATGCAATCGGCCAGTAAGAGGAGCTACATTTCAAGTTTTAGTTATCGATTAATGAATTATTGGGCGGTTTGGTGCCTTGGACCAGACCGAGGACCTTAAGATTTTGCATGAACCGAGGACTGGCAGCCAGGTAACACGAGAAATTGTGTAAAGTGTGAATATGTAGTAAAAACCTAAGAAAATCTCCCGTTTCCGTCATTTACTATCGAATCGACACATCGCCAGATCGTCACAGTGGTCGCTTTTCTCTCTGAAACGGTTACATTTATCGTCTGCAAGCCCTTGTCGCGTGATGCGGTATGCAGACACAGTACAAGCAGCACACTAGAACACAGAATAAGAATCTACGTTGATGCAATCGGCCAGTAAGAAGAGCTACATTTCAAGTTTTAGTTATCGATTAATTAATTATTGGGCGGTTTGGTGCCTTGCACCAGACCGAGGACCTTAAGATTTTGCATGAACCGAGGACTGGCAGCCAGGTAACACGAGAAATTGTGTAAAGTGTTAATATGTAGTAAAAACCTAAGAAAATCTCCCGTTTCCGTCATTTACTATCGAATCGACATAACTCCAGATCGTCACATTGGTCGCTTTTTTCTCTAAAACGGTTACATTTATCGTCAGCAAGCCCTTGTCGCGAGCTGCGGTATGCGAAGACAGTACAACCAACACACTAGAACACAGAAGAAACATCTACGTTGATGCATGCGGAAGGTAAGAAGACCTACATTTCAAGTTTTAGTTATCGATTAATGAATTATCGGCCGGTTTGGTGCCTCGGACCAGACCGAGGACCTTCAGATTTTGCATGAACCGAGGACTGGCAGCCACGTAACACGAGAAATTGTGAATAGTGTTAATATGTAGTAAAAACCTAAGAAAATCTCCCGTTTCCGTCATTTACTATCGAATCGACATAACGCCAGATCGTCACATTGGTCGCTTTTCTCTCTGAAACGGTTACATTTATCGTCTCGAAGCCCTTGTCGCGTGCTGCAGTATGCGGAGACAGTACAAGCAGCACACTAGAACACAGAAGAAGCATCTACGTTGATGCATGCGGAAAGTAAGAATAGCTACATATCAAGTTTTAGTTATCGATTAAAGAATTATTTGCTGGTTTGGTGCCTTGGACCAGACCGAGGACCTTAAGATTTTGCATGAACCGAGGACTGGCAGCCACGTAACACGAGAAAATGTGAAAAGTGTTAATACGTAGTAAAAACCTAAGAAAATCTCCCGTTTCTGTCATTTACTATCGAATCGGCTAAACGCCAGATCGTCACATTGGTCGCTTTTCTCTCTGAAACGGTTACATTTATCGTCTGCAAGCCCTAGTCGCGTGCTGCAGTATGCAGACACAGTACAAGCAGCACACTAGAACACAGAATAAGAATCTACGTTGAAGCAATCGGCCAGTAAGAAGAGCTACATTTCAACTGTTAGTTATCGATTAATAAATTATTGGCCGGTTTGGTGCCTTGGACATGACCGAGGACCTTAAGATTTTGCATGAATCGAGGACTGGCAGCCACGTAACACGAGAAAATGTGAAAAGTGTTAATACGTAGTAAAAACCTAAGAAAATCTCGCGTTTCCGTCATTTACTATCGAATCGACATAACGCCAGATCGTCACATTGGTCGCTTTTCTCTCCGAAACGTTTACATTTATCGTCTGCAAGCCCTTGTCGCGTGCTGTGGTATGCGGAGACAGTACAAGCAGTACACTAGAACACAGAATAAGAATCTACGTTGATGCAATCGGCCAGTAAGAAGAGCTACATTTCAAGTTATAGTTATCGATTAATGACTTATTGGCCGGTTTGGTGCCTTGGACCAGACCGACGACCTTAAGATTTTGCATGAACCGAGGACTGGCAGCCAGGTAACACGAGAAATTGTGTAAAGTGTGAATATGTAGTAAAAACCTAAGAAAATCTCCCGTTTCCGTCATTTACTATCGAATCGACACATCGCCAGATCGTCACAGTGGTCGCTTTTCTCTCTGAAACGGTTACATTTATCGTCTGCAAGCCCTTGTCGCGTGATGCGGTATGCAGACACAGTACAAGCAGCACACTAGAACACAGAATAAGAATCTACGTTGATGCAATCGGCCAGTAAGAAGAGCTACATTTCAAGTTTTAGTTATCGATTAATTAATTATTGGGCGGTTTGGTGCCTTGCACCAGACCGAGGACCTTAAGATTTTGCATGAACCGAGGACTGGCAGCCAGGTAACACGAGAAATTGTGTAAAGTGTTAATATGTAGTAAAAACCTAAGAAAATCTCCCGTTTCCGTCATTTACTATCGAATCGACATAACTCCAGATCGTCACATTGGTCGCTTTTTTCTCTAAAACGGTTACATTTATCGTCAGCAAGCCCTTGTCGCGAGCTGCGGTATGCGAAGACAGTACAACCAACACACTAGAACACAGAAGAAACATCTACGTTGATGCATGCGGAAGGTAAGAAGACCTACATTTCAAGTTTTAGTTATCGATTAATGAATTATCGGCCGGTTTGGTGCCTCGGACCAGACCGAGGACCTTCAGATTTTGCATGAACCGAGGACTGGCAGCCACGTAACACGAGAAATTGTGAATAGTGTTAATATGTAGTAAAAACCTAAGAAAATCTCCCGTTTCCGTCATTTACTATCGAATCGACATAACGCCAGATCGTCACATTGGTCGCTTTTCTCTCTGAAACGGTTACATTTATCGTCTCGAAGCCCTTGTCGCGTGCTGCAGTATGCGGAGACAGTACAAGCAGCACACTAGAACACAGAAGAAGCATCTACGTTGATGCATGCGGAAAGTAAGAATAGCTACATATCAAGTTTTAGTTATCGATTAAAGAATTATTTGCTGGTTTGGTGCCTTGGACCAGACCGAGGACCTTAAGATTTTGCATGAACCGAGGACTGGCAGCCACGTAACACGAGAAAATGTGAAAAGTGTTAATACGTAGTAAAAACCTAAGAAAATCTCCCGTTTCTGTCATTTACTATCGAATCGGCTAAACGCCAGATCGTCACATTGGTCGCTTTTCTCTCTGAAACGGTTACATTTATCGTCTGCAAGCCCTAGTCGCGTGCTGCAGTATGCAGACACAGTACAAGCAGCACACTAGAACACAGAATAAGAATCTACGTTGAAGCAATCGGCCAGTAAGAAGAGCTACATTTCAACTGTTAGTTATCGATTAATAAATTATTGGCCGGTTTGGTGCCTTGGACATGACCGAGGACCTTAAGATTTTGCATGAATCGAGGACTGGCAGCCACGTAACACGAGAAAATGTGAAAAGTGTTAATACGTAGTAAAAACCTAAGAAAATCTCGCGTTTCCGTCATTTACTATCGAATCGACATAACGCCAGATCGTCACATTGGTCGCTTTTCTCTCCGAAACGTTTACATTTATCGTCTGCAAGCCCTTGTCGCGTGCTGTGGTATGCGGAGACAGTACAAGCAGTACACTAGAACACAGAATAAGAATCTACGTTGATGCAATCGGCCAGTAAGAAGAGCTACATTTCAAGTTATAGTTATCGATTAATGACTTATTGGCCGGTTTGGTGCCTTGGACCAGACCGACGACCTTAAGATTTTGCATGAACCGAGGACTGGCAGCCAGGTAACACGAGAAATTGTGTAAAGTGTTAATATGTAGTAAAAACCCAAGAAAATCTCCCGTTTCCTTCATTTACTATCGAATCGACATAACACCAGATCGTCACATTGGTCGCTTTTCTCTCTGAAACGGTTACATTTATCGTCTGCAAGCCCTTGTCGCGTGCTGCGGTATGCAGACACAGTACAAGCAGCACACTAGAACACAGAATAAGAATCTACGTTGATGCAATGGGCCAGTAAGAAGAGCTACATTTCAACTTTTAGTTATCGATTAATAAATTATTGGCCGGTTTGGTGCCTTGGATATGAGCGAGGACCTTAACATTTTGCATGAACCGAGGACTGGCAGCCACGTAACACGAGAAATTGTGTAAAGTGTTAATATGTAGTAAAAACCTACGAAAATCTCCCGTTTCCGTCATTTACTATCGAATCGACGTAACGCCAGATCGTCACATTGGTCGCTTTTCTCTCTAAAACGGTTACATTTATCGTCTGCAAGCCCTTGTCGCGAGCTGCGGTATGCGAAGACAGTACAAGCAGCACACTAGAACACAGAAGAAGCATCTACGTTGATGCATGCGGAAAGTAAGAAGACCTACATTTCAAGTTTTAGTTATCGATTAATGAATTATTGGCCGGTTTGGTGCCTTGGACCAGACCGAGGACCTTAAGATTTTGCATGAACCGAGGACTGGCAGCCACGTAACACGAGAAAATGTGAAAAGTGTTAATACGTAGTAAAAACCAAAGAAAATCTCCCGTTTTCGTCATTTACTATCGAATCGACATAACGCCAGATCGTCACATTGGTCGCGTTTCTCTCTGAAACGGTTACCTTTATCGTCTGTAAGCCCTTGTCGCGTGCTGCGGTATGCAAACACAGTACAAGCAGCACACTAGAACACAGAATAAGAATCTACGTTGATGCAATCGGCCAGGAAGAAGAGCTACATTTCAACTATTAGTTATCGATTAATAAATTATTGCCGGTTTGGTGCCTTGGACATGACCGAGGACCTTAAGATTTTGCATGAATCGAGGACTGGCAGCCACGTAACACGAGAAAACGCGAAAAGTGTTAATATGTAGTAAAAACGTAAGAAAATCTCCCGTTTCCTTCATTTACTATCGAATCGACGTAAAGCCAGATCGTCACATTGGTCGCTTTTCTCTCTAAAACGGTTACATTTATCGTCTGCAAGCCCTTGTCGCGAGCTGCGGTATGCGGAGACAGTACAAGCAGCACACTAGAACACAGAAGAAGCATCTACGTTGATGCATGCGGAAAATAAGAAGAGCTACATTTCAAGTTTCAGTTATCGATTAATAAATTATTGGCCGGTTTGGTGCCTTGGACATGACCGAGGACCTTAAGATTTTGCATGAATCGAGAACTGGCAGCCAGGTAACACGAGAAATTGTGTAAAGTGCTAATATGTAGTAAAAACCCAAGAAAATCTCCCGTTTCCTTCATTTACTATCGAATCGACATAACGCCAGATCGTCACATTGGTCGCTTTTCTCTCTGAAACGGTTACATTTATCGTCTGCAAGCCCTTGTCGCGTGCTCCGGTATGCAGAGTCACTACAAGCGGCACAGTAGAACACTGAAGAAGCATATAAGTTTATGCAATCGCCCAGTAAGAAGAGCTGCAGTTCAAGTTTTTGTTATCGATTAATGACTTATTGGCTGGTTTGGTGCCTTGGACATGATCGAGGACCTTAAGATTTTGCATAAATCGAGAAATGGCAGTCACGTAACACGAGAAAATGTGAAAGGTGTTACTATGTAGTAAAAACCTGAAAAATCTCCCGTTTCCGTCATTTACTATCGAATCGACATAACGCCAGATCGTCACATTGGTCGCTTTTCTCTCTGAAATGGTTACATTTATCGTCTGCAAGCCCTTGTCGCGTGCTGCGGTATGCAGACACAGTGCAAGCAGCACACTAGAACACAGAATAAGAATCTACGTTGATGCAATTGGCCAGTAAGAAGAGCTACATTTCAACTTTTAGTTATCGATTAATAAATTATTGACCGGTTTGGTGCATTGGACATGACCGAGGACCTTAAGATTTTGCATGAATCGAGGACTGGCAGCCACGTAACACGAGAAAACGTGAAAAGTGTTAATATGTAGTAAAAACGTAAGATAATCTCCCGTTTCCTTCATTTACTATCGAATCGACATAACGCAAGATCGTCACATTGGTCGCTTTTCTCTCTGAAACGGTTACATTTATCGTCTGCAAGCCCTTGTCGCGTGCTGCGGTATGCGGAGTCACTACAAGCGGCACAGGAGAACACTGAAGAAGCATCTAAGTGTATGCAATCGCCCAGTAATAAGAGCTACTGTTCAAGTTTTAGTTATCGATTAATGACTTATTGGCAGGTTTGGTGCCTTGGACATGATCGAGGACATTAAGATTTTGCATAAATCGAGAAATGGCAGCCACGTAACACGAGAAAATGTGAAAGGTGTTAATATGTAGTAAAAACCTGAGAAAATCTCACGTTTCCGTCATTTACTATCGAATCGACATAACGCCAGTTCGTCACATTGGTCGCTTTTCTCTCCGAAACGTTACATTTATCGTCTGCAAGCCCTTGTCGCGTGCTGCGGTATGCGGAGACAGTACAAGCAGCACACTAGAACACAGAAGAAGCATCTACGTTGATGCAAGCGGCCAGTAAGAAGAGCTACATTTCAAGTTTTAGTTATCGATTAATGAATTATTGGCCAGTTTGGTGCCTTGGACATGACCGAGGACCTTAAGATTTTGCATGAATCGAGGACTGGCAGCCATGTTACACGAGAAAATGTGAAAAGTGTTAATATGTCGTAAAAACGCAAGAAAATCTCCCGTTTCCCTCATTTACTATCGAACTGACATAACGCCAGATCGTCACATTGGTCGCTTTTCTCTCTGAAACGGTTACATTTATCGTCTGCAAGCCCTTGTCGCGTGCTGCGGTATGCGGAGTCACTACAAGCGGCACAGTAGAACACAGAAGAAGCATCTAAGTTTATGCAATTGGCCAGTTAAGAAGAGCTAATGTTCAAGTTTTAGTTATCGATTAATGACTTATTAGCCGGTTTGGTGCCTTGGACATGATCGAGGAACTTAAGATTTTGCATAAATCGAGGACTGGCAGCCACGTAACACGAGAAAATGTGAAAAGTGTTAATACGTAGAAAAAACCTAAGAAAATATCCCCTTTCCGTCATTTACTATCGAATCGGCATTACGCCAGATCGTCACATTGGTCGCTTTTCTCTCTGAAACGGTTACATCTATCGTCTGCAAGCCCTTGTCGCATACTGCGGTATGCGGAGACACTACAAGCAGCACACTAGAACACAGAAGAACAATCTACGTTGATGCAATCGGCCAGTAAGAAGAGCTACATTTCAAGTTTTAGTTATCGATTAATGAATTATATGCCGGTTTGGTGTCTTGGACATGGGAGGACCTTAAGATTTTGCATCAATCGGGGACTGGCAGCCACGTAACACGAGAAAATGTGAAAAGTGTTAATACGTAGTAAAAACCTAAGAAATTCTCCCGTTTGTGTCATTTACTATCGAATCGGCATAACGCCAGATCGTCACATTGGTCGCTTTTCTCTTTGAAACGGTTACATTTATCGTCTGCAAGCCCTTGTCGCGTGCTCCGGTATGCAGAGTCACTACAAGCGGCACAGTAGAACACTGAAGAAGCATATAAGTTTATGCAATCGCCCAGTAAGAAGAGCTGCAGTTCAAGTTTTTGTTATCGATTAATGACTTATTGGCTGGTTTGGTGCCTTGGACCAGACCGAGGACCTTAAGATTTTGCATAAATCGAGAAATGGCAGTCACGTAACACGAGAAAATGTGAAAGGTGTTACTTTGTAGTAAAAACCTGAAAAATCTCCCGTTTCCGTCATTTACTATCGAATCGACATAACGCCAGATCGTCACAGTGGTCGCTTTTCTCTCTGAAACGGTTACATTTATCGTCTGCAAGCCCTTGTCGCGTGATGCGGTATGCAGAGTCACTACAAGCGGCATAGTAGAACACTGAAGAAGCATCTAAGTTTATGCAATCGGCCAGTAAGAAGAGCTACATTTCAAGTTTTAGTTATCGATCAATGAATTATTGGGCGGTTTGGTGCCTTGGACCAGACCGAGGACCTTAAGATTTTGCATGAACCGAGGACTGGCAGCCAGGTAACACGAGAAATTGTGTAAAGTGTTAATATGTAGTAAAAACCTAAGAAAATCTCCCGTTTCCGTCATTTACTATCGAATCGACATAACGCCAGATCGTCACAGTGGTCGCTTTTCTCTCTGAAACGGTTACATTTATCGTCTGCAAGCCCTTGTCGCGTGATGCGGTATGCAGAGTCACTACAAGCGGCATAGTAGAACACTGAAGAAGCATCTAAGTTTATGCAATCGCCCAGTAAGAAGAGCTACATTTCAAGTATTAGTTATCGATTAATGAATTATTGGGCGGTTTGGTGCCTTGGACCAGACCGAGGACCTTAAGATTTTGCATGAATCGAGGGCTGGCAGCCAGGTAACACGAGAAAATGTGAAAGGTGTTAATATGTAGTAAAAACCTGAGAAAATCTCACGTTTCCGTCATTTACTATCGAATCGACATAACGCCAGATCGTCACATTGGTCGCTTTTCTCTTTGAAACGGTTACATTTATCGTCTGCAAGCCCTTGTCGCGAGCTGCGGTATGCGGAGACAGTACAAGCAGCACACTAGAACACAGAAGAAGCATCTACGTTGATGCATGCGGAAAGTAAGAAGAGCTACATTTCAAGTTTCAGTTATCGATTAATAAATTATTGGCCGGTTTGGTGCCTTGGACATGACCGAGGACCTTAAGATTTTGCATGAATCGAGAACTGGCAGCCAGGTAACACGAGAAATTGTGTAAAGTGCTAATATGTGGTAATAACCCAAGAAAATCTCCCGTTTCCTTCATTTACTATCGAATCGACATAACGCCAGATCGTCACATTGGTCGCTTTTCTCTCTGAAACGGTTACATTTATCGTCTGCAAGCCCTTGTCGCGTGCTCCGGTATGCAGAGTCACTACAAGCGGCACAGTAGAACACTGAAGAAGCATATAAGTTTATGCAATCGCCCAGTAAGAAGAGCTGCAGTTCAAGTTTTTGTTATCGATTAATGACTTATTGGCTGGTTTGGTGCCTTGGACCAGACCGAGGACCTTAAGATTTTGCATAAATCGAGAAATGGCAGTCACGTAACACGAGAAAATGTGAAAGGTGTTACTTTGTAGTAAAAACCTGAAAAATCTCCCGTTTCCGTCATTTACTATCGAATCGACATAACGCCAGATCGTCACAGTGGTCGCTTTTCTCTCTGAAACGGTTACATTTATCGTCTGCAAGCCCTTGTCGCGTGATGCGGTATGCAGAGTCACTACAAGCGGCATAGTAGAACACTGAAGAAGCATCTAAGTTTATGCAATCGGCCAGTAAGAAGAGCTACATTTCAAGTTTTAGTTATCGATCAATGAATTATTGGGCGGTTTGGTGCCTTGGACCAGACCGAGGACCTTAAGATTTTGCATGAACCGAGGACTGGCAGCCAGGTAACACGAGAAATTGTGTAAAGTGTTAATATGTAGTAAAAACCTAAGAAAATCTCCCGTTTCCGTCATTTACTATCGAATCGACATAACGCCAGATCGTCACAGTGGTCGCTTTTCTCTCTGAAACGGTTACATTTATCGTCTGCAAGCCCTTGTCGCGTGATGCGGTATGCAGAGTCACTACAAGCGGCATAGTAGAACACTGAAGAAGCATCTAAGTTTATGCAATCGCCCAGTAAGAAGAGCTACATTTCAAGTATTAGTTATCGATTAATGAATTATTGGGCGGTTTGGTGCCTTGGACCAGACCGAGGACCTTAAGATTTTGCATGAATCGAGGGCTGGCAGCCAGGTAACACGAGAAAATGTGAAAGGTGTTAATATGTAGTAAAAACCTGAGAAAATCTCACGTTTCCGTCATTTACTATCGAACTGACATAACGCCAGATCGTCACATTGGTCGCTTTTCTCTCTGAAACGGTTACATTTATCGTCTGCAAGCCCTTGTCGCGTGCTGCGGTATGCGGAGTCACTACAAGCGGCACAGTAGAACACAGAAGAAGCATCTAAGTTTATGCAATTGGCCAGTTAAGAAGAGCTAAAGTTCAAGTTTTAGTTATCGATTAATGACTTATTAGCCGGTTTGGTGCCTTGGACATGATCGAGGAACTTAAGATTTTGCATAAATCGAGGACTGGCAGCCACGTAACACGAGAAAATGTGAAAAGTGTTAATACGTAGAAAAAACCTAAGAAAATATCCCCTTTCCGTCATTTACTATCGAATCGGCATTACGCCAGATCGTCACATTGGTCGCTTTTCTCTCTGAAACGGTTACATCTATCGTCTGCAAGCCCTTGTCGCATACTGCGGTATGCGGAGACACTACAAGCAGCACACTAGAACACAGAAGAACAATCTACGTTGATGCAATCGGCCAGTAAGAAGAGCTACATTTCAAGTTTTAGTTATCGATTAATGAATTATATGCCGGTTTGGTGTCTTGGACATGGGAGGACCTTAAGATTTTGCATCAATCGGGGACTGGCAGCCACGTAACACGAGAAAATGTGAAAAGGGTTAATATGTAGTAAAAACCTATGAAAATCTCCCGTTTCCGTCATTTACTATCGAATCGACATAACGCCAGATCGTCACATTGGTCGCTTTTTAAGTAGGCTGTTATGTTTTCTTATTGGCAACGTTACGTAGCGCTCTGTATGAAATTCACTGGCTGTGCTGTGTGCAGTCTGTGGCTAGTTTGCATTGTTGTCTGCCATTGTACTGTTGGGCAGCGGCAGCTGGATGTGAACAGCGCGTAGCGTTGCGCAGTTGGAGGTGAGCCGCCAGCAGTGGTGGATGTGGGGAGAGAGATGGCGGAGTTTTGAAATTTGTCATGAACTGCTTTATATATTATGACTATTAAGGTAAATACATTATTTGTTCTCTATTAAAATCTTTCATTTGCTAACTATGCCTATCAGTAGTTAGTGCCTTCCGTAGTTTGAATCTTTTATTTAGCTGGCAGTAGTGGCGCTCGCTGTATTGCAGTAGTTCCAGTAATGTAGATTTTTGTGAGGTAAGTGATTTGTGAAAGGTATAGGTTAATGTTAGTCAGGGCCATTCTTTTGTAGGATAAGTTGTGGTGCACCACTTTAATTACATAAACATTAAGATGCGAATATATGAGTATATTGCCCTTATCTGCATTGCTGTCTTTAGTGTAATATTTTTTCTTCTTGAGCTTTGTCATGTTTAGGTATAAATTATAGCTTTTGCTGCTGCTGTTTGCCAGGCATAATGTTACTGAATTTGACTTTGTATTACGCTGTTGAGCCAGTTTACCACTGATTTATTTTTCTTGTTTGCTGCTCATTGCTTTATATTAGTTGTCACATTGTTGCTTACTTTGCCAATTTGTATTTTTTTGTCCTTGCTGTTTGTGTTAATTTGTTATCTGCTGCTGCATTGCCTCGCCCCTTTGTATATAAATCTGAGCTCAGTAGATTTTAGTTAGCTTAAGAGGGGGTTGACTATATAAGAAACTAACTATGATGAATTGGGAGAAATGCATTAAGAAGCTATAAGAAAATAGTTTGGCCAAAAAAGTAGTGCACAGTGGAGAAAAGCTATTTTTGAAAGAGGATGTGAACAGAATACAGAGAGCATGCTTGGATAGGATTTTTTTGGCTGGAGCAAATATCGAAATAAGACGAAAGATCTATGGAATGATGTTTTGGGTTGGACTGCAGTACCAAATGTTACACTGAAAACAAACCCTGTCCTTTCCTTTTGTGTTATCCCACTATGTGTTTGTGTACCCTTGTGTATTTGTTTTCTTCCTGTCTCTGTGTAGTTTCATAGAATTTTTTCTTCTTTTAATATTAAGCTACATTCACTATGATGAGGAATACTGTTATCCTCGAATATAATTGGCATTAATAATATGTTATTTATCTTGTAAAGATGTTTAGACAATATTTATTCTGTTTTGTTTTAATGCTCATGTGTGAAGTTATTGTTTCAATAATTATTCTGATCTTTTATATATTTACTTATGTCATAATTCCTGTAACACTGATGTATATGTCTATTTCTATTCTTTTGTAAAGCCTGTTTTTCTACAAATGTTATCTGTATTGTTATGTTCTATAATGATGTATTTTGTACCTTTGTTATTGTATTCTTATATTATAAAATTGTAATTGACACCACTTCCTCATATTATTAACTTGTAAGTTCCATTTCACTGCACAAATTTCTGTTGGTCATAGTATATGGACAATATGTGAGAAGTAGGGACTGTTAGTGTTTGCACGTGGGTTAATAATTCAGCAAGGGACTGGATAACAGCATTGCTAGTTCTAAGGACAATTCCAAAATCTTTGTGAGTGCACAAGTGGTGGTTTATGGACTTGCTATCTTCTCTGCAAGACTCTTCGATGGTGATTGTGCACCTGCACAGTCGTAGCAGATGGCTGCTGGCCATCTCTACAAGGACTACAGTAGGTCTACACCTTTGATGATCCAACAATACCATTATTTCTACAAGGACTGCAGTGGGTCTGCACCTGTGGTGGCGCACCAATACCACAATCTCTATCAGGACTACAGTGGGTCTACTCTGTGATGACCTACCTACCAATATTCTACAAAACTTCGAATGACTCTGCTGTGGGTTTGCTCTGTTGTGGCCCATTACCTGTCTGCATGCCGAGAGTCAGCACTGTCTTTCCGTTGGAAGGACAACACTCCTTCTTCAAGACTGCATGGAAATCCACTACTTCTGTGTGCATTTTCTTTTACTGCTCAGACTGTATGCGGTGACACTACGAGCTGCACAGTAGAACACAGTAGAGCCTTCTAAGTTGATGCAATCGGCCAGTAAAAAGAGGTGCGTTTCAAGGTTTAGTTATCGATTAATGAATTGATGGCCTGTTTGGTGCCTTGGACATGACCGAGGACCTTAAGATTTTGCATGAACCGTGGACTGGCAGCCACGAAACACGAGAAAATGTGAAAAGTGTTAATATGTAGTGAGAACCTAAGAAAATCTCCCGATTCCGTCTTTTACTAACGAATCGACGTAATGCCAGATCTTCACATTGGTCGCTTTTCTCTCTGAAACGGTTACATTTATCGTCTGCAAGCCCTTGTCGCGTGCTCCGGTATGCGGTGACACTAGAAGCAGCACAGTAGAACACAGTAGAAGCTTCTAAGTTGATGCAATCGGCCAGTAGGAAGAACTGCATTTCAAGTTTTAGTTATCGATTATTGAGTTATTGGCTGGTTTGGTGCCTTGGACATGACTGAGTACCTTACGATTTTGCATGAACCGAGGTCTGGCAGCCACGTAACACGAGAAAATGCGAAAAGTGTTAATATGTAATGTAAACCTAAGAAAATCTCCCGATTCCGTCTTTTACTAACGAATCGACGTAATGCCAGATCGTCACATTGGTCGCTTTTCTCTCTGAAACGGTTACATTTATCGTCTGCAAGCCCTTGTCTCAAGGTGCGGTATGCGGTGACACTACAATCTGCACAGTAGAACACAGTAGAAGCTTCTAAGTTGATGCAATCGGCCAGTAAGAAGAGCTGCGTTTCAAGTTTTAGTTACCAATTATTGAATTATTGGCTGGTTTGGTGCCTTGGACATGACCGAGGACCATAAGATTTTGCATGAACCGAGATCTGGCAGCTACTTATCTCGAGAGAATGTGAAATGTGTTAATATGTAGTCAAACCTAAGAAAATCACCCGTTTACGTCTTTTACTAACGAGTCGACGTAATGCAAGATCGTCACATTGGTCGCTTTTCCTTCTGAAACGGTTACTCTTATCGTCTGCAAGCCTTGTCTCGTGCTGCGGTATGCAGTGAACTACAAGCTGCACAGTAGAGCACATCAGCGGCTTCTAAAATGACGCAATCGGCCAGTCAGAAGAGGAGCGTTTCAAGTTTTAGTTATGGATTATTGAGTTTTTGGCCTGTTTGGTGCGTTGGACATGACCGAGGACCTTAAGATTTTGCATGAACCGAGGACTGGTTACCATGTAACACAAGAGAATGTGAAAACTGTTGATATGTAGTGACGACTTAAGAAAATCTCCCGTTTACGTCTTTTACTGTCAAAACGACGTAATACCAGGTTGCCACATTGGTCGCTTTTCTCTCTGAAACGGTTACATTTATCGTCTGCAAACACTTTTCGTGTGCTGCGGTATGCGGAGACACTACAAGCAGCACAGTAAAACACAGTAGAAGCATCTAAGTTGATGCAATCGGCCAGTAAGAATAGCTACATTTCAAGTGTTACTTATCGATTATTTAATTATTGGCCGGTTTGGTGCCTTGGACATGACGGAGGACCTTAATATTTTGAATGAACCGAGGACTGGCAGCCACGTAACACGAGAAAATGTGAAAAGTGTTAATATGTAGTAAAAACCGAAAAATCTCCCGTTTCCGTCATTTACTATCATATCGACGTAATGCCAGATCATCACATTGGTCGCTTTTCTCTCTGTAACGGTTACATTTATCAAGCCCTTGTCTCGTGCTGCGGTATGCGGTGGCACTACAAGATGCTCAGTAGAACACAGTAGAGGCTTCTAAGTTGATGCAATCTGCCAGTAAGAATAACTACAATTCAAGTGTTACTTATCGATTATTTAATTATTGCCCGGTTTGGTGCCTTGGACATGACGGAGGACCATGAGATTTTGCATGAACCGAGGACTGGCAGCCACGTAACACGAGAAGTTTTGAAAAGTGTTAATATGTAATGTAAACCTAAGAAAATCTCCAGTTTCCGTCTTTTGATGTCGAATCGAAGTAGAGCCAGATCGTCACATTGGTAGCTTTTCCCTCTGAAACGGTTACATTTATCGTCAGAAAGCCCTTGTCTCAAGCTGCGGTATGCGGTCACACTACAATCTGCACAGTAGAACACAGTAGAAGCTTCTAAGTTGACGCAATCGGCCAGTTAGAAGGGGTGCGTTTCAAGTTTTAGTTATGGATTATTGAATTGTTGGCCTGTTTGGTCCGTTGGACATGACCGAGGACCTTAAGATTATGCATGAACCGAGGACTGGCAAGCACGTAACACGGGATAATGTGAAAAGTGTTAATATATAGTAAAAACCTATGAAAATCTCCCGTATCCGTCATTTACTATCGAGTCTACATAACGCCAGATCGTCACATTGGTTGCTTCTCTCTCTGAAACGGATACATTTATCGTCTGCAAGCCCTTGTCGCGTGTTGCAGTATGCAGAGACACTACAAACAGCACAGTAGAACACAGAAGAAGCATCTAAGTTGATGCAATCGGCCAGTAAGAAGAGCGACATTTCATGTTTTAGTTATCGATTATTGAATTATTGCCCGGGTTGGTGCCATGGACATGACCGAGTCCCTTATGATTTTCCATGAATCGAGAACTGGCAGCCACGTAACACGAGAAAATGTGAAAAGTGTTAATATGTAGTAAAAACCTAAAAAATCTACCGTTTCCGCCATTTACTATGGCATTGACGTAATGCCAGATCGTAGCATTGGTCGTTTTTCTCTCTGAAACGGTTACATTTGTCGTCTGCAAGCTCCTGTGTCGTGCTGCAGTATGCTGTGACACTGCAAGCAGCACAGTAGAACACCGTAGAGGCTTCTAAATTGATGCATCGGCCAGTAAGAAGAGCGACATTTCAAGTTTTGGTTATCGATTATTGAATTATTGCCCGGTTTGGTGCCATAGCCATGACCGAGTCCCTTATGATTTTGCATGAACCGAGAACTGGCAGCCACGAAACACGAGAAAATGTGAAAAGTGTTAATATGTAGTGAAAATATAAGAAAATCTCTGGTTTTATTCTTTTACTATCGAATCGACGTAATGACAGATCGTTACATTGGTCGCTTTTCGCTCTCAAACCATTACATTTATCTTCTGCAAGCCCTTGTCGCGTGCTGCGGTATGCGGTGACACTACAAGCAGCACAGTAGAACACAGTAGAGGTTTCTAAGTTCATGCAATCGGCCAGTAAGAAGAGCTGCGTTTCAAGTTTTAGTTATCGATTATCGAATTGTTGGCCTGTTTGGTGCCTTGGTCATGACCGAGGACCTTAAGATTTTGCATGAACCGAGGACTGGCAGCCAGAAACACGAGAAATTGTGTAAAGTGTTAATATGTAGTAAAAACCCAAGAAAATCTCCCGTTTCCGTCATTTACTATCGAATCGACATAACGCCAGATCGTCACATTGGTCGCTTTTCTCTCTGAAACGGTTACATTTATCGTCTGCAAGCCCTTGTCGCGTGATGCGGTATGCAGACACAGTACAAGCAGCACAGTAGAACACAGTAGAAGCTTCTAAGTTGATGCAAACGGCCAGTAAGAAGAGCTACATTTCAAGTGTTACTTATCGACTATTTAATTATTGCCGGTTTGGTGCCTTGGACGTGACCGAGGACCTTAAGATTTTGCATGAACCGAGGACTGGTAAGCACGTAAATTTGAAAATGTGAAAAGTGTTAATATGTAGTAAAAACCTAAGAACATCTCCCGTTTCAGTCATTTACTATCGAGTCTACATAACGCCAGATCGTCACATTGGTCGCTTCTCCCTCTGAAACGGTTTCATTTATCGTCTGCACGCCCTTGTAACGTGTTGCAGTATGCGGTGACACTACAAGCTGCACAGTAAAACACAGTAGCAGCTTCTAAGTTGATGCAATCAGAATGTAAGAATAGCTACATTTCAAGTTTTAGTTATCGATAACTGAATTATTGGCCTTTTTGTTGCCTTGGACATGACCGAGGACCTTAAGATTTTGCATGAACCGTGGACTGGCAGCCATATAACACGGTAAAAGGTGAAAAGTGTTAATATGTAGTATAAACCTAAGAAAATCTCCCGTTTCCGTCATTTACTATCGAATCGACATAATGCGAGAGCGTCACATTGGTCGCTTCTCTCTCTGAAACGGTTACATTTATCGTCTGCACGCCCTTGTCGCGTGCTGCAGTATGCGGAGACACTACAAGCAACACATTTGAAGCTTCTAAGTTGATGCAATCGGCCAGTAAGGAGAGCTACAATTCAAGTTTTACTTATCGATTATTGAATTGTGTCCGGTTTTGGTGCCTTGGACATGACCGAATACCTTGAGATTCTGCATGAACCGAGGACTGTCAGCCTCGTCAAGCTTCTGTGAGTGTGGTACGAGACGACGGCGGTCACGTGTTCGCGACGCTGGCACGCGCCACGGGGCAACACCGCCCGCGTACCCAAGGCTGTAAACAGAACAGGAAAGCTAGGCTCACGCGATCTAAGAACGGATCACACACCCAAGCTAAAAGACTAATGTTGAAATCATATCGTGAATGTTAAATCAATCATCACAGAGACAATTGTTACTATCGTAACGCACATTGTCACTTTTGCAAACGAAAAGGGCACAAATCAGATGTGTGTAATAAGAAAAGTGTACAGTCTAGAAATAAGTTTGGCAATTAGAAAGTGCTTAATTTTAAGAAGTATGTCTCCAATGCGTATGATGATATGAATAGGAAAGACTATATTCAGGTTTCAAAAGTTAAACATAAAGTTAATGCTGTTGTACAAAACAGGAACTAATCTTTGTATGTCACATTACTGGTGAACAAAATACCTATCAAATTCCAAATAGACACAGGATCGTCGATCTCTATCATAAATCTGCACTCGCATAAACGACTAGGTTCTCCGAAATTGCAGCATTTTGAAAGCTCACAGTATGGCTACAGTAATCAACACATTGCAGTCAAAGGTGCCCTGACGATGGAAGTAACTTACAGTTTCCCGAGATAGCTACTTCAGCCGTACTTAACACCCATAAGGCAGCAAACTTGCTGGGTCTGGATCTCTTTAACGAATTAGGCTTCACAATCCATGAAGCGAAACAGGTCACACCTGAAGTTCCGAAAGGAAAATTAGTGTTGCAGACGTACGAAGATATTATTTCCTCCGTGACAGGCAGTGTAACAGATTGCTACTGTCTAATTACGACTACGAGATCTTATATAGATTGACGGCAAAACATGCCAACGCCGATGTACTTTCACGTCTACCGGCGGATCAAGATGAACACTTTGACAAATCAGAGGACATATGTTTTCAGATCGACGTCATCAGTGA
The DNA here is from genome assembly GCF_023864275.1 of Schistocerca cancellata. NCBI lineage: Eukaryota > Metazoa > Arthropoda > Insecta > Orthoptera > Acrididae > Schistocerca > Schistocerca cancellata. The sequence continues at coordinate 15,459 of NW_026047150.1, read as the reverse complement.
GGACGAAGTGGAAAATTTCCCCGTCAATGCCACCTTAATAGCTAAGTTGGTGCCCAAAGATCCAGTGTTATCAAAGATAAAGCAGTATATTCTTACGGAATGGCCAACCCATAAGAACATGTTAGCTTAGCCAGAAGTGAAATCTTATTGGAACATGAGACATGCTCTCACAAAGGCGTCATATTAGTTCACAGTGAAACGGGAAAAAGTAGAGTAATACCCAAAGCTCACAGGAATAAAGTGTTAAAAATGTTACACCAATGTCATTGGGGCTTAGTACGCACAAAACGCATGGGCAGGAAACATTGCTACTAGAAGAACATTGATAAAGATATTGAAACAATGCTTTCTAACTGTAAATTATGTCAGACGCATCAATCAGCTCCGCCAAGACAACATTTTCCGTGGCCACAGGCAACAGAACCTTGGTCAAGATTGCATATTGACTATGCAGGTCCTTTTCTTGGAACTTCTTGGTTAATTGTCATTGATGTATTTTCAAAATTCCCTTTTGTACTACGAATGCGTACACCTTCTTCGGCGACAACAATTAAAGCGTTGTCAAAGATCCTTTCCACTGAAGGTTTGCCTCAAATCATAGTAACCGATAGCGGTACACAATTTACGTCGCATTACAGTCCTTCTGTCAGATGAACGGAATTGTACATTATAGGACGGCACCATTTCACCCTGAAGCTAATGGGCTCGCCGAACGATTCGTACGAACATTCAAGGTACACATGACCAAGTTGGTGCAACAGTACAACAAAGAGACTTCCTTATTAATTTTTCTGTCACAATACTGAGCTACTCCGCACGAGACACAGTCAACAGCAGAAAAACTGCACGGGTGACAACACAGGGCTTTGATGTCTATCCTAAAACCTACAACGCATCCAGCAAATGATCAACGAACGTCAAAAGGACGACGATTCAACGTAAACGACGAAGTCCTCGTAACTGTCTACAGTCGAGGAAAGCGTACTTGGACCCAAGGAATCATTGTAGAAGGCACTGGATATCTCATGCATAGAATAAGAACGCAAAGCGGCATAGTTATTCGCCATACCAATCAATTACGGCGGTAAAGACAGCAGTCACATATAGGCAGAACTCCTAGGCTGTTTCATTTTGCAGACTCACAAGCAGATGTCAACCCCGAGCAGCTCGCAGGATTCCAGACGCCGTCACCGGCAGCCGCCGACGACGCCGACGACACCGACGCCGACGCAGCACCTTCAGAGCCAGCCGACTACACCAGCCGTCATCCCCAGAGAAGATGGACGTCGAAGAAGAATTAGATTTAAGCTATGACCAAAGTACCGATGTTGAAATGCAATTATGTAACAAAAATATTTGCGTCTCCGGTTCCCTGTTCCGCAGGTTTTGAGTGGGTTTTCCTAGCGGACCGCGGGCGAATGCCACGGGGAGCAACATGTGTGCACCCACAGACATACGCACGCCGGAAAGCAAGGAAACAGAAAAAAAGGCTATTCAAACAAACTTAAAAAGCTCTTTTCCTTCCCCCGGAAGGGAGGGATGTTGTGTACATAGTTCCGAGTAGTCACCGCGTACACACATTTCCCCCTAGAGCGCGCCCTGCTAACAAGGGAACCTCCCCATCGCACCCCCCTCAGATTTAGTTATAAGTTGGCACAGTGGATAGCCCTTGAAAAACTGAACACAGATCAATCGAGAAAACAGGAAGAAATTGTATGGAACTGTGAAAAAATAAGCAAAATATACGAACTGAGTAGTTTATGTGCAAGATAAGCAATGTCAACGATAGTGCGAGCTTAAGAACGCCGTGGTCTCGTGGTTAGCGTGAGCAGCTGCGGAGCGAGAGGTCCATGGTTCAGGCCTTCCCTCGGGTGAAAAGTTTAACTTTCTATTTTCAGTTTATGTGACAACCTCTTATGTTTTCGTCTCTTTTTTGGGAGTGATTATCACATCCACAAGAAAACCTAAATCGGCAAGGTAGAAGAGTATTTTTACCCACTCGCCAAGTGTACAAGTTAGGTGAGTCGACAACATATTCGTTTCATGTGACGCACATGCCGTCACCAGTGTCGTATAGAATATATCAGACGTGTTTTCCTGTGGAGGAATCGGTTGACCTATGACCTTGCGATCAAATGTTTTCGGTTCCCATTGGAGAGGCACGTCCTTTCGTCTACTAATCGCACGGTTTTTAGGTGCGGTCGCAAAACACAGACACAAAACTTATTACAGTGAACAGAGACGTCAATGAACGAACGGACAGATCATAACTTTGCGAAAATGAAGAAAGTAAACTTTTCACCCGAGGGAAGAATTGAACCAAGGACCTCTCATGCCGCAACTGCTCACGCTAACCACGAGACCACGGCGCTCTTGAGCTTACACTATCCTTGATGTTGCATATCTTGCACATAAACTACTCAGTTTGTATATTTTGCTTATTTTGTCATAGTTCCACACAACTTCTTCCTGTTTTCTCGATTGATCTGTGTTTAGTTTTTCAAGGCCTATCGAATGTGTCAACTTATAACTAAATCTGAGGGGGGTGCGATGGGGAAGTTCCCTTGTAAGCACAACAGCGCAGGCGCAGCGCTCGTCCGTCTCCGCACTACGAGATGGCGCTCTCATAGAGACGGAACAAATTCTGCTTCCGCCGATCCGCGTATTAATATGTAACGCAGCCAGCCAATGAGATTGCTGCTAACGTAGAACGTTTTCTCCTCGCGGATCACACTCGCGCAGTGATACCTGAATGCTGCATTAATCTGTAGTCAAGTTTCAGTCCGCGCCTAATAAGATTATCGTATTCCTGTATTTAGCCATGAAGATAAATGTATAGTCACTTTCTCAAGTATCAGATATGTGAGAATAAGATTAACGTACCAAGACCAAAGGACCTTCAGATTGTCAATTGTAAACAGCATCCACAATCTCTATCTTTTTTATTATTTTAATAAATGTGTGTGAAAATTAATCGAGTTCTGTTTAACGTTGGTCACCGTCAATCTGCTACTCTAATCGTGCAAGTGGCATTTCTATCGTCTGACCTAACGGCAGAAGATAAACACGCCACGATAAGACCACGAGACATATAGCTGACACTCGCCTACTTCGCTAGAGCGACAAGCAAAATAATCTGATGGTGTGTGTGTACCGAAGTTCTTACAGTACGCACACCACACGTCTACGTTACTAAAGTTCAGTTACACCAGTAGCACTACTTAAGAACTAAGAATAACGGTCTCGAAATTCTCTGCCAACTACGAAAGCAGCTACTTGTATTAATACTAGTACAACACAGCCGATACCAATACCAGCAAAACTTCACAAAATTATTGGCTAAAACCAAAAAATTAAAACGACCACTAACACTAAGCGAAGTTAAAACACTGAATGAAAGTTTTACTGAAATATTTCACTAGAAGGAATAATACACTTCAGTTGAAAACTAAAGCACAAAATTTACTAAACGACTTAAACACACTGAAAACTCTATAAAACACAGCGAGCGAACGATTACAAGAGTTTATTAAGTCATTATATCGCCAGAAACGGCACACAACACCACTGAAATCTATTAAATTTAGAAACTGTATTACAGAGCACAAACAAGTTCGTCAGTACTTAGCTTATAACCGCTACAGCTGCAGTGCACGCCGCAAAATGTAAACACACTAACGAGGCGCGAGGTTTAGATGAACGACGAAAGCATACTCACAAATAATAGACCACTCAAGTCAATAACACAGGAAGAAAGACTGAGATTAATGATAATCCACTAATAAGTTACTTTTACAGCAAATATTAAAACAAATAAACTTCAAAATACGTAAATGAAATCTAAAATTTATAATATATTAACGAGCAATTTCAACAGAAATGCAGCTCACGTGACGTCACACCCATGATTATCTGCCCCCCACACCCCCGTGGAAGATGCCTATCTACCCAACCCTCGAAATATGCCTCCACCCCTCGGAAGATGTCTGTCTACCTACCCCCTGTCAGAAGATGTCACCCCCACTCCAAAGATGTATGAGTACCTACCCCTCCCATCAGAAGATGTATGTCTACATACCCCACCCCCTGGAACATATCTTTCACCTACAACCCCTTCAGAAGGTGTCTGTCTACCTACCAACCCATGGAAGATGTGTGTCTACCTATCCCCCCCCCTTTCGGAAGAAGTCTTACCCCCCTCGGAAAGTGTCAGTCTGCCTACCCCCATACCCTCAGAAACTGTCTGTCTACCTTCCCCCTTCGGAAGATGTCAGTTTACCTACCCCCATATGATGATGTCTGTCTATCTACCCTCCCATCCGAAGATATCTGTCTACCTACCCCCTCTCGGAAGATGTTTGTCTACCCCCCCCTCGGAGATGTCTGTCCACCCCCCCCTCGGAAGATGACTATGTACCACCCATGGGGAGATACCTACCTACCCATTCCTTTAAAGATGAATATCTACCCCCCCATTTTGGAAGATGGCATTCTACCCCCCCTCGGAAGATGCCTACCCACTCCCACCTCAGAAGATTATGTATCCTTCCACTCCACAGATGTCTATCTACCCCACCCTCCTCAGCAGACGTATATCTACCCCTCTCGCAAGATGTCCATCTACCCCCCCCTCGGAAGATATTTATCTCGTGTCTCGGAAGATTTCTACAGCCCCCCGGCATTCGGAAGGTGTCTACCTCCCCCCCCCCACTCGGAAGATGTGTGCCTCCCAACCCCCTGTTCTGAAGATGTCGGTCTACCTACCCTCCCATCTCGGAAGATGTTTGTCAACCTACACCCCCATTGGAAGATGTCTGTCTACCTCCACCACTCGGAAGAAGTCTATCTATCCTCCCAAAGGAAGAAATCTATCTACCCTGCTCTCGGAAGATGTCTATCAACCCACCTTTCGGAAGATACACAAACCCCTTTTCGAGGATTACCCCCTTCTCGGAAGAAGACTGTCTACCTCCCCTACCCCCTTGGGATATTGAAGTCTACTTACTGTCCCTCCTCTCAAGAAGATGTCTGTCTACCTAACCCCCTCGAAATATGTCCATCTATCCTCTCTCCAGAGGTATATGTTTACTTACCCCCCCTCAGAAGATTTGTATTGATCTTATCCCTCCCTCAGAAAATGTATGTCTCCGTACCCCCCCCCTCTGAAGATATCAGTCTACCAACCCCCCTTTCTCAGAAGATGTCTGTCTAAATACCTCTAATCAGAAGACGTCTATCTATCCTCCCCATGGAAGAAATCTATCTACCCCCCATCTCAGAAGATATCTACCCACCGCTCTTCAAGGATGTCTAGACCCCGTCTCGGAAGATGTCTGTCTACCTACCCCACCCCCTAGAAGATGTCTGTCTATCTGCTCACCCTCAGAATATGTCTGTCTACCCAACTCCCCCTCAGAAGATGATTGTCTACCAACCACACAGAAGAAGTCAGTCTACCTGCCCCCCCCCCCCCCCACTACAGAAGATGCCTCTCTATCTACCCTGCCCATGTAAGATGTCTGTTTAATTACCCTCCCTCGGAAAATGACTTCCTATCTACCCCCCTCCTTAAAATATGTGTATCTTTCTAATCAACCCCCCTTGGAAGATATCTCTCTACCTACCCCCCTCTGAATATATCTGTCTACCTAGGCCCCTCGGAAGATGTCAGTCTACCTACACCTCCACACAGAAAATGTTTGTCTACATACTACTCAGAAGAAGTCTCTCTACCAACCCGCCACAATCAGAAGCTGCCATTCTACCTTCCCCCCTTTGGAAATTGACTAGACAGTTTACCCCCGTTTGGAAAATGTCTGACAACCTAAGCTCCACCATCCACGGAAGATGCCTATCTACCCCTCCCTGGAAGATGCCTATCACCCCCCTTCCTCGCAAGATGTCTGTTTACCTACCCCTCCCCTGGAAGATATCTGTCTACATACCACCTTCCCTCGGAAGATGTCTGTCTAGATACCCAACCTTAGAAGATATCTGCCTACCTACCCCCCTCAGAAGAAATCTGTCTTCCTAATCTCCCCTCCCTCAGTGGAAGTCTGTCTACCCACTGCCACTTGGAATATGTATGTCTACCTACCACCCCTCAGATGAAGCCTCGGAAGATTTCTGTCTACCTATCCCACCATCAGAAGATGTCTACCTGTCCCCCTCCATCTGAAGATGACTGTGTACCTACCCTCCCTCGGAAGAGGTCTGTTTACCATTTGAAGATATCTGTCTAACTACCCGCAGGACAATGTCTATCTATATACCCGCAGCCTCGGAAAATACATGACTACCTACACCCCCTCGCGGAAGAACTCTGTCTAATTACAATCCCTTCTTGGGAAATGTCTTCCGAAGGGGGGCTAGATGGATATCTTCCAAGTGGTGGAGTAGGTGGATGGACATCTGAGAAAGTGGGTTATATAGACTTCTTCCAAGGGGGGGTAGATAGACATCTTTGGTGGGGTTGGATGGATAATCTTCAGAGGTGGGGTAGGTAGGCATCTTCCAAAGGAGGAGTGGGTAGGCATCTTTCAATGTAGGGGTAGGTAGGTATCCTCCCAACGTGGGTAGAGAGGCTTCTTCCAAGGGGGGGTAGACAGATATCTTCCGAGAAGGGGGTAGACAAACATCTAACGAGAGACAGACTTCTTCCGATTTGGTGGTAGGTAGACAGGTGACTTCCAAGAGGGGGTAGGTAAACTGACATCTTCCGAGGGGGGTAGGTAGGCAGACCGTTTCAGAGGGGTTTGGTAGGTAGACTAAGTAAACTTAGGTCGACAAACATCTTCCAAGGGGGGTGGATAGACAGACATCTTCCAAAGGGGTTAATTACACAGACATCTTCCAAAGGGGTTAATTAGACAGACATCTTCCGAGGGGAGCGTAGGTAGACAGGCATCTCCCAAGGGGGGGGGGGTAGGTAGACAGACACCTTATTATGTGGTGTAGGTAGACTGACATCTTCTGAGGGGGGGAAGGTAGACAGACATGTTCCGAGGGAGGGTAAATAGACAGACATCTTCCGGGGGTGCCGGTAGACTGACATATTCCATGGTGTGGTATAGGTAGACAAACATCTTCTGGGGGCAAGTAGGTAGACAGACACCTTCCGAGGGGTCTATGGGTAGACAGACATCCTCCGATTGGGAGGGTTGGTAGACAGACATCTTCCGAGGGATGGTAGGTAGAACGTTATCTTCCGAGGGGGTAGCAGGTAGACAGACATCTGCCGAGTGAGAGGTAGGTAGACAACATCTTCTGAGGGGGCATTGGCAGACACTTGTTCTGAGTGATGGTAGCTAGACAGACATCTGCAGAGGGGGGGCAGGGGTAGGTATACATACATCTTCCAAGGAAAGAGGTAGGTAGTCATATATCTTCTGAGGGGTTGGCTTAAGGAGACAGACATCTTCCGAGGAAGGGCTAGGTACACTGGCATCCTCCAAGGGGGGGGGGGGTGACTGTCATCTTCCAGTGGGGTTAGGTAGACAGACATCTTCCGAGAGGGAATTGGAAGACAGACAACTTCCGAGGGGAGGGTGGACAGGTAGGCAGATATCTTCCGAAGTGTGGGTGTAGGTAGACAGACATCTTCTGAGGGGAGTTAGAAATCTTCCACATCTTCCAAGGGGTTGTAGGTAGACAGTCATCCTTCGAGATGGGGGTAAATATTCTCCGAGAGGGCCATCAGGCATGGCCCTAGAGGAGGGCTATATAGACATCTCCCGAAAGGGAGGGTAGGTAGAGTCCTTGCTTGGGACAGGGGGGGGTAGATATTCTTCTTCGAAAGGGGGAGTAGGTAGACAGACATCATCCGAGGTAGGAATAAGGTCGACAGACATTTTCCGAGGGAGGGATAAGTTCGACAGTCATATTCTGAGGGGGGGGGGTAGACAGACATATTCTGAGGGGGGGAGAGGTACATTGACTTCTTTTGAGTGGAAGTAGGTAGACATCATCTGAGTGGGGGTTAAGTAGACAGTCATCTTCTAAGTGGGGTTACATAGACAGACATCTTCTGGGGGCGTAGATAGAGAGACATCTTCAGATGGGATATTGGTAAGTAGACAGACATCTTCTGAGGGGGAGGGGTAGTTTGACAGACATCTTCTATTGAAGGGGGTAGGTAGGCAGACATCTTCCAAGAGGGTGGGTAAGTAGACAGACATCTTCTGTGGGGCGTGTAGGAAGAGTGACATCTTCCGGGGGAGAGATAGGTAGTAATACATCTACCGAGGTGGGGGATTTTGTAGACAGAGAGCATCCTAGGGGGGTATGTACACAAACATCTTCCGCAGGGTGGTTGGTGACAGACATCTTCCAAGGGGGGCTAGGTATACAGACAGCTTCCGAGGTGCGTAGGTCACAGACATCTTTCGTACTGAGGGTAGGTGGACAGATCTCTTCCGAGGTGGGGTAGGTAGACAGACCTCTTCCGGGGGTGGGTAGATAGGCAGACAGTTTCTGAGTGGGAGGATGTATGTAGACAGACATCTTCCAAATGGGGGCACATAGACTGACTTTTTCCGAGGTGGGGTAGGTAGACAGACATCTTCTGAGGGGGTAAGGTAGACAGGCATATACCGAGGGGGTAAGAAGCACACAGACTTCTTCTGGGGGGGGGGGGCTGGTGCAGGTAGACAGACATCTTCCCGGTGGGAGGGGGGGTATGGTGGCAGTCATCGTCTGAGGGGAGGTAGGTAGACAGACATTTTCCGAGTGGGGGTAGGTAGAGAGACAAATTCTGAGGGTGGGGGGGATGAAAGACACATCTTCCAAAGGGGGTAGGTAGACAGACATCTTCTGAGGGGGGCTAGGCAGACAGATATCTTACGAGGGGTGGTAGATAGCCATATTTCGAGGGTTCGGTAGATAGGCACCTTCCCAGGGGGTGGGGGGGGGGGCAGATAATCATGGGTGTGACGTCACGTGAGCAGCATTTCTGTTGAAATAGCTCGTTAATATTTTATAAATTTTAGACTCCATTTACGTATTTTAAAGTATATTTGTGTTAATATTTACCGTAAAAGTAACTTATTAGTGGACTTTCATTAATCTCAGTATTTCTTCCTGTGTTATTGTCTCGACTGGTCTATTATTTGCGAGTGTGCTTTCGCCGTTCGTCTAACACTCGCGCCTAATTAGTGTGTTTACATTTTGCGGCGTGCACTGCAGCTGTAGCGGTTATAATCTAAGTAATGAACTTGTGTGTGCTCTGTAATACAGTTTCTAAATTCAATAGATTTCAGTGGCGTTGCGTGCCGTTTTTGGCGAAATAACGACTTAATAAACTTTTGTAATCGTTCGCTCGCTGTGTTTTGTAGAGGTTTCAGCGTGTTGTAGTCGTTTAGTAAATTTCGTGCTTTAGTTTTCAACTGACGTTTATTATTCTTCCTGTTGTGTTGGCTTAAGAGCCAACACCGTGTTACTTGAGTAGGCCGAAATACAAGCGTTTCCGCTCACGCAGGCTGGAGGGAAAGACTATACTGACGTGAGGTCTGGAACATGACAAGGAATTGGAATTCAAAAAGAGGACGTAATTAGTTTGATACTTAACTTTAATCCATTAATGATGAACGTCGCTCTTGACGGTACATGAGTCACAATATTATCTGTTCAGAAGACATACAGTAACTGAATATGGCGCCTTGCTAGGTCGTAGCAAAAGACATAGCTGAAGGCTATGCTACACTGTCGTCTCGGCAAATGAGAGCTTACGTAGACAGTGAACCATTGCTAGCAAAGTCGGCTATACAACTGGGGCGAATGCTAGGGGGTCTCTCTAGGCTAGACCTGACGTGTGGCGGCGCTCGGTCTGCAATCACTGATAGTGGCGACACGCGGGTCCGACGTATACTAACTGACCGCGGCCGATTTAAAGGCTACCACCGAGAAAGTGTGGTGTCTGGCGGCAACACCACACTTTCTAGTGAAATATTTCAGTAAAATTTTCATTCAGTGTTTTAACTTCGCTTAGTGCTACAGTGGTCGTTATAATTTTTTGGTTTTAGCCAATAATTTTGTGAAGTTTTGCTGGTATTGATATCAGCTGTGTTGTAGTAGTATTAATACAAGTAGCTGCTTTCTTAGTTGGCAGATAATTTCGAGACCATTATTGTTACTTTTTAAATAGTGCTACTGGTGTATCTGAACTTTGGTAACATAGACGTATTGTTGTTTTTTTTTCAGTAACTGTAAAATTTTACCATGAGTGAAAAGTGTGGGCTCTGTCGTAGGTTTGTGAGTAGTGGATTATGGTGTGGGATTTGTTCCAAGTATTTTCATTGGGGGGGGGGGGGGGAATGCAGTGGGGAAGCCAGTGGTCATTTTAGGGTGATCCTCTCCTGGGAATGTAGAATTTCTAGTAGAAACAAGTTAATAGAGGAGCAGGAGCGTAAGATCTGTGCCCTTCAGGTGCAGTTCCAATGCGTAAAGGAGGAACTAGATAGGTTGAGGAGGGTGAACGGTGCTGGGGAATGGGAACTGGCAGTTGGCAAGAAGGTAAGTTGGAAGAGGAGACATTCAGACAGTTTTACTTTGCATACATGCCTAGTGCAGGTATAGCTCAGGTGGCTGAAAGCATAGGGGAGTTATGTAAGAATTTTACGAAGGAGGATCAGGTAGTGATAGTGGGTGGAGCAGGGAATAGTCCCGATAGGGACGTTGAATGTGATGTCAGTGGTGACTTGGTTAAGATACCTACTCAAACTGGTGGCACTAATGTGCGTTTTGTGCAACTGTTTCAGCGTCATGATCGGCCTCACCTTAATCCGGCTGTTAGGCGCGTTAGTGTGGGGCTGGGGAGGGCACTGATGGCGGAGGGCATGGATCACATGTCAGTGGTGCCAGTTGGGTCTATCAGTAGATGGGGTATCATTATGCATGGGCTGCACCTCAATAGGTATGGGAAGGGGAGGTTGGCTAAGCTTATAGAGGACAGTGTAGTGGGTGGTGGTGGTGGTGGTGGCAGTGGTGCCACTCATGGAAAAATTCCTGTAGTAGTTGGTGTTAGAGCTGCAACTTTTTTAAACTGAATTCAGCTGATAGGTATACCTAATTAAAGGAAGTGCCTCTAACTAAGGGCGCTCCTCCAGAGGATGTAATGTTTTTAAGTAGAGAAGGAATTAGCATATTTCATCAAAATATAAGAGATATTAAAGTTAATGAACTGCTAATAGATGTTAACTTAAATAATTTCATAATTCAGACGCTTCCTTTACCAGGCTACAGATTAGCTGGCTGTTTCTGAAGGAGACCCTTGCGGGGTGGGGGAGTGGCACTGTACGTAAAAAACAGTATTTTATTTGAGTGCATAGACGTATCACGACACTGCACTGAACAGATATTTGAAAGTTGTGCAGCATTACTTGAATTTAGTGAAACTAAACTTCTAATTGCAGTTGTTTATAGGTCCTCTAACTCCGACTTCAGAGCATTTTGCCTTAAGCTAGAGAGTGTTCTTGATTCATTTGTAGGAAGTACCAGAAAGTAGTTATATGTGGTGACTTCAATATTAATTTTGTATATGATTGTGCAAGAAAAAAATATTTGTAGATCTCCTAAACTCATATGATCTGACACAAACTCTATTTTTTTCCAGGGGAACAGCAGCACAGTCATAGACAATATTTTTATTCATTTTTCATTACTAGATGGTTATTCTGTTAGTAAAAGGGTGAATGACCTTTCAGACCATGATCCACAAATTTTAACACTAAAAGGTTTTTGTACTCAAACCAATGTCATATTTAGTTACAAACTACATAGGAAAGTTAATCCAACAGCAGTAGAGGGTTTTTTAAAACTTGTCAAGGAACAAGAGTGGCAAGACGTTTATAGTGCTGATAATATAGATGATATATACAATGCTTTCCATAACACATTTCTCATGCTTTTTGAGAGTTGCTTTCCATTAGAACAATCTAAACGGGGTACTAGCAGTAATGGACAACCCGATTGGCTGACTAGTGGGATAAGGATATCTTGTAGAACAAAGCGGGAATTATATCAAAATCTTAGAAGTAGTCACAATCAAGCTACAGTAGCCCATTACAAACAGTATTGTAAGGTGCTTAAAAATGTTATTAGCAAGGCAAAAAGTATGTGGTATGCAAATAGAATAGCTAATTCACAGGATAAAATTAAAGCCATACGGTCAGTTGTGAAGGAAGTGTTTGGTCATCAGCACAAGGTCGATGATATACAGTCAGTTTGCAGAGATAATATTTCCTTCACTGATGAATCAGATATATGTACAGTATTTAACAATCCTTTTCTGAGCATTGCCGGTGAACCAAATAAAAATTTAGTTTCTACAGGAAATCATATAAATTTCTTAGCAAATGCCTTTCCGAGATTGGCGTCTGAAATACTCCTCTGTGATACAGACAAGAGGTAGATTGAGTCAATAATTAAATCACTGAAGACTAAGGACTCTTATGGTTCTAATGGAGTGCCTAGCAGAATATTAAAGTACTGTGCTGCACATGTTAGCCCTGTATTTAGCCATATTTGTAATTTTTCCCTTAGGAATGGTCAGTACTGTGCTGCACATGTTAGCCCTGTATTTAGCTATATTTGTAATTTTTCCCTTAGGAATGGTCAGTTTCCTGAGCGATTAAAGTACTCAGTAGTAAAGCCGCTTTATAAAACGGGAATAAGGGATGATGTAGATAACTTTAGACCTATTTCTATGCCATCAGTGTTTGTAAAAGTTATCGAGAAGACTGTGTATGTAAGGTTAATTGATCATTTAATATCACACAATTTGCTAGCAAATGTACAGTTCGACTTTGGAAGTCGTTTCACAAATGAAAATGCTATATTCTCTTTTCTCTGTGAGATACTGGATGGGCTACACGAAAAGTTTAGCAAGAGTAATAGAAGGCAGATTTCAGACTACCTAACAGATCAAAACGAAAATTTCTGTTCCGACACTGACAATGTTGAGTGTTTATGGAAAAAGTTCAAGGCAATCGTAAAATGCGTTTTAGACAGGTACGTGCCCAGTAAAACTGCGAGGGACGGGAAAAACCCACCGTGGTACAACAACAAAGTTAGGAAACTACTGCGAAAGGAAAGAGAGCTTCACTCCAAGTTTAAACGCAGCCAAAACCTCTCATACAAACAGAAGCTAAACGATGTCAAAGTTAGCGTAGGGAGGGCTATGCGTGAAGCGTTCAGTGAATTCGAAAGTAAAATTCTATGTACCGACTTGACAGAAAATCCTAGGAAGTTCTGGTCTTACGTTAAATCAGTAAGTGGCTCGAAACAGCATATCCTAACACTCCGGGGTGACGATGGCATTGAAACAGAGGATGACACGCGTAAAGCTGATATACTAAACACCTTTTTCCAAAGCTGTTTCAGAGAGGAAGACCGCACTGCAGTTCCTTCTCTAAATCCTCGCACAAACGAAAAAATGGCTGTCGTCGAAATAAGTGTCCAAGGAATAGAAAAGCAACTGGAATCACTCAGCAGAGGAAAGTCCACTGGCCCTGACGGGATACCAATTCGATTCTACACAGAGTACACGAAAGAACTTGCCCCCCTTCTAACAGCAGTGTACCGCAAGTCTCTAGAGGAACGGAGGGTTCCAAATTATTGGAAAAGAGCACAGGTAGTCCCAGTCTTCAAGAAGGGTCGTCGAGCAGATGCGCAAAACAATAGACCTATATCTCTGACGTCGATCTGTTGTAGAATTTTAGAACATGTTTTTTCTCGCGTATCATGTCGTTTTCGGAAACCCAGAATCTACTATGTAGGAATCAACATGGATTCCGGAAACAGCGATCGTGTGAGACCCAACTCGCTTTATTTGTTCATGAGACCCAGAAAATATTAGATACAGGCTCCCAGGTAGATGCTATTTTTCTTGACTTCCGAAAGGCGTTCGATACAGTTCCGCACTGTCGCCTGATAAACAAAGTAAGAGCCTACAGAATATCAGACCAGCTGTGTGGCTGGATTGAAGAGTTTTAAGCAAACAGAACACAGCATGTTGTTATCAATGGAGAGACGTCTACAGACGTTAAAGTAACCTCTGGCGTGCCACAGGGGAGTGTTATGGGACCATTGCTTTTCACAATATATATAAATGACCTAGTAGATAGTGTCGGATATTCCATGCGGCTTTTCGCGGATGATGCTGTAGTATACAGAGAAGTTGCAGCATTAGAAAATTGTAGTGAAATGCAGGAAGATCTGCAGCGGATAGGCACTTGGTGCAGGGAGTGGCAACTGTCCCTTAACATAGACAAATGTAATGTATTGCGAATACATAGAAAGAAGGATCCTTTATTGTATGATTATATGATAGCAGAACAAACACTGGTAGCAGTTACTTCTGTAAAATATCTGGGAGTTTGTGTGCGGAACGATTCGAAGTGGAATGATCATATAAAATTAATTGTTGGTAAGGCGGATACGAGGTTGAGATTCATTGGGAGAGTGCTTAGAAAATGTAGTCCATCAACAAAGGAGGTGGCTTACAAAACACTCGTTCGACCTATACTTGAGTATTGCTCATCAGTGTGGGATCCGTACCAGATCGGGTTGACGGAGGAGGTAGAGAAGATCCAAAGAAGAGCGGCGCGTTTCGTCACAGGGTTATTTGGTAAGCGTGATAGCATTACGGAGATGTTTAATAAACTCAAGTGGCAGACTCTGCAAGAGAGGCGCTCTGCATCGCAGTGTAGCTGGCTCGCCAGGTTTCGAGAGGGTGCGTTTCTGGATGGGGTATCGAATATATTGCTTCCCCCTACTTATACCTCCCGAGGAGATCACGAATGTAAAATTAGAGAGATTAGAGCGCGCACGGAGGCTTTCAGACAGTCGTTTTTCCCGCTAACCATACGCGACTGGAACAGGAAAGGGAGGTAATGACAGTGGAACGTAAAGTGCCCCCCGCCACACACCGTTGGGTGGCTTGCGGAGTATAAATGTAGCTGTAGATGATGAACTGCAGCAGCTCTCAGTAGTTCAAAATGACATCTTCCTTTCTTGATACACATATCACAGTACCATATTGGGCAATATTCCGACATGACAGAACTCTGAGTTCAAAATCACCTACCTGCATTACTTGCACAAGTTTCTTGACAGTGTGTAACTGCTGCATCAACACATTCCACAACTTGTTATTCAAAGCTAATGGGTTCTTATTAATAAATCTGTTCCCTAGCAATCTGACACCATCTCCTCAAATGCTGCTGTGCAAGTAATTCTTTGCTGAGAACGTGATCTGTATCGGTGGCGTTATTTATCAGCACTATTACTTAATTTTCATGTCACTCTATGAAAGAAATCAAAGAAAATTCTGGGAGATAAGTAACACTGCAAGATGACCTAATAGCAATACTATAGCCTATACAATCATGATCATCCCCTCTTATGGTACCATGACAGGTATCAGATGGATGTTCTTCTCTTCCCTCTGCCTTTTCCCTGACC